>NW_009647052.1:1868617-1970410 GCF_000708025.1 Charadrius vociferus
GGAATTGGCAGATATTTAGGGCTCCCCAAAAGAAAAAACATCCCATTTCTAAGATTTCTTGTAAAGTGATGCTTTTGAAGCTATTAGGCACCAGAAACTGAATTTTTTCAATATGAAAAATGACTATATGGGAAAATGAAATAAACTATATATGAGTGTCTGTTTGTGAGCATCAAGGACTTTTATAAATACTGTTTAATTTCAAAGCCGTTCTCAGGTAACTTATGAGGATAAACACACAACAGATCATTGAAAAAAATACTGTAGTTTACCCTTTCAGTTCTTTGAATGTCTTAAGGCTATGACACTGCAGTTAAATATTTGTAGACCTCAGTCTGCAAATCTAAACAGATTGTCAAATTTTAGTAAATTCAAGCAAGTTCAGGTATCAGCCTTCCAACAGAAACATCAGGATATATAGAGACAACACATACTGTTTACTGAGGTCTAAGTAAGTAGCTATATTGAGGTCTTTACAACGGGAAATGGTAATTCAACTTCAATACTGCACAGTATTTTCATGCCTTAGAGTAAGTAAGTTACACAAAATTACCGATACACATAGCACCTAACAATGCAATAGAAATCAATACAGATTTAAACAAAGTAAACATTTTACATTACTGGTTCCTTTTGGAAGTTATATGATCATCATATTCTAAATACTGCATGCTTATCGAACTAAAGAAAACCTGGCAAAACTTTCAAAACTCTGATGAAAATGTAAACATATGCCACAGCTGATGAAAATATTTGTACTTTGACAACATGCCAATGATTTAATGATCCCAACATCTCTAACTTCTGTATTTTTTTTCTTTGTCTTTTCTTGGCAATTTGAAGAAAATTTAGCAGATGCAACAAACTGGCTAGTCAAATGGAGTGGCTAAAAACCGCTGAAAGTTTAATTTAAACACTGGAAATACCAGTACATGTACAAAGGAAAAGAAAAAGTAAGAAAATAAAAAGCATAATCCAAGTATGAACCTCTGTTAAACTCTCACTAGCCTCTGACTGATTTCCTTAAAAAGAAATCACACCTGGAATGTTATGATGAAAGTCACTCATACGCATAGAGAGCAGTCATTTCCACGGGATAAACCCCACTGCTCATGAGCAGCATTTACACATGAAGCGCAGGCAGCTGCCACCAAAGAGCCAAGCTTTGTTCTGAAGAAGCACAAATTCACTGGGTGCCTCAATCCCTTTTTTTCCCTTCTCTTTTTTCCTTTCTCTTTGTTTATCAGATTGGTTGGCGGGAAGCAAGTCTGGACTAGCAAGTAATGTGATGTGCTTGTTTTCATCTCTTCTATCTTTGTTCTATTTTAAGACTTGCCAAAGTGGTTATTACTTATGCTAATTTAATTTATATGCCATCTAAAGTACGGAGAGGACTCTGGGCAGTAGATGTTATACAATCAGAGATCAAATTCCTTTGTCACACAGTTTACATTAGACTCCTGCTCCTTCTCTTCTTGGAAACAAAGTCAACATCGGACTGGCCAATAGCCCTGACCAGCAGATACGCTGCCAGACTGATGCATGTGGGAACAAGGACAGTGACCGTCCTCGTTTATCATCTGTCCTCTCCTGTTCTGCAATGCTGCTGTGATCGGGGTCTCAGCCAGCTGAACCCAACCTCCCTTCAGGATCTGTAAAAAGTATTGGAGGAGGGAGTTGCTTTCAGGACTGTACCTGAGGTGTGCCCAGAGAGAAGATATGCTGTGCCACGGGGCTGCTGACTCTTTCCTATTCATATGCAGAGCTTCTACATGGGGAAACAATGTACCAACACGGCTCTGAAAGCTGGGTGAAATTTTTCAGCTGAGTATTTTTTTCAGCAAGACAAAAGAAAGAAAAAAAAAAAAGGGGGGGATTCAGTGACACTGAAATGTTTCGTGAACCGATACCTGCTCTATCTGATGCTGTCAGCATTTTGTTTTAAAATGTCATTCATAGTTACTCATATTTAAGGAAATACTCAAGCTGAATTGTGTCCTTTCAAGATGGACATCATAACCTGTTATATTTGAAATCATTTTTCATCCAACTTAATGACTTGCCAAAAAATATGAAAATTATTTATAAAAAAATCCATGAACATTTTTTAAATAATTCTACCAAGTTCTGCATATTCCATTACTTACGATACACAATTCAGAGTATCTAAGGACCATTATCTGTATTGCAGACTCTATTGGCTACCTTATAGATATGCATACAGATTTTTATAATTAGCATCATCAGCTGCAATAAAAGCAGCAAGCTGCTTTATTATTATTATCATCATTATTATTATTGACATCCTCACCATTGTTATCCTTATTATCCTTGACAAACCCTTAAAAACACCTGTTGATCCTCCTTTTTGCCTTAGGTTAGGTTCACTGCTTTTAATTTGGATTCTGTTGCTAACAGTTCTATTCCCAGTCAAAAAAAAATTACTGAAAAATCCCTTAGAGCTCATCTTCACATTCACATGTAAAAGCGCTAAATAAGATTAAAATAGCATCTCTGCATCTAATGCTTCTTTGCATTCAGCTAAATGATTTTTTTAAAGTCAGCCCACCAATATCTTGTCATCAAATGTATGATTACCACACATTTTTATAAATGCTTTATAAAAAATAACTTTAAGATTTTAAAAAGTCCTTTTTACTTTCTAAAAGATCTAGAATGAAATAATTTCTTGCCCCTAAAGGATTTAGACATATGATACTCATATTTGAAATACTGTGCTGGAATCAAAGATGAATCTCTGCCCGTATTTAGATGCAAAGACCCACTTTGTCCCCGAGCGTAGCTGTACTGAAGCGACAAGTAAGCAAGCAAAATATTAAAGGAGATCTGTAAGAGAAAAGAGTGCAAAGAAAATTCCTGTTGTGTATTTGCAGGGAAGAATTAAGAATAGTTTAAAATTGTTTTTAAATTATTTCAAATGCTTCAGTTACCTGAGAAAAACAATAACATAAATGGTTTGTAAGAAATACTATAATGTACTGGCCAGATTTTAAAATTTTTCTTTCTGTGAAATATTTTGATCTGCTCTTTTGAACTCTGTCTTATGTTTACTAAAAGTATCAGGGAAAAGGCCTTAATGTAAGACTTTGCAAAATTCAACAAGAATTGTGACATTAACAGAGTCTTGAGCAGCCATTTGAGTAGACGACTGTATATGACAAGTCAGTTCTGCCCCAAACTTCATCCAGACACTTGGAACAACTCTGTGAAAGAAATACTGCAGATCCAGCTATTCTCCCCAGTTTTAAACTAGATAGCCTGAGCTCCCAAATCAATATTTAAAAACTGAATGAGTTGTTTCGTGCTGAACAGCCTATCGGAGTCAAACCAAAATCCAAATTTATGTTAGATAAGAAAAGGACTGCTTCAGAAAGAAAGAAAAAAAAAATCAGTCTATCAAAATCAGGCTAGATCATCTGACTCTAAACAAAGGAGGCTTTATTCTTCTGCGAGACAGGATTTCATTCCTGTGCCACAGAATGAGAGCATTTTCCCTCTGGGTGACTGCTGGTACTCTAAACCTTTCTACAAAATCCCACCAGTTCCAGAAAGTCACAAACTGTGGACATGATCAAGCAAGAAGTATATGAAGAGTAATAAAATTCAAGTTTAAGGCTGACATTCTTTTACAGACAGGCATTCATGTAGATATGTTTAATGTGAAGATAGTAGACTATTTTCCTCCTCTTGATAGTACTATGGCATTGATCTATTTCCTTTTTTTGTCATAATTTTTATATTATTTCAACTCAGAGATTATATTTGCACAAAGTAAAACTTGTGAATGTGATGTGAATCAGATGAAAAAGCAAATAAAAATCCTATTTAAACAAAGCTGAGTTAAATATAGTCAGAATTATTAGTAGGTCTTTCTATAAAACATTTCATAAAAAATACAATAGAAATGTAACAGTGAAACTACACTTATTAAATGCATTTGACATATTTTGAAATTATAGTTCTACAAGACACGTATGTCACAGCTTAGCTAAAATCAAGTTTATACTTTTGCAAAGCAATAAATTCTCCTAAACCCCACACTACTTATATATTGGAAGTAGCCCAAAGTACAGTTATTACTGCAGTAATACCTCTGTTAAAAAATCTAGGGAGAAAGTGCAAATACACAGAAAAGCAAACGAATACTTCTGAGTACAAGTCAACCAACCACATAACAGGAGACAAAGTCAAAATTTATATTTCAGGAAAAAGGAAAAGAGCCACATGTAACACTAACTCAACAGAGCGGCGGGACTTTGTTTGAAAATACTAGCCCTTATTAGGAAATCTTTTGGAAGATGAGTAACTGGAACTGAATTATGTTTCTATTAAGGGTAGTGAATTCCTCAGCTAGACGGCAACAGTAAATAAAAGAGAACATGCTTACATTCACTCAATAGTTTCAAAGAATTAAGTATCATTACCAGAACAAAGAGTTCCTCTTACAAAAATAATCAGGCCTTTTTCTTTGTTTTTAATGTCATTCTTCATCCATTTGTCCATTTCCCCCCCACTCCTGCTGCAGAGACATTTGGGTGCACGCGGGGTCGGTATGAAGCTTTGGAGCTTTTGCTGGGTTCAGGGGGGTGCACTTTGCTCCAGGGTGTCAGGTTTAGAGCCCTGATCCTGTCACGGTCCCTAAGGCACAATTACCATCCCTGCTGCTGCACTACAGACTTTTTTTTTTTTGATTGGCTGAAAATAGAAAACCAGCTTAATGTCGGTCTCCCTCCAGTCTCTTTTTGTGCGACAGAGCCATTGTCCTCATAGCTCACCACAACTATGCAAAGCAAGCTCTGATGGCCTGCGCTGGGAAAAAAAAATAACAGCCCAGAGAGGAAAGACTGTCATGGAGATAATACTGAACAAGGTGAACGGGTGAGCTGCAGGACGGACCACCACACTTCTGCTGGGCTGCAGAAAGTTACTTTTCAAGTATGCACAGACTAATGTTAAGGAAAACATGTGCAAAGTGTGCAGAGTTAAGATAACAAAACAGAAGTGTCTGTAGGTAAGGAAGCTCACGTGTAAATGCTAAGTGTTCTTGCAGAGATAAATGCCCAATACAAGCAAATATTTGGAAATGCTCCTCTATAACACGGTGAAAAACAGGCGATAGACTAAACTAAATATGTGGGTAACTGTACAGCTGTAAGACTCATGGTAGTTCTGACTTCCAAGATAATTTTCTGAATCTACCATTAGAAAATCTGAGATCTTGTAGCATTTCATCCGGATGAACAGGAGATGGCAATACAAAAGAAAAACATCGGGAAAGAAATCCTATGAAAACAGCCCTGGGATATTATGCTAGATATGAAACAAAAAAAAGTGCTGTTTCATCCTGAGCGTGCTAAATGCTTTGAGAGGTTTAAGACACCTCTCTCTCTGTTCTGACTGTTAGAAACTTTATTGTAATTTCGAGACAAATACAAAATGTATTCACAACTAATTTATACCCGTTTGTTCTCATACCACAGTTTCCGATGCTGTTGCCCTTTAGCTTCAAAAACTTCTGCCTTTTGGATGTTTGCTCTCATTGCATTCTTACAGAACAATCATCTCCCTGGTCAACCTTCATTTTTAGAGGCTGAAAAAATCAGGCAATAAATTATCCTTCAAGGTCTTGATTCCCACAAACATCCAGCATTCATTTTCTTGAATGCCGAGTGACCAGTATTACAGATGAGCTGTCAGCTGTGCCTCACTCAATGATGTTAACATTTTCTTTGCTCTCCAGAGAAACACCTTGCCTGATGCACCCAGGATAGCATTTGCCTTTTCCCTGGCCAGATCTCATACATAGCTTATATTCATCTTGTGATTTTTCTTATACCCATGTCTTCCTCCTCCTGCTGTTTGGGTTTTTTTTAGGTGACAGCTCCCAGATTGCATCTGGAAATCTTCATTAGTCATGCTGAAAGGAATGATCTTGCAATCCACATCATCACATTTTATCGTAGTACTATTATTCTGGTCCTCAAGTTCATCAGTCCTTCCTCTATATCACCTGGAAGTGACATACTTTCCAAATTGGTATCATCAGAATATTCTAGCAGCATACACACCACATCTCATTAAAATATTACCGAGATCTGCCTGTGGTTTTTGTCAAACTCAACCAGTAAGCACTCTCTGGCTCTTGTTTTTTAATAAAACCAGCTGATGCCTCCCGCCTAACCAGTTTCTTCCTGACATCCAGTGCTCCTTACTGATCTCCATGCTTTCCATTTGGTCTAATAATAATACATGGTTTATTGTAGTCTAGGTAAAATAAGTCTTTTGAACTTTCATCTAGCAATCAGCTTTCTTATCAAATAAATGTTTTTTTTTTAATAAGCACAATTTCTCTCACTACAGCAACAAAAAAATAAACTCAGAGGTTATGAGATAAAAGAAACATGCTTAGAAACGTATCCTTGTCATGGTTTATAATCAAGACTCAATCAATCAAAATGAAATGTGGGAAAAAAAACAACAACCCAAAACAGCCTGGCCACTGCAACAAAATGTTGTCACGACTCTTGTAAAATAGTAACCAAATTATTTCCCCAAGCTTATGGAAAGAAGCAATGGCTTTCTCAAGAAAGACAAGAAACAGCCCCTCCTTATCCCAAAAGCCTCTATCCTACAGCGTATTTTATTTCTGATTTATTATCTGCTTTGTCTGTCCATATTATCTAGACCTGTATGAAATCTCTTGTTGTATCATAAAATTACTACAAGGATGGACAGAAAATGATCCCTGCTGGCATTACTGAACAAAGACTGCAAATATGAAAACCAGATTTTTTTTTCTAGTAGTGTCTGCTCGGAAATGATGTAGCCCTGAGCCTGGATGATTGCTTTACTCTGCTTAATTTCCATGTTTCCCAGGCAGTGTTATTTTTACCACAGTGTACTGGTGCTTGCTAAGTCACTAAGTACCTCCAGTGAACCATCATACTCTCTATCACTAAAGGACATTTTGCGTAATGGATGGGGTTGTCTTTTCTAAATGTTTACCTAAACTTTGGTCATCCAACAAAACTATGAGAGAAAGCCTTCTTAAGATCAATCTTAGAAGGTGAAATGTGGGGCAGTCACCAGATGAAGAAGTATTCTTAAAGCTAGAGTGATCACACAAAAGGAGCACAGCTATATTGTGGAGTACAAGATTATCAGGACTTCACTGCTTATTGACAATTTCCTCACTTAGAAGATGGTATCTTTTCAAAAATTGGGAATTTGGAATTTAATTCCAAACAACACACAGAAAGTCACTTTAATGGGAAAATTACAGAAAATACACTGTAGCTGGGAATTCCATGTGAGGACGTGCAATATTTACATAGGAAATACATTATAAGATTCTCATGTGGTTTTGCTCAGGTTGCCAGTTACTTCCTGAGCAAAGTGTCAGTCACTTAAAGATTCCTTCGAAGTCTCCAGTTCACAGATGCACATAAGTGAACAGAGTCTTTTTTTTCACTCTGTTTTCACCTTGTGATGATACTTGATTTCAGCTGCACTTCATGGTATGTTACCTCTCTCTGAAACATTAATGCCTATGGCTTCATTTCGGGTTGTTGATGTTAAACTTCACAAAGAGAAGATGGACAGCAAATAACTTTGGTTCTTACATAGAAATATCTCATTGTGGTCCATACCATAAACATGGCAAGCTATTTCCATTTAGAAAAATGACCCGATTATCAGTGTAAAATGCAACTGGACAAGCTCCCCGTTCTTTCAAGCTCCTTAGCTCTCCAGCATGTCCAGAGAAGGGCTACAAATTTTGTGAGGGATCTGGAGGACAAGTCTTATGAGGAACGACTGAGGGAACTGGGGTTGTTTAGCCTGGAGAAGAGAAGGCTGAAGCGAGACCTTATCACTCTACAACTACCTGAAAGGAGGTTGTAGAGAGGGGGGAGCTGACTTCTTCTCCTTGGTGACAAGTGATAGGATGAGGGGAAATGGGTTCAAGTTATGTCAGGGGAGGTTTAGATTGGATGTTAGGAAAATTTTTTTCACTGAAAGAGTTATCAAATGGAATGTATGGAATAGGCTGCCCAGGGAGGTGGTGGATTTGCCATCCCTGGAGGTGTTTAAAGAAAGGGTGGACGTGGTACCTGGGGACATGGTTTAGAAGTGGTTTTGTCAGGGTAGGTTAATGGTTGGACTTGATGATCTTAAACGTCCCTTCCAACCTCAGCAATTCTATGATTCTTCTATGATTCTCTGCATCTCTTCTGCTCTCATCTGTTTTGAGCCAGTAATGGGAACAATACACAATATCCCAGGCAAAGTCTCACTTCTGTCTTATATGAGATCACTAATGCTTCTCAAGACATGTCAATGGAAAACTAGTCAGAATACTGCCATTAATGGTGCTGAGCACCTTGGAAAATAAAAGTAGTCTCAAAGAACTCATTCTCAGGAAAAAAATAGAGCCCATGTCTCAAAAAGCTCACCAGTTGCATCTCTGGTAGTTTTGTTCATATTTATCTCCAAGCTGGTATTTTCAGTCTTTCTATATGTACTGGTTATTGTGTTTTGGATATCTTAATTAAGTAAACACTCCCAAATTTTGTAACTCCTTTTAAACTCTTATTCTCAATGCTTTTGACAGAAAAGTTGGCTTCCACTAGAAGTGGCTAATAAATGAAAATCCTCTAAGACCTTCAATAAAACAAAGAAAACCACAGCCAGCCATCCTCTCCATTTGTCTTAAAAAGAAATATCTGTCTGGCTGACTCAGCAGGCAATTGCATCAGACTGAATACATCATAGAGGTGTGACACTACTAAATCTCTGATAGCAAGCTGGTGAAGATATGGTGTCAGAATGGTTGCAAAGCACTGTTAAGCCTTAAAAAGAACAAGAAAAGTGTCCTCCTGCTAGCAGATGACCTTTCTGAACCTCTATCTGCTGATCAGGGGTTAGAAAGCAAAAGGGGAGAATCCTTTCACCTTCTTAAGGCATGCCTTTGCATCTACCAGGAGAACTGAGAGGGATCCAGGGATGGGAATACTTCTGTTTATCTGAGATTGAGCTTTTCCTTTTCTCCAGATCTCATCTCACTGCTGATAGCCCTACCATTACCTCCATCCACTTTGAAATGCATTATTATGTCTCTATTCATGGTACAAATTCTGTAATAAAACTCATTCCTCCTAGGGCAGAGTTTTTTATCTGTTTCGAAACAAACCCAGAACCCCAAATCAAAATGTAGTATCATCAATACTCCCTTCAGTCACTCATTGGTTGGGAAACTATAATATAAAAACATCTGTACGGGAATCAAGTTATCACAAATTAAGACAATAGATGATGATTTCCTAGGATAGTCATTTTCCTAGGATTTAAAGTTTAGTCTCTATAATTATTTAGAAAATCTGCAGTTATATATTTATTTTTTAATATATGTATGTATTTACAAAAATTAGGCTGGCAAAGAAAGCTAGAAAAGTTGGACTATAAAATTATACAGAATATGGTGCTATTTTCCATTCTTATACAGTCTTCCTGGGGGTTTCCTTTCTTCTTTTTTTCTTTTTTTTTTAAATCTGTAATAGCAGAGCTGGATTTTCATTAGGAATACTGCCAGCAGATTACAAGCTTTTTTTATGAGCTATAAAATCTATCCCATTTGTGGCACAATGAACAAACCACAGTAAGTGTTTCATTATTTCAATGAACAGTTACTAAAAGTATTATGAAAACTTAAATGTAATCAAAAGGAAGGCGCAGCAGAAAGATATACTTTTCCTTGCAGATTTAAATAAAAAAAGATTCTTTCACTGATAATCTTATGACATGTATTCAGAATAAATATTTTCCAACAGCACTGAACAAGGGTGGACAAAATAATGTGATTACCAGTCCTTCTAAATCTATTATGAAAGTGGATCTGTCCCATATATGCAAAGATGTCCATGTGTTTATAGATAGACACATATGTCCATGCACAGTCTCACGCACACACACTCCTTTTTCAATTGAAAAGAAAATCTCAGAAATAATAGCTACCTAGTAGTAGTTTCATACACACCACTTCCATTTTTATGCAAGATTAAACCTGTGCACTATGCTAAAAGCAAGAATTATCTACAAAAAGTTGAATTCAGCCCTTATTGACCATTTCTTCAAATGCAAAAAAGCAAGATGGGAGTTAATTTTACTGGTTTGTGAAGACAGTAGTAAACTAGACTTTCAGATCTACATGTTCCACAAAAGTACAGAAGCTCCAATTCTCAAGAACTATCTGTTCTTGATAAAAGCCTTTTGTTTTATTTCTGATCTTCTATTTTGAGTTTTCAGAGACAAATAACTATGTACGTCATGTGTACCTGACTTACAATCATGCAAGTCATCAGCAAAAATATTTTAAGGTGACCAATTCAGGAAAAACTATGGAGGCTACACATAACATTTCTGTATTTTTTATACTTCTTTTAAAATACATGCTCTGTGTCAACGGCACACCTTCGGTCACTGAAGATCTGTATCAGAAGTTCATACCTGGTACCACTTTTGTGGAGGCCCGTACACTTCCACACCAGTTTTCAAACTTCAGAATTTGGCTATTAGAACCAATTTTCACATAATCAATTTTAAGGACCCAGTTTATATTATAAAGTCAACCTAATCCTTTTTTTTTTTTTTTTTTTTTAATTCTGAATAGTGGAGACATTATTAAGTTACTTAGGTACAACACATGGAAGTGAATTAGACCTTTTTAGATTTCTCCTCCCCTCTTGCACACGACAGGAAGGAAAGTGTGTCCTTGATTTAGGGCATCAGTACTAAGTCTCCAACAATAGACTTGCTTTGGAAAACCTACCAAGTCTCACATGTATATTCTTTTAAAAAATGCATTAATTCAACTCACTGATTTCTGACAATTTAACTAAAAAAATAGTGACCCATAAAACTTGCCACATTTTATTTGCTTTGCTTGTACCACAAATAGCACTGTTTGCCACAGTAAGGCAAAGTAAATATCTTTCTCAACTCTGTTTTACAATCATGAATAATACATAATTGTACTTCTCATATTTGATTTGCTGTTTGCGTTTCATTATAACTTCAGGTGCTCCATTCCTTGCAAAATCCCTATTGTTTTGAAATTTGCACCATGCAAAATCTGGAGAGCTATAGTATATTTCTGTGAAGAATGGGAGCATCTGACCTTTAAGTAGATGGTGCTAAAAAGTGTTTGGAAGTCACAGTTTAGATTTTAAGTTAATTACTAACTCCACTGAGAAGTAAGAGCAAGGGTTCATGTAAGGCAAAGCATCCTAAGTTTGGCAGCCCCCTGTGCCTTCCGCTTAGTGATACAGCACTGGTTCCTGGTCAGAGCTGGACTACTGAGTAAGACGGAGCCAAGATTTGCTCTGTCACAGCAATTCCTGTTTCAATGAGATTTAAGAGCTAGAAAGGAATGCCAGATCAAACCACCAAAAAAAAAAAAAATCTGTAAAATAGTTAAAATATTTTGTTCTTTAGTAAGTGGAATAAATATCAACCCAAAATCCATTCTCTAATACAATACCACTTTTTACTACTTAAGAGCATGTGATTGATTCTGATGTGTCTAAAATAATGTGTTACTGTATGCAACTATCTGTATTCTAGTCTAACATTCAGGCAGAGGGCATTTTTGAGAAACACTATTAATTAGAATTCTAGGCTTCGAACATGCCTACTACATCTGTCATTTGATCCAACTGCATGATCATACCCCTTCTGGCTTAAAATTCATAAATTAGTAGTGTAGAAAAGTATTACAATATTTTTGTTAAAGCTGACTAAACTTTACATTTCGAAAGAATCATTTCTACTGCTCATCTGGCAATAAAGCAAAACCAAGGAAAAAGGGTGAGATATTTGACGACAGAAATAAACAATATTGTTACTTACCTTAGTTTAGATCACCCTGACTATGTGAGAGGAGTGCTGCAATACGCGTGCATTCTATGCTAGGCTGAAGCTCTTTCTCTCTCTTTTCCTTTTAGTATGAAAGAACCCTCAGGGTCAGGTCCTGCTCCCACTGAAGACGAGCGAAAGTCTTCGCTGGGGTTCAATAGGAGGAGGACAAGGACTTTAAAACATATTTTTTTTCCTTTTGTATCTTTCTGAATGAGCTTTTGTTCCTTCAGGCTATGCAGATGAGAAGCTTTTAAGATTTCTGAAGTAGCAATAAGGAGTTGGAAGTCTTATGTTCCTAACGAAGCATCATGCTGTCGTATAATTTACCTGAATTCACTGACCCTGATTTGCCAGTGTTGTTTTTAAAGAAAAAATATTGGATTTACTCTTATTCTTTACTAAGAAATCAAAGGTAATTTTTAAAAACATATTTTTTGCCACTACAGGTCCAACCTTTTATCCGAGTTACGTAACTGCCATTCATTTGCTCAGATTCCAGTTCCCCCATTCGTACTCAACTCTTCTGCTAAAAGAAATTTCCTATACACAAAAAGCTGCTCTTAACCAAACCATTATCCACTGTTGATACCCATGTATGTCTTATTGCATTTCCTTGCCTACCTGTAAACAAGGCTGCTATGAGATAAAAACTTTTTTACGTTGATCAGGACAGAAAGTTGTTATGGTACATGTTCTAAAAGGCATTTGTATATTGTTTCTTGCAGATGTGTAATGACAGAAGAAAATTAAATCTCAGAAATTTATTCACAGCTGAAAAGTCTTCTTTCCTGAGTGTTATATATCCAAATATATGGAACACGGATGCCACAGATGAAATAATGGTAAACCACGTTTGGTGAGAGTCCTGTTTCCAAAGAGCGTGCGTCTCACTCACCTGTTTGGCTAAGCTGAGATGTGCTTCTGCTCCTTCGAGACACTATGGCAACCACTTTGGCACTAAGGCTGGAACGCCTTTTCTTCCCACCTGTTCCAACCATGCCGACAGCCGTGTCCGACTGACTCCCGTCATTGTGCTCCAGCTTATACATCTCTCCGCTCACACTTGTGCTCTTAGTGATTCTCCCTGAAGTCCCCATCCGTCTGCCTTGCATTTTAGGAGTAAATGTACTACAGTTACAAAGTAAAAACAAACATGTTAATTTGTCTGTGTAACAGCATTTCCAAAAGCCTTTTTTTCTTTTTAGTTAGTAAATTAATTTTAAGTCTCGATACATTTTCATTTATTCGGTTCACAAATAAAAGATTCATTTGATGATCCTCAGAGTATGTATTTCCAGTATTATAATTTGTTCTTCACTTCAGAGGAAATAAATAAAATGAATGCTTTCCCCTGCTTTTCAGAGTGACAGAAAGAGATACACAACATTTAAAAGTCATGTGGAGCCTTCCTGTCTATATTCCCAGAATACAGAAAGCAATCAAACAGCACTTTTATCACCAAAGAAGATGAATATGGGCCAAGAGTATATACGTAGGTTAATACACGTATCTTACTGGCACTGTTTACCAAAGCCTTAAGACCTAATAGATATGAAGATATCATCTTTTCTATTTTCATACTTCACAGAAAGAGATAATATAATAATGTTGTAATTTTCAGGTCTTCACTTTCTCAGTTCTTTAAAGTCAAATCCAATAATCACAGTATGAAGGCAAAACAATTTCGAGGCAAAAAATCCTAATAACCCACTAGAACTTTCATTGATTGACAGAAAGATGATCATTCTGTCAGTTCTGTTTGATTTTCTTTAGCTATCATATTGCATTTAAATGTTTCTATATGAATCCTTTTTCTGCTCCTGCGCATAGAGGCTGGATAAAGTATTCAGAAACACACTCTAGAGAACAATCTCAAATACACGCAGGACATACTAATACACAGTCCTAACACTGCTGCGACCAAGCAATACCCTAGCTCTTATGGCAAGACGACTTTAGCTATTACTCTGCAGAGACCTAGAAATATAAGCTGCAGCCTGACTCATTTCAGAGGTAGTTGTTAAATCAGCCCAATACGTGGAATGTTCCTTGACATTGTATTGCTGATTAATAGTCCTACTGGCAACATGCTGATTTTAGGGATTGTTTTTCCAGTAATTCAGTATTTTGAAGTCAAATGTTGAATTTACTTGTTGAGGGACAGTCCTGATGTCCCTCCCAGCAGGTTCCCTTCCCAGATGTGATGGACTGCTCCTCCTTGCCCCTCCCCCAAAATAAGAGAGAGACAGGTTAGAGATGCAGGCTTCTTTATCTCATGGCAAGTTCCAGACAGATAGGAAATCTCAGCAAGGAGAAATCATAGAATCATAGAATGGTTTAGGTTGGAAGGGACCTTGAAGATCATCGAGTTCCACCCCCCCTGCCATAGGCAGGGACACCTCCCACTAGACCGGGTTGCTCAAAGCCCTATCCAGCCTGGCCTTGAACACCTCCAGGGATGAGGTGAATGAAGGGGTCTATGGGAGAAGAAACCTCATTTTCAGGGGTCCAACTTTCTACTTTGATTAGACATGGATAACTCCTTTCCACATGGATAATTCCTTTCAAGCAGCGCTTGGAATTGGATTTCAGTGACTATTTCTGTGATGCTAATGATGTCCCCTACTCAAAGCTTTCTGTAGTCATTTTGTTCCCATTTTGAGCCATGGAGTTGTTGCCAATTCTGTAACTCTTGAGTTTATACATCAATACTTTAGTAAGAGAGAGAGAAGAAACTGAAATTACTTCTTTTGAGAGCATCTGTTGACATTTGAGCTATATTGACATGTACTTTGCTGACATACTAATCTATAAACGTATCATTTACAGCAATAAAGTCTAATGGACTATAAAATATGCCATGCAATTAAAGAAATAATTGTTTATCATACTACTGACTTTGCTCTATTGAATTTCAACTGTGTATGAATATAATAAGTACTAATCTTATGATGTTTTTATGCCAGTCTTCATTTTTTTTGTACAACAGAGCTGAATGCTCTAATCTCACAGTATTTAATAAGAGTTTAGGAGACAGTGATGTCCATCAACTGATAAATAAGCATTGATAGTACCGTAACTTTAGGAAAATCCCATTTTTGATGCATTAATTCCCTAATTCAAGGACTACGAATACTTTTTGAATAATAGATGAATTGCTTTTTCAAATACCCACATAAATTTCAATTTTCATTCTTTGTGACAGGTGGAGGGACCTAGAAGATTCACCTTAATAAAAAAAAAGAGTGAGATATTTAGAATACTTGCTTTTCCCTTGCAAATATCTCGTCTTACTTTCCTAGGAAATATGTTCTAGTGTACTTCTAGTATCAAACAGCTATTAGTTTGCTAGAAACAGGCTTAATGGGATAGGACCAAGGATCAAATCGTACAGCTGTCCAATACTTCCCCTTGACATAATTAAGTAAACAGACTAAGATTCCTTTGCGTTCATCTACTCCCTGGGATAGTTTATTATTTGAAATTAATTGGAACAGTATCAAAAGAACAGATATTTAAAATTCAGTCGTCTTATACCATCTAACTGAGTACCCTTAGAACACAATATTTTTCCATTCCATTACTGACTATCACTTGGAGAAATAGCTCCTAGCTCACACTTTTACTTTCTTCAATATAGCTAAAGTGTAATTTATGAAGCACAAAGAAGCAAAAGACCTGCATGAATTCACATATATGCTTTTGCACTTAACCCTTCTGCTAATAACATACCTAAAATTTTATTTTTCTTTACTGGACTTGCTGGGATTATTGACACATTCATTTAAATGCAGATGCAAATCTTTGCAAGCCTGTGGCTAAAACTGGTAAATTATTAAGTTATTTTGTTGATTCAAACCTAGTTATCATAACACAATAAATATACATAGTTTTTAGTAGCAGGACAACTGAGTACCATATTTATCAGTAAAGTCCATTTATTTCTAGATGAAATAATTCACTACATTTTTATTTAAAATTATTTCACCATCTTTAGCAATTATTTCATTGACTAGTTCAGCAAAAAATCTTATGCTACTTTTAATTATTGGCATAATAACATCATCAACGTGTATATTAGGAATGATTACAGACAACCCATCTGCGCCTCTGTTTTACTTCACAGATACTTAGCACAGAAAAAGAGTCACTTGATTTTATTTGGTTTAGGGTTTTTTTTTTAATACTTCATTCTTAATTATTTTCATTTTTATTTTATAATGGAAGTAAACCACTGACGCCAAAACGTCTTTGACCCCAGAGGAGCAGAGCAGCCCCCGGCCAGGGCTCCCCGGAGCTGTCCTTCAGCACCACTGTCCCCCACCACCCCCGGGGTCTCGCATCAGCCCGGAAGACACCTCTACCTTTACCACAGCAAAAATGCTTCCATTTGCCTGCCGAAACTTACGCAGTAAGTTATCTGTACTGCCTAAGGCAAAACCAAGACTATATTTACGTGTCAGCCCTCAGAGTTGTGAAAGAAAGCAGCAATTTCAGTTTTGCAAACTGCCGCAACCTGAAAGTTGTACTTGCATCTTACTCCTTAATGAACTATTGAGATAATAAACTTATTCAAAGAGTAGTTTGAGTTACGAACTGCCATAAAAACTAATCCTGAGGTAAATTCTATAAAATGAACACACTACAAGGACGTTGTGGATTATACTTGCTTATATTAAACTATAGCATAGACATCTACATAGCACTGAAACAAAGCCAATTACATGTATTAAATTACTGTATATCTTTCTACATACAGATATCTAATACATATATATATTCAAGATGCATAAAATCATACTGGACAAATTATTTGGATTGAGAAAATTAGTATGTAGATATACACTTAGTATTTCTCAGTAACTACATAAAATACCTGCCAATACTACATGTCACCTGAAAAAGAAAGATAGTAAGACACAGGAGGCTAGAACAAACGTTCCCCATAAACTCACCTATATAGTATCTGGAAGTATATCCATTTAGGGAAAAAATCTTAACTGATTAGCCATTTTTAAAATTACAGTATTTCCTTCATTCTCTTAGACTTACTGATGATTTATAAAAAAATACTTTTGGTGTTTATTTTCATGGTGGCTCATTTTTACTCCATCCATTTTCCCAATGATGCAAGCCGTGAGTAAATAAATAGTACCCTGTATTCACAGAATCACAGAATCACAGATACCCTGTATTCACAGAATCACAGAATTTTCAGAGTTGGAAGGGACCTCTAGAGATCATCTAGTCCAATTCCTTGCCATATAGATGATATTTTAATGTAAGTTCTTTCCGCACAGTTGCAATAACTTGAATCTTTCAACAGAATCCCTGGCCTTCACCAGCACGAGCTAGCAAGCTTCCTTTCCCTTCTGCTGAATGCAGAATCACATCCTCATTCATAGCCACTGTGGCACCCTTTTGCAATGAGGTAGATCATGAATACTAATAACCTCCTAAACATGTAATAGTTGTGGACCGAAGGGAAGATGAGCACTAATTTATAATGAGGAACATTACATTTCTAAAAATAAATGTATTATATAATTAATAAATCCAAGCTCTAAATTACCTATCCACAAATTGCTCTGCCAGTCTAAGAATATATAGCTATATTTACATACGATATATAACATTTTCTGCAAGATTAATCACTGTACAATTTTTGGTATTTCATAAATTAATTCAAACATGGTGCTTTACCAACCAAACAACAAACACATATCCTATATTAAAATACTCTAGTTAGTCAAGAGACTTTTTTAGACCATAAAGAAGTCAGTTGGTTCAATGCAATAATCATTTTGTACAGTCTGTACCAACCGGAACTACATATCGATCTAACATGCATATTGATCATATAGTAAATCCATGAAATAGCTATTAGAATCAGAAAAAAAACTTGCTTCTCCTGTAAAGTCAGCGTATAGGAGTCCTATTGGTGGATTATGATCGTTGAAATTCAGTAACTCCGGTAAATTACTATATCTGTTCTTGACAATATTCCTATATTGTCAAAAAGTGCTACTCAGTGACACAGAGACTGCCTCTGCAATGACACAGTCCCAGTCCCATTGTGTTCAAAGTGTAAACTCATTGAGGTAAGGGTTGGGGAAGATTTCATTACAGAAGTCTCCTCTGGGAGCTTAACTGGTTAACATCCTAATTTGGAAGATCAGGAAATTTCCATGTTGGAATACAGTACCCAAATCTGTTTCGTGAAAATGCCTTTCTCAGTAACACTGACCAGCAAATTGTGCATGTTTCACAGCCCTGACAGATCTCTATTTTTTAAACTTGTAAAACTAGCATTTCTCCATGATATGAAAGAATAATAATTCAAAAGGTCAGTCTCAAGTCTTTATCAAAAGATAAGCCGATTTTAACTATTTTCTAAGAACATTTCATCAAGTTAATTTATATTCTCTGAAAAAAGCAGAGCATTTGTGTCTGTATGCGAGAGCCCGTGTGTCTGCCTGTGCATACCCACGGCACCGTCAGCCTGAAGCCAACTAATCACATGAATCATAAAATGAAACCAACACAAAAGCTGTTAGTTACTGCAGGGGTGCCGCTCAGGGTTAAGTATTGCTATTAATGCTGATGCAGACAGGCTAATGGGAATCAAAGGGCAAACAGCTCAAATGACCCAAACTTGACTGCAAATAGCCATGTATATAGCAAGTTCCAGCGTACTGAACATAACAAGAACATCAATGTTAAATCTCTAACAAGAAAATAGGTATCGGGGGAGGTGCGTATGACAAATACAAAAATGCAGAGTTTTTTATGCTCACCACTGAATGGAGGAAACTTTCCTCAGTATCAAGAAAGCTGAATTCACCAGTTTTTCTTTCTTTCTGTCTAATAACTTCTTTTCTTTCTGTCTAACGTTGAACAATAAGATATTATTCTCCCTGCTACAACATGTTGCATTGTTTTTTTCCCTCCAAAGCATAAGATACTGAAGTACCTGTGATCTCCCTGCTCTGTGTGTAAAAAGGCTGCATCATTGATACGGAATAGATTGCTCACTGCTCCTTTACAAAAGTAAATAATAGCAACAGGCAATAGCCACAAAATAGGGAATGGAGGAGGAACATCTGAAAGGCTAAACAGAGCAGGGGAAAGACAGGACTAACAAAGAAAATACAGAAAAAAAAATTTAGAAAGGTAAACTGAGATGAAGATAAAGCAAGTGAGAGCTACTCTGAGGTCTGAGCCATGGCTAAAACTATTTTCCTACATTTCTTCATTCTAAAAATAACATGTACTGCCTATTAAAACTGTTAGTGTAAAGTTCTTATACTAAAAGATTATGAATTATATTTCACCTTAATCAACTGCAATAATTAAATGAAAAACCAATTAAAATTATGTTTCAGTCTTTTTCAAATCATTAAGAAAGGCTGCCGGTAACATGACAGTTTCTTTGAAAGAGGAAGCATAATTAGATAATTAAAAATGCACAAGCAATGCTCCTTAGTACATTTTTCATGTACAGATGTTCTGAAGGGATTAAAGACTACATCTCCCTCCCCCTCTGACAGACACATAAAGCAGTTTATAGTGATGGATTTGAAAAAATCATTATCTTTAGATAATGAATAATTAGAACATTAATTACTCTGGTTTCACCTTGGTTTTGTACATAAATGACCTCACAACCAGAAGTTTCCATCTGTAATACACTGTTTGGGGGTAAAAAGGATACGTTATACTTTTTAAGCAGCTTAGTTTAACTGTTTTCATACATCTTGCCTCCATGGTAATAATTTGGAGGTTATTGCCCTCTATTTCCCCCCTCAAAAAGCACGATTTGTGACTCAGCTTACATCAGTGTGCTTGCCCTTGCCCCAGGAGAGATCACCCAGGAAGCAATATTAATTGCCATACGTGTTCAAAATGTTTCTCTCTTTAAAGAAACTGGGAAGCGCGCTAGTTAATGAAATAGTTCTGGTGTTCGGTTTTGAGCTGCAGTGATTTGGATAATCAGAAACAAAGTAAGAAAGACCGCCAATTTACTTCAAGTATTGCGGTGGATTGTAACACTGTGGTGATTTTAGATGCAAAATGCCAGTCAGTTATAACATTACTGTCTTGCCTGTTAGTTACACCTATTCTCCAAATTTGTCAAATATTAAAAATTTAGGTAGGAAATTTCCATGCCTGGTTTCTGCCTAAGGTTGAATTTCTTCTTTTATTTCTAAGTTCCAGCTGAAACACCATGGCAGATTGTCCAGTCCTTTTAAAGGAATTAGAAAAAAAAAAAAGTCCCTATTGTACTGTCGCATAATAAACAAATAAATTCACTTTGCTTTGAGAAGTACTTATGGCTGATGCCTGACTGAAAGATGCCAATGAGGTGATCCTTCTATTTGGCACAAACTGTTTTCTGTTCCTTTGAGTACCTGTAAATTTGGTAAAACAACATCTTTAAGTCATAACTCTCATGTTAAGAGACTTCAACAGCTAAGATACCAGGAGACTTTCTATTACAAAGCAGCGTTGCACTCACTCACAGCTCCTATGGCTAAATTGATTGCATGTTTCCTGAATATTACTATTTTGCCTCAAGGCCAGAGGCAGAAAGTCAGTATTTTCCAGGAATTGCTTCTTTTGGCTAGTCTGGATCTGGGGAAGTTAGGGGGACCATCCAGGATGCAGGAAGGCTGCATCTTCTCTGTTGGCCATTAGGCATGACCCAAGACAGTCATCTGATTGGAGTGCAAAAAAGTGAGATGGACAATAAACCCTGGAAGGAAAGACACTGGTTCATGGCGATACTGGAGTAGGAAGAGAGTAAGAAAACTTGGGGAATAAATTATTTTCATCGCTCTTTCTGAAGACAAAATGGTTCCTAAAAATTCCTGAGACTTAACAAAAGCCTTTCCAACATACCATGACAAGTATTTATTATACTATGACCTTCCCATGGGATCGTCAGTTTATCTTTTGTAGCAACAAAACACTGACTATCCCCTTGCTTTTGCAGAGAAAACACACTGCTTTTACATGTGCCATTCACCCCATTTTGCATGGTGAACCCAGCAATCATATAAACTGTGCAATCTTTTTCCTATGTAACAGGGTTAAACAAACCAGAATGTTAAAGAATCATGTATGTTTTTTGCTCCAAACTTTCCACATGACGAGGGGATTGAATTCACAGCATCAAGCCAGAATAAACTCACATGCACCAGACAGCATATGATCTCCAATGAAGACATGTTTGAAGTGACTTGTCAATCATCACATAAAAGCTATGGGGCAGAGACCTGAAGAAATTAATTTCACAGAGCAGTAATTAACTAGCTGAGCCGGAAGACCATCCTTTCTCTTTCTACAGCCCTCCCCTGTTTCCCCCTCTGCATTCTCTAAACAAGTTCTAGCTTCTGTAACAAATAGAATTTGAGTTTTAAAGATGACCAACTCTTTTATGTGCACTGTCTTCATTTACCCCCGGGACAGGCCCATACCATGCACTGATTGAGGCAACTTCCACAGAGAGAAATGTGAGACTAATTAAATGAGTATGCCTACACAGAAAAAGTACAGGTTTACGCAGGCAGGCTCAGTTCCAGTATTTCCTATCTTTCAGCACTTAGCGTTGCACTCTTCATATTCTTTTAATATAAATTTTGCGAAAGTTTTCTTTAATAAGCATTCCTTATATTTCATAAATTCAAATTTATTGGGTTTTTATGCCATTAAAAACATTCCCATGCAAGCAGTAGAAACAGTGGAATATTTTATTCACATATGTAAACAAAAATCCTGCTATTTTTCTCCTGATTTTTAAAAAATGTAAACGTCAATCAAAGAGCCATAAAATGTTGGGTTTTCTTCTTTCCATTTTAGGCTATATTAATATGTATTATATTAATATTTAATAATAATTAATATATTTATATATATATAATCAGGTGAATCTTTCTAAAACCACATTTTATTCCAACATATCAAGAACTGAAGAGGCAACAGCCATAAAATTAACAAATCAGAACTAAGTTTTTCCTTTCTGTTTTCAGTTAAGTATTGTAGACTGAGGGGTTTTGGTGATTTTAAATTTATTCTGTCAGCTGTTCAAGCCACCTTGCTGGTCCTTCTTCCATTTCCGGTCATTATCAATTTCAGTGAATGTACTGAATTGCTTAGCCAGCCAAACTTTGTTAAAATTGTAGTTTTCTGACTTTCTAAATCTAAGTAATTTTAATTG
The DNA here is from genome assembly GCF_000708025.1 of Charadrius vociferus. Taxonomy (NCBI): domain Eukaryota; kingdom Metazoa; phylum Chordata; class Aves; order Charadriiformes; family Charadriidae; genus Charadrius; species Charadrius vociferus. Next base: position 1,890,771 of record NW_009647052.1, read on the forward strand.
ATGAACTTAAACATACCTTCGCTATTCTGGCTGAACTCTGATAACTTCATTGGGCTTGAATTTCTCTTCCAACTTCTCACAAGTTATGATATTTGGAGGCACTGAGACTAACGATAAAATCACAGACCAATGCAAAAGTTCATTTTCAAACCTAATTACTATACACTTTCTTCCAGCACTTGTTCAAAAGAAAACAGTCCATATAGTAACTACTCTGTGGAGACACTCTTGATAGGAAGACATGAAGCAACACAGGAACCAAAAGCTTCCTGTAAACAAACCAGCTGAGGAGTGAGAAGCCACAGAGCTGCACTTAGTGGTGTTGTGCCCAACCTCACAAGCCCTGAAAGGCAGGACTCCCCGTCCAGGCACAGAAAGTTGCTGACCTGAGAGAATATGTTGGGATAAAGCTGTTGTATATGAATAGCTGTGTATGCACTACGCGATTAAACCAAGCACTTCAAAAAGGGAATCAAACTGCAAAATACAGACAAATACTTTCAGGTACTGTGGCAGGGAATATCCAGAAGCAGGGACATGTCCAGAATAGGCAACGTGATGGTACTCCAGTGCCAGAGTTCATGGAAAGATCTTACCACTGTCTATTTCTACCTGAGTTTCTTACACTGTGTTATGGTTTGAGTAACCTGTCCTCAGCTATATACTTTTAGCTTTCTTAACAAACTCTGACCAGCTCACAATATGATAGTTTCTCTATTGCCAACAGAAGATCATTTAGATGAGGAAAAATTTTACAACCGCACTCCCTACTTCTCAGACAGCTGGGAATGCAGGTGAGACAACCGAGTTTTAAAGCCACCCAATGCTGAAAAGATTCCTAGAGAGGTTTTATCCCCACAGCTTTGCCTAAAAGTCTTGATCAGGCTTTTTGCTGGCAGAAATACTCTTTCTTTGTGAGAATGAACACTATTACCATCCTGAAGTTTTAAAAAGACGCTCCTTCATTTCTCAGATCTGATAACAGCTAGAACACAATTGTCCACAACTGTGAAGCTCTTCGTCCTTGCTAACCCTGCTAGAGAATTTGCATTAGCCACAAGTTGCATTTTGCACTATATTAAAATTGTATTATCTTTCAAGACAATTTGGCTTGGACTGTTTCGTCTCACATCTATATTCCTCAAGTTTAAATTGTTGTATTTTAAGCAAAGTAGCCGTCATACCACTACTACTCAACACATTTACACTGGAGATTGACAAGTTTTCCATCAGCTTGAACTTTTGGTGTGTGTAAAAAAATTAAAGAGCAGTGTAATCATTTAAAAGACCTCTCTGTATTGACAAGTATCTGTTACCCCTCTAGGGAAAGCTGAATAAAGGTATCAGTTTGTTAAGCACACAAAATAGTCAAACTCCCAACTTGTAAATAAAAGGATGGACTAGAGTGCTTTTAAAATCCAGATTTAAAATGTTACCATTATGCTAGTTTTCTAGAGCATAATGTTCTAAATAACCATTAAAAATTTACTAATGCCCATAAAAATGCATCGCTATCTTGAGTATAGACTTGTTAGAATTTCAAGTGCTATTTATCACTCTTCTCTGAAAGTTTTTTGGCTTATAAACTTCCAATTCAGAGAAAAGACAAAAATTAGTGAACTTCATTTTTTAACTCAGATATGATATTTCTGAGTTTTTAGCCTCATTTCCTGTGTTCCTTATGCAATCCTTACAGCTTCTATCACTCATTCCCCTACTGGCTCATAACGGTGAATTTCAACCAGAACTGATCTGTTGGGAAGGAGTCAAAGATACCAAGGTTTTACAAGTTTTGTGAAGTCTGGTAACTAGGCAGATAAGAGGTCCGTTAAATAAGGTGCCCTGCTTAAGAAAGGCTGCAATATCATCTCAGTACTTAGCTATTCTCTTTGGTCTGCCAGCTGGACACTCTGGGTAGGGGAAGATTATGGAGATACAGAGGAGGAGGGAGGTAACTGCAGTGTGGGCTGCTAGGTTGTGACACTCCAGTAATTCAGTTGTTTCAAAACACCTTGTATGCATGGTCTTTCCACTGCAATAAATATTAAAGTTGAACTGATTTTGATTAATTTATTTTTTTATCAACTCTCCATGTTTTAGTTAATACTTGTATATCTTTTGTGAGCACAGCACTACCGGAAACATGTACCAGGAACACACACACGTACTTACAGATGCAACACACACTGCAAATGAGCATACTAAAAGCAGAAAGCCTACATCAGAAAAACCATTTAATCTAGTACCCAGTGCTGATGGTCTTGATTTCACCCCATTTTATTCTTGCAGTAGGAGTTTGATTAGCAACTACGGAGTGGGTAAGAGTCATTGCTTATGTTAAAGCATCCTATGCTTTGAAAAATACTGCTTCTTATGATGCTACCCCATATGCCCTTCACTGCATCATTAATATTGAGATGCTCTTTGGATTGAATAAACGCTAACAGCAGTCACATAGTAAAATGTTAATTTAAACATTCTATTTTTAAATAAAATCGTTGCAATGGAAAATTCCAAGATGAAAAGAAACCTTCTGAAAACATAGCAGAAATATGGCTATGAATCCAATGAGGGCTTTTATCGTTTATTTTTAATAGTAAGATGCACAGAAAGTCTTCAGTCTGTCAGCAGCACTGGCTACGTTATGGATGCTCCCATTCTAGCTATGGGAGGGAAGATGTTTTCCATTGCAATATCAACTAATTAATCTCAGTATTTAAACACAGAACTATAAACCACTGAAGCCACTGCACAATAAATGTTGCTTATGACATTATATAAGAAAATCAGTCTCTGCTTAGTGACCCTAAATGTCTTGTTTACAGCAGAAACCTTGACTAAAAAGAAACAGTCATACAGGGGAAAATTATCAGCAATATAATTAGTGTCATAAATATAGAAGTTGTCTTCTGGTATTTACAACAGTCTTTTTTTATATCAAACTGGAATTCCATTACTGTTTTAGTCATGCTGAACAAAAGCTAAAGCAGTATCATATCTTTGTTCTAAAACTGGCTTTAATAGCTTGTATTCAAAAATTACAAATAAATAATTGTTAAAAAATATTTGGGAAAAGAAAGCAGATGGTCACTATTGCCATGTGCTTAATTAGCTTGTTAATACAAGTGCTGAGGGAATCTAATTCCTGAAGCTAATACAAATGGAAAAGTGCTTGACAATTCAATGCAAGCGCTCAATGCAATGCAGAAGTTGAGCCAGCCAGAATAAAACATACCAACAAGTGCTTAACATCCTGATTCAACGAAGTGCTACCATGGACTCAAATCTTTTTCTTTCCAGCAAAGCACATGTGGCATGGCACAGCACAGGCTATGTACTTCACTGAATCGGAGTATAAATCACTAACCACCACCCTTCATCAGCTGTGGGGAGCACTCATTCATCCTTCACTGAAACCACCTTGTTCTCCTTGCACGTGTAGTCTGTAGCTCACTCTCCTTCCCCTTACTGCTGATGGTCACTTACTGCTGCTTGTTACTGTTGTGCAACAGAAAAAGCTATTAATCATGTCCTCATTTATTCTCCCCTCCCCACGCACAGCTAAGCTTGCTGGTATGAAGATACTCTTCAAACGCTCAGTTCCCTGCAAATTCCCCCCAAATATCCATCTTAGTACAAATATCAACATGACAAAAGCAAAGAGCATGAAGAGGGAACCTCCCAGTGAAGAATCAGACCAGTGTGCTCTGTTGGCTATCTCTTGGTAATGTCCACTGCCAATATATAAAGTGGCAATTTAAACACTTTGAGATCCCAGTTCACCAGGGAATCCCAGCAATCTGAGCTCTGTAATAGAGCCTGGAACCAAAACCTCCTTTCTTTCCATGAAGAGGAAGCTGGCCTCAACACTAGGTCAAAATGGGGCATTAACTCCTCGAGTTTCGGTTTTGATGACTCTCTGAGTTGGATGTCTGATCTGCCTCTGCAAAACTCTTTCCTTCCTTACACTAAGGGCCTGTGAAGTTAAACCAGAAAGAATATGTAAAAACAATAACCTTTGTTTTTCTGCTCTACTAGAGTCTCTGAGTCACACCCAGGGTACAAACCTGGATTGCTGTGGAAGTTAGCTAGGCAAAAAAGCAGCAGTAGACTACAGTGAAGTCTCTCTTGCATTACATGCATTATTTTATTTTTTGGGGCATGACAAAAAATGGTGGGGAGACTGGCTCAACGTTTTCAAGGAAGAATGAAAATTAGCAATAGATTTTTCTTTAAGGTGAAGCTGTTTAAGGTAATCGTCGCTTCGGCTTAGAAGCAACAAAAATCCCCCCACAAGTCTAAGCTGAAATAATGGACCACAGGAGGTTCTAGAAACGGAAAGTCGTTCAATAAATTTCATCCTGGGGAACACTGTGCATTGTCCCCACTAGCAGGAGACACACTTGAAGAAAGACCAACAAAAGAAACAAGTAAACTTTTATCTGACTTTAAAGAATTCAGTCCCACTCAATATATTATTAAGTGAGAAATCACATAGGTTAAAAAACTTTGGCCTTTGGAAGCATCTAGTAGTAGAGGACTATTACGGAAGAGACAATAGTATAATAAAATGCAGTTGCCACACATTGAAGTTAGAAAACAGATATTTAGTTCCTAGGAAGCTGAGAGACTTTATATAGTCACAAGTGTTACACAGTTCTTCAGTTACAGCTTACTGAACTGTAACTCAAAACCTAAAATTTAATCTTGTAAGTTAAAGTGTGAGGCTTGAAATTTGATTCTGAACTTTAATAGCTATAAAAATCAGTATGATTTAATTATTCGAAGTAGAAGCATGAACAACTTATTTCTGATAATCTTTCCGTTATTTCTACTTTTAAGCAAAAAAAAAAAAAAAAGTATTGCATTATAAATATATGAATTACTTTAATTGATGTGGCCAGTTCTAGTATCTCGTATTTCTTCCTTAGAAAGGAAGATACATCTTTACAGAGAAGATGAAGGATTTCATAGGTATGTGAAGTACAGTCTTGTCACCTTAAAAAAATTTGTACCTCAAAATTGCAGGATCTACAAATTGTCATGAGAAAGAAATACTCAGGTCAAGAAATACTCTTCAGTTGGGCAAAATTTGCAGAGATAGAATTTAAAAAATAAATTGGGAACTCTCTCATAATTTTGACCATTAAAAATAATAAAAATGAAAACTTCAGAAAAGAGGACAACTTCAGTATTATCTCCCCAAAGCCATGCCAGTTCATATTATGAACAGAAATTAGTATTGTTTCAATGAGTGCCTTTGCACTGGGGCTTTGACAGTTGATTAAAGAATCATATTGAACATGGATTCTGATGATCCATATTCCAGGTGATAAATTACAGCTGCAGCCACCTATAAATCTGCAAGTGCTTAGCTATTGCAGGCTTTGAAGCAGATATAATATGGAAGATGAGTAGCAAATGAGAACTTAGTCCAAGATTCTTTAGAAATATGACAACCTGTAACTATCTGGAGTTAAAATTTCCCGAAAAGAAAGGCTGATCTGATTTATATGTGAATATATGTGCTGCAGAATTCATCGTTTCTGCTACAGGTATGTAGTTGATTGTGCAGTGCTTTAGACCTGAGAAACGTGGAACAGATGTTCCACAGTGGTGTTTTGAAATGCTGCACGTGGCAGAATTTAACCACAAAAGCAAGAAACACCCCTTTGAAAAGGCCGATTAAGGACCAGATTTTCAACATGATGCAGACTGGTATTGCCACACCGCTGTTTGTGGAGCTGCAGAGATTTGTAGTCCCTGGCATCTTGCCCTTCATATATTGCTAACATCTACTGAGAAAGAGACCCAGGTGAGCACACTGCTAGAACACTGTGATCATTAACACCTGATGGCATACAGCTAGGCCTGCAGGAGGTATGCAAGTAATAAGATTATTTTTATTAATCTGTTTGGCAGTGCTGCAGCATAAATAGTATACAAGACAAATCTACTATGTCTTCTAGTATGACACCCTGAAGGCCCTCAAAATCCTAAAATGAGGAACCAACATGTTTCCAAGTGCATGACAACATCTCCTTTGCCAGAAGAGGATCTGGGCTGATAGCATCCTGCACAATTAGAATAATATTTATTTTTATACAGAATATCAGTAGTGAGAGCTATAAAAATCAGCAACATCCAGTTTGGCCTAGTACGCCCAAATGGATCCCTCTCATGCTAAGCTACACTACTGCACATTTCACTGCACATTTATATAGCTCAATCCTTTCTTTATATAACATGAACCCACCCTTACACAGGTTTATATATGGAACATGGGATCAAACATATGCAAGGTACATTTTCAGGATCCTCTCCTAGGTTCAGATCATGAGTGTGGCAGTGAATATCCCACACAAAGCCAGTTTGAAACTACCTGCAAATTTGTTCCCATTTTCCAGGTGATTTGCTTTTATTGATGAATAAACTGCAGTGTTTTTCAGTTGTTGCCTCCACTAGTTTTGTCTGCAATATCTATAATAATAATAATTAAAATATCTTACATTTTGTTTTTTTCTTGAGTGAAGAGTCTTAACTACATCCTGTACACTGTAGCACAAATTCAATATACAGATTTTAATTACTTTTGTAATTAAAATGAAATGAGTGAGTTTCTTTATTTCAACACAAACCTCAGTCTCATCAACCGAAGTGCATGAAAAGCCGTGGTGTATTATGTTATTGACTGTCATGGCACAAAGTTAATCTTTGCTCAGCTGGCTTTCTGGTGCAGTACTGCTGCATTTCAAGTGAATTAGCAAGCTGACGAGGATGGATGCAGCCCTAGCCTAAATAGAGGGTGGACTGAATGACTTTATTGCACAGGTCACATCACATACATTTATGATGGTAACAGGCTATTGGGAAGGCTGAGAAGAGGTCAGAAGACCCTTCAGACTCTCTCCTCTCCATTCTTCCTCATCACTATAAATTGTATTAAACTAGCTCCAATATGCTATGTAGGAGGATGGAAAACCAACGGGAGAAAATCTATTTGCAATCCAGAGAGTGCTCTCTGGTTACATATCCTTAGGAGATCTGCTGCTGTCCTCCATGAGATGGCAAACCTCCAGTTACTTCATCTGGCTACACACTAAAGACACTGAGCATTTTATGTAAGAGAATAGCGTAATAAGCAGCATGAAATGAAACTCTGAAAAGAAAAAGGGATCTCCATGCACAAACATTACTAAATAAGTGGGAGCTACAAGCACAGAAAAGCAGCCAGTCAGCACTCACCATTTCCTAATGAACTCCAAGCAGAATGTCTCTGGGCAGGTCTAGAAGCGGGGAAGGGAGAGGTCTTATTTGAGTCACTGTGAGCCTTTGCTTCACTTAGAGTTTGCAAGCTCATCACCTTAAGAGCTTGAAGAAACTGGTTCCACAGTAATAAACAGGACAAAATGTACAACAGCAGAAGGACAGGGACCTTATCCTGTACTAGGGAGTGTCCTACCTGTACATAAAGCCAGCAGACTCCCCCTCCAGAAATGTGAGTTTCCACAACTGTCACAGTAACTAGGAAAGTTCCTGAATGCTTTGAAAAGAAAATATTTAAATGGCCTCATTTCTAATTAGCTCCTTGCATGAGAGTATCATCAGCAGAAGGAACATTAGGTTATTTTCTCAGAGACTGACATAGACATAGCAGAGGGTAATTCTAATCCCTGCTGACAAACGGGAATAATTGTTGGAGTTGGGCAAAAACTGTGGATCCAAAAAGTTAACGTTGCATGATATGCTAGCTGTGTTATCTTCAGTTTCACAGTGACATTCAGACTTTTAGTGCGAATTTTCAGTCATGGTCAAACCCAACTTTAATAAGTTCATTCCTTTTAAAAGAAAGAAATGAACAGCAGATTCATTAATTAGCAGACAGTTCTTTTTCAGTACAACAAGTTAAGGATATTTGGAAACTACAGTTATATTTGAAAGCTAATTTGGATTCACCAGATCTTTCCTCTCAATAACTACTGCTAATCAAAACTCTGAGGAGACAGAAAAAAGACCTAAGTTTCTCAGATTTCCTCCTGCTTTAAGTGGCAAGGAGAGCCTGCAGAGACAAGGCCAGGATCCAGGTGCTGAAGAGAACACTGTGCCATGGTCCACACTGGTATCAGATAGTCCTTCATGCATGCTCAATATCCAAGGAGAAAGGACTCCAAAGGAGAGGCAGGGAACCGAGGAAACCATCCAGCTATAACTATGCCTCCCAAGGCACAGCTTCTTACATGGTTACAGTTTTTGACCATTTTGGCCAATTGCTACACAACCAGCACAACCAAGTATTACAGCTACGAAAAAAGCAAATGGATCCTCCCATGTGTTGGTGAGGGCAGAATTAATGACACTGTGCAGGAGACCTCATCTACATTACCGGTCACAGCAACTCAAGGTTTCATTCAAACTGGAAACTGGCAGAGAATGGCTGCTAGGATGACCAACAAAATAGAAAGGATGTAATATGGAATTGAGTAAAACAACAGCTAGTTAAACCATTGAGCTACGATTGCTTGCTATGATACCCCAGGGAGTAAATAGAAGGGAGGAAAACCCTATCTAACTAAGATGCCAATATTGGCACAGGGACAAACACGAACAATATGTTTAAACTCCCCGTGAATAAATATACCCTGTAACTGAAAGAAAATTCCAGAGCATCAAAGAAATTAGATTTGGAAAACCTTCTGAAATAAGTGGGTGCAAAAGCAACCAATTAAGTTGAAGGTGGATCCTGAAAATACGTGAATGTAATTCACTTCTTTGTCATAGCAGAGGCTACATTCAGTGACTCCAGAATGGTCCCTCCCAGTCCTATGTTCTTATATATAGGACAGAACAAATGTGGGGAGAATTGGCTTACAGACAGCGCCTACTACAAGATAGGACTGAGTTACGACCAAATGTTTCCAAGTGTGACCTAATAAAGCTGAGGTTTAAACAAACAACATTCCTGAAGATCTGCTTATGTCCAGTCTGTTTAGGTATCTGTTAAAGATAAGCATGAGGATTGGTCACTACAAGCTCATTTATCAGCTCAAAGTGGTTGATTACTATCTTACCAAGTTGTCACAATGAGGAAGTTGCATGTTTTAATCCTACTCACATGATACCAAATAGCATGGTCAGTTTTAGAGCTTGATATAAAAAGGCTGAAAAGTCCCAGTTCTCTCGGCCTCTCCTTGTATGACAGATGCTCCATCCCCTTCATCATCTTGATGGCCCTTTGTTGGACTTGCTCCAGTAGCTCCATGTCTCTTGTACTGGGCAGCCCAGAACTGGACTCAGCACTTCAGATGTGTCTCACTAGAGCTGAGTAGAGGGGAAGGATCACGTTCCTCAGCCTGCTGGCAACACTCTTCCTAATGCAGCCCAGGGTGGTGTTGGCCTTCTTTAATGCAAGGAGGCATTACTGGTTCAGGTTCAACTTATGGTCCACAAGGATCCTAGGGTCTTTCCTGCAAACTTGCTTTTAGCTGCAAAGCTGCTTTCCAGCTGTGAGCCCCCAGCGTGTAATGGTGTAATGGTTATTCCTCCCCAGATGCAGCATTTTGCATTTCCCTTGTTGAACTTCATGAGGTTCCTGTTGGCCCATTTCTCCATCCTGTCGAGGTCCCTCTGACCAGTGTCACACCCACCTAGTCTATCAACCATTCCTGTCAGTTTTCTGTTGTCTGCAAACCTGCCAAGGGTGCACTCTGTCCCTTCATCCCGGTCAGTAATGAAGATGTTAAACAGTACTGCCACAATATTGACCCCAGGTGTATACCACTAGTGACTTGCCTCCAGCTGGACTCTGTGTCACACATCACAACCCTCCGAGCCTGGCATTCAGCCAGTTTTCAATCTGCCTCACTGTTCCCTTACCTAGGCTGTACTTCCTCAGTTTGTCTATAAGGACATTTTGGAAGAGAATGCTGAAAACCTTACCTAAAGACAAGACAGAGAACATCTGCTGTTCTCTTCTCATCCACCAAGCCAGTCAACAAATGAAAGAAGGCTACCAGGCTGGTCAGGCACCATTTCCCCTCTGTAAATTCATGCTGACTATTCACAATCACCCTCTTGTTCTGTATGTTTGGAAATGGTTTCCAGGATTATTTGCTGTCACCTTCCCAGGGTTTGAGCTGAGGTGGACAGGCCTATAGTTCCCCATATCCTCCTTGCCCTTCTTGAAGATAGTAGTGACAATTTCTTTCTTCCAGTCTTCAAGAACATCCCCTGGTTGCCATGATGTTCCAAATATTATTGAGTGGCCTTGCAATTACATCAGTCAGTACCAGCTCATTTAGTACTCATGGGTGCATCTTGTCACGTGCCAATGACTTGTACATGTCCAGTTCGTGTAAATGTTCCCTGATCTGATCATCCTCTGCTGAGTCCTTGCTCCAGACTTTCCCTCTGGTCATCAATGCACTACAGAAACTTCCTGGATATCTTGTACCCTACTGCATTGCTCAACAGCAGATATCAGGATGGTTTAAGTTCCCCATGTAAACCAGAGCCTGTGAATGTGAATCTTCCAGCTGTTGGAAGGTTTCATCTACATCTTCCTGATGAGGAAGTCCATAGCAGACACCCACAACATCGTAACATTGGTTGAGCCTCTAGTCCTGACCCATAAACTCTCAGCTGGTTCATCACCCATCTCTATGCAGAGCTCCCTGCATACTCTGCTCTCTCACATAAAGGGCAACACCCCTTCCTTGCTGTTCTGCCCTGTGCTTCCATGGATTGCAGCACTCCAGTCATGTGAGCTATCCCACCCCGTCTCTGTGATCATAATGAGACCATAGCTTTGCGGCTGCACAACAGACTTCTAATTCCTCTTGTTCATTCCCCATGCATTAGAGCACAGGCCATTCAGAGAGCCACCCACTTGTGCTGATCTCCCAGAAAAGGTATGAGAGCTTCCCCCAGATGCTCTCCTCCCAAGCACATCCTTATTCATGTGCATACACTTGGGGTGGGCTCCTTCCTGCCCTGTTTTGTTGATTATGAGGTCCTGCCTGTCTCCATCACCCTGCATCCTTCCTTTGCTTACCCATCAACCACTTCTCACTTGACCATGTGTTGTCATTTCCCTCCTCCATCATTCCTGTTTCAAAGCTCACATGTACTAGCACTAAAGTTCTAGTATACTGAAAGAATAACAGCTACATGCAAGTTGTATATGCTGTTCTGGAAATGGATGAAGAGGTTTGCCAGATAGAGTCTGACAGTTGAAACCAAAACCAGTTCTTTTTTTTCAGTAATGTACTGAGAACTTACATGAATCCCAAGAAGCATATATGAGTTTGTGATACAAGCCATTCAGTGGCATGGTATAATATGGGAAACAAATTAGGACTGGTTTAAGTCCACTGCTACAACTCATTATATTAGCCTTTCTTCGATAAGCTCGTTTAAATTATTTTAATTAAACTTAAGCATTCAATTATGCAAAGCATGTAAAACCAGATTAAAATGGGGCACATGCATAATTATATCACACATTTACTAAGATACTAAATATAATTCTTAATAAAGATGTGGGTTTTAAATTTAAAATGAAGAATAACAGTGATATTCCTAATGCAGAGGCAATTCGTTTGAAATCCAGATACACTGAGAGAAATTCACCTAAAAAGTAGGTATCTAGTCTTTAACATATTTAGCAGATTTTCTTCAATCAGATTAAGATGAAACACTTTATGATAGCCAACTTGCTAAATCCTCCAGCTCACCTTTACCATAACTGACAGTTCCCTGTTTGACATCGCCAAGTCCAGGTATCTTCACATAAGTAGGCCTCTCATGAAAAATGATGTAATGACATCACTGGGCATTATTTTTAATGAAGTGAGCAAATGTCCTTCTTTGTCTGATCAAGCCCATATGGTGCTTATTAATCATCATGTATTTAACATGGATTCTTACTTATCAATCATTTGCATTAAACCGTGAAAAATTTCCTTCTGCTTCATTCAGGATGTGAGAAATGTTTCTGAGTCATATAGAGTAACATCTGTAAAATACACAGGCATGGAGTATTGCTTGACTGTATTACGAATGCATAAAGACCATGACTGATGAAAGCAAACCTCCATAAAGAAGGACTGGTAATCTGACTTGAGTCATGAAATACACACCAATTCCAAATGCTAAGGCAAGCCAAATTCACAAGTCTGGTTCTGATTCATATCAAAAGTCTCAGAACATTTTGTTCACAGAACAAAAATTCCTGATATTTGCCTGCACTTCCACTAGAGAGCATGGCAGTCAACAGACTTCCCAGGATGGTAACAAGAAAGATGTCTGGAATAATTTCATATGCAGACTACTTTATCCATGCGTAGCCATAACATTCACCTGAAAATGCTAAACAAATTAGAAATGAAGAAGCTATTTTATGTACTTATATTTAGAACTTGCATCAATCATAATTCCCTTCTGCAAGCTATTAGAAGTGTTAATCAACAAAATCTCCAGACTGAAGATTGACTGACAGTATTTTGCATGCATGCTATGTCACAGCTTTCTGACAGGTAATTCAATTACAAATATACTGTAGGAATGAAATTAGTCTTCTGCCTTGAAAGGTTTAGAGACAGTCTTGTCATTGATTAAAGGAAAGGGAAGATGTGCTTTCATTCTCTCTCTGTCAGTAACTTCTTGAACATGCTCAAGTTTCCTAATACTACACACCTTTAAATTTGGGAGTTTTGACCCAAAGAATAGCTAGAGTTTTATCTAACTATTCAAATAAGATACACAGTATTTCTGTGTTGTTCTGCATCAACTGGTTTTATCCTTGCTGTCCAGATAGTGTTTCATTCTATAAATGCTATATGTTATTAAAAGCACAGTGTAGTTTGAGCAAGGTAACTGAAAGAGGTACTCATTAAAATTAAAAATTGCTCAAAACCCTCACAAATTATTCTGCACTTATAGCTAATACCCATAGACTTTAGAGCCACAAGAAAAAGAGATGTGTTTCCAGGTTTTAAAATCTTTACTGCTTAAATAAAGAAATAACTATTTATAAACATATGATAATACAGAATATATTATCTGAAATGATAGAATCTTCAAAACAGAGAGAAGAGAGAGAGATCGATTCTGCCTGGATTGATGGTGAAAAGGCATTAGTCAGATTTTTTTAAGGATCTTTCCTCCATTAGGATTTGGGAGGAAAGGTCAGGAAGCTGTTTGCACTGGCAGAACTGATGGTGAAGTTAGCGGATATAAGCCACACTTGCGATGACCTGAAACCTTGGACCTTCTGACATTTAAATGTGATGATACATTTTACAAAGTTACAACAAAAGTTTGCTTTCTTAATGACAGCCCTAAAGAGGACAGTATCTTGTATTTTCATATGTCTAGGAGCTTAATTTATATCCCTTTGCACAGATGCATTAATATGAGCGATGATGGGGTTATATTGACAAACACCATTAACTAAAACTACTGCTGTCTGAAGCTGGCACACTTCACATTCAGAAATTTGACTCCACAACTCTTAATATGAATAAATAACCAGTGTTTTTTAGCTCACGTAGAAATATTAGAGGAGCACAGTTTCACTTCAGGTTACTAATCTGAGCCCTGGAGTACTCTCCAGTCACACGTCTCCACTTAAGTTAATTAACTCAGGTTGCTGGTCAATAGCCCTAGGATTCATTTTTCTCTGCTCAATGGAGAAAGATACAGAGACACCCTGGCCAAAGGTGAATCAGAACAAGAATCTTGCTTGTATATTCTGAATTTGTGTATTTTTCTTCTGGGTACAAAAGGCACCTAAGGATACTAGACGAATGACTTAGTCTAGTGAGATGGCTAAAACTGGGCCACCTCCTTTGAGTTTCTATATGCTTACTAGGTTCTTTACAGCTCTCATCTCCAGAAGGTATCTGGAGAACAAGATTAGGTGCATAAAAAAGGCAATTCAACAACCTTTGACTTAACATCACACTCACACGCTTGTGTCAGCTTGTGTCAGCCACTGGGCTGACACACCTCTAAATGAAGATGATGGTGGATATGTGGTTTCAGTAAGACGGGAAGTCAAAAAATACTCTTTTCCTTGTCACTCCTGCTAGAACATCCCATCCTGTCCCATCCTATCCCATCCCATCCCGCTTGATGCATGTTAACATCAGGTTCCTTGGAGGCAAGAATAAAATTTGAACTTCAAATTACTAATCAAACTTGAACTTCAAATTTCTAATTCCTTGAATTTAAAGAACCGTTAGTAATTAAGAGAAAGAATCCATTTCATTTAAATTTAGATGTCTAAAATTACAGCAACCAATCTAAACTAGTCATCTAGGGTTCCTTCAACAACTAACGCTAGAAAAGGACAAATCACCTGTCTTTGACATCTATCTAAAGATGAGGTGAACCATGTGGGATAATAGGTGTTTTGTTCTTTTTAATGATGTCTTAGAGAAGTTAGACAAATAATGTAACAAAAAGGTAATGTTTACATGAATTCCAGTGTAGACACATAGTTTTTAAGGCTAAACAGCATGAATCTCACTCTGAAAAAAATTATTCATAATACAATCAATACTTGTGCCAAATTAACCCTTCATTTCCATGTAATAAGTAAGCTGCACAAAGAATTGACTAAAGACTATGTGACAGAGGCTACCAGTACAGAAACAGGAGGGTAGGAAGCTGACTTTGGCTCAGATCATCAGCAAAATGCCTTCTCCTTTTCTTTTCTTCAACACCTGACTTCATTTAATTCTGACCTTTCTTGATATATAATTCCCATGATACAGCATTTTTGCAGGTCTCTGTAGACTTTGACCTTTTTATAGTGATGACAGGCAATCATCCAAAAATAAGTGTGGACAGCTCAAATAGAAAATTTTGAACATTGGGTGTTAATCTGCTGGATACCATGTTTTCTGACATAACATCAAAATTATTTCAAATTTCACTCTGCTGCACTTAATGGTTGAAGGGGGCTAATGCAAGTACTACCTGTATTTAGAGAAAATGAAAGCCAGCAAGTATAAAGTATTTAATCTCTGAGGTATGGATTCTGTGGACAGTATCCGAAAGGGAAGGCATCTGATTTCTACTTACATCTCACTTTAGGGGTATAGAGTGAAGCTGAACTGGAGCTCCCATTGCAGACACTTGGTTTTGTACACTAAGTTGGCTAATCCTGTACCCATGACACTCTGCTACTCATTAGAATGGAAGAAGTTGAACAAGAGCAAGGATTTGACCCTAGGTTTCCCCCTCTCTAGCCTCATAGGAGGTTACTAGTTCTCCTGGTTCTGCTATTTGTCATCAGACATTCTGGACCCAAGGAACATTTCTGATAAAACCTGTTCAACACAGAGATATTTATGGGAAAAAGTCCTATTTTGTCCAACCTGTCAACGATACTGTGATGGGGCCTAGTTGAGAAAATTCAGTGTCTAGAAAATGCAAGTATTTTGGTATGACTAAAGCCCTCTTACAGAGACAAATACTGAAAAGCTAGGACACAATGACATGCATTTAAGCACATGAATTGGAATAACCTTAAACACGCAAATAACTTTAAATACATTTACAGTTCCTCTGCAGTGTTATTTTGGATTGTGGATTACTGCAGCTGTCAGGTTATAACTTCACTGATCTGAAACATGACTTTGAATAGCCTCATGAACTTTCCTTAACAAAAAAATGAGGTGGAGTTAGTTCATATGTAGACGCCAGTTTCTGAGTTTCCCTAACATCCCTTCCCATTTCATGAACAGATCAAAAAACCTATAGCTGAACTTCTCAGTGAATCTGTCTAGAAGTGTTCTGAAGTACTAAATGATGCCATCCAGACTTTTATCAGACTGATTTCCTCTACAGGGATATTTTTTTTTTTATAGTTCCTAATTCTTCTCATGCCTTAAAACACTTAAAGTCAAATTTTTGAGAGTTCAGACATTGGTAGATGTAATCATAGACTACCAAGCCAATCCTACAGCCATTATAGCTGGTGGGAGTTCCATCATCAAGTTAAATGAAAACAGGAATCGAACTGTGTATCTAAAAAAGCACTAAACCAAGAAGAGATTATTATCAAGGATGAAAGAGATAGTTGATTATTGACAATGAAAATGAATTAAACTACTTTTGAACCAGAGATATCAAAATTACTGTACAAACACATATTTCAAATTTAGTAATTTATCATATGCATGAAAACAGCAAAATAAAAGAAGGTAGGTAGTGAAAGAACTACATAGATTGAAAGAAAGAAAAACAGAGCTTTTATGAAAGAAAATTCTTTAGATTAAAAATCTAGCAATATTTCTGCTGTAATACCTTATTAGCATACAGATTACACTGATTCAGAGCCAGCAATGAGATGATAGTGTATGTTCAAGTTCCACTTGCCACAAGTACATTAATCTGTCATCTCCTCACAGGAAGTTTGCTTTTTGTTTTAGATGCACAACTACCAAAATACTGTCATCTTAGGCTAGCAATGGAAGACAGTTTATATGTGCATAACATCTTTCATAAATTCTTATGTTGAGGTCATCCAATTTCAATAATTTCTGGTTGTATTTTGGCACTAAACAGAAGAGGGGGTGTAATACAATTAAAGCTGCACTGAGAACTCACCTGATTCTGCCCCGCGGGCGTTCAGATTGCTCTGACATAAAACTTGTGCTGCTGAGGCGTGAGGCACTGCTGGTTCGGGAAATGGCTGACACATCACTGACATCACTATCTGATGATTTGGCAGAGACGTTATCACAACTTCTGTACTGATCTGTTTGTATATTATACTAGAGATCAAGAAAAGAAAGGGTGAGGAGTCTCATCAAAACGTAATGCATACATTGACACAAGAAATGACCTAAGTATGACATTTCCCTCTAACTGCTTTCAGATCTAACAAAATTGTATGAAATTCAGAGAAACACCTATATTAAATAATGTTTTTATGTCTAGTGAAGAAATCAAACATGGTATTTATGGACTAAGTAAGACACTTGAAATAAATTGCAGCATTGGAATTGAAATAGGCTGCTGGTTCTTTAGTACATTGGAACTATAATAATGAAATATTTATGCAGTGGACAGACATCTTCTCAAGCACATGCATACCATTGATTTGGCTATAGATCCTTTTTTCAAATTTTCAAATATTAAAAAATGTGCTATGAAATACCTGTACAGAGTTAGTCTGGAACAGAAGAAGTGTGTATGAGTCTGAATGAAATGCAATGCTACATGAAACTGACGTTGGGGATTGATTCCAATACTTAAGTTCTATCAGAAAAGGAAAAAAAAGTACATTTTCTGCCTCAAAATATCTCTTTGTATTGTGATACTAGAGGACTAGTCAGGCAGAAAGCTGACTCAACAAAAACAGTATTTGTTTTCAGGCAGATCAGTTCCCTTTACACATGCACACGTGTGAGACCTAGCAGAAGACCCAGCAGAAGGAGTATTTGGACAGGGGTAGAAGTTATTTCCCTTTTGCTAGCAGCAGAAGCTTTGATTAGCTAAAACCAACTGTGACACCACAGTGCCTATTACACAACACTCTTATTACTCACATCATCAGTCAGATATATATAAAAGGAAGGTTCAGTCCTAGCAATGTCATACTTACCTGAATCTTCAGCCACACAGATAAGAGGTTCAAATCGTTCTCGGGTTCACAAAACTAAAACCTACTATCATTAAAGAGCGAGGTGCCCTTAGCTGGGAAGCAACTAAAACAGTGGTATACTTCCCCGGGCGTGTTATGGGAAAACTATTAACACGTGGGAAGACTAAGCAGTTTTTGAAATGACACAATAGGGAGTTCATTTTCTGGATCTGTGCTCAGCAAAATTGCAAGTCAGAAAAGTTTATTTATGAATTGTACACAAAGCGGTGACAGTCTGTGAATATCCCCAGCTCAACTGGGCACTGGGTTGCAGGCTGAGTCAGTTGGCAAATGTCATGACTTGACTTTAGAAGCCTAGCAAACACAAGCTCAGGTTTGTACAGATGAATGTATCAGGGCTCCCGTCCTTAAGCCAGGTTTAGCTTCTCTTGCTCTGGTGCCTTTCAGCAACTGTGTTTGAGGTCTCCACAGAACACTTGGATACCTCCTGGCAAAACATCCAAGATAAGATGAGGAAGTTAATGGGAGTAGAAAAGGGGAGGGAATAAAGAGGATAGTAAGCACTGACTGTAACGATAGGAATCTGTAGGAGAAATGGAGGTTGTACAAATTTAGTGTCTCAGCGTGTGTTTTAGGGTTACTCACAGCTCCTGGACAACATATGCCAAGATTAGAAACACAAACCAATTTATGAATAAAAACCTGGGGGATTGACCTGAGGAGTGTGCACTGAGGAAACTTAGCAATACCCAGCGAGGGGCGTGCACTGGCAGGCTGAATAAAAACATCTGCGGGACAGAAAGCTTTGGTTTACTAAAGGTAAATTTTCAGCTTCAAATACTAAATGAAACCCTGCAGATTATTTCAGAATAGCTTGGAGCGTGATGCCTTTGAGCTCAAATAACATGTCTAACAGGCATTGACATGGAAACAGATGCAGCAGAACGTTGATTTAATAAAGTGGGTAACACAGATGACCCAAGAGCTCCAATATTTAAAAATATTTTCAACTAAAGCAAGGATTTATTTGGAGATGCTCTTTCCAAGTGTCTTGGTGTGACTTATCTGAATATAAAAGACAAATGGGGTCATGTCATCTTTTGGAAATGGCTTGTAGAGTCTGTTAAATAATTTTGCTGCTTGCCCTCTTTCAGACTGCAAAATAAACCTCTCTGAAATGCAAATACACAGCACACTAATTCTTATCAGCTCTATTTCATAATGATGGAACATTTAAATTTCTTTAGATGGCCTATTTTTCTTCTAAAGTTTAAAATAATTCAAAGCGAGAATAAAAGCTATGACAACTTTTTACTTGGTCTAAACAAATGTTCAGAGGATGGAAAACTCAATGGTTCATTTTTTCCAGTTTAGGTTAAACTGCCCCACTGCTGAGCCGGCCTTGATATTTTATGCAAAATTCCCACAGAATTCCTAATGAATCCTTTAAGCTTTCCTAAAATGAGGCATCTGAAAATATGAAAAGCATCTGAACACATGGAATGTTCCAGCTTTCCATTGAGCTAAATAGAATTGCAATCTGCAAAAGAAATCATGACTTTGTTAAATAATAAAATTTCTGTTGATTTCACTGAAATACGGATTTCATGCTTCCTATATATTTAAACTATATCTAGAAATGATGCCTCCGCAGGTGAAGTTTTAAAAATACTTTGTTTAAAATATAACCATGCAATCTCTCTCAAATACATGGTTTTTATGCATGGTAACAGAGCATCTCAGAAATATCTCCATGTTTTATTTATATTTGCTGAAGACAATCTGACTGCCCCCCTCTGCCATTATGACATCTAATTACTTTTCTTCTACTCCAAAAAGTCCACATTGTCTTTGTGGCCCTTGTTTTGAGGGTATATACAGCGAATCTGGAATGGCAGAAGATTCATGTGGTCCTTGAGCAACCATGACACACTGCTGGAGAAGGCTTGACACAATCTGAGCTCTCCCATCAAGGCCAGAAGCAGTGACTTCCTTTGTCCTGCTGGAAGCCTTTCTTCTTAAGCGTTGGGGAAGGTACAGGCTGCTGGCCTTTGTCCCAAGCCACACCTAAATCTGGTTGTTGTTTAGCATTCAATTTATTATTCAACAGCAAAATAACTGTTGAACACAGTGGATTACATATGCCATGTGGGGCTGCAGAAGACCCTCTGTTTCACTAGTATTGAATTTGCTCCACCTTTCATGGGCTACCTGCATGGGCTGGGAAAGATGGGGAGGAGAGAGAGACAAAGCATCAAGCGTGGTTGTCCAGCTTACTAGTAAGGCTACTGGGAGAAGTCCCAGCATGTGTATCAGTGACTGTTTAGGGACTCAGACTCATTGAATGACTGTTCAGTATCAATATGAAACCATTTATTGCCACAGGGTCTTCAGACCAGGTATCATCCCCTGTAAGTGGGGGCTACGTAGATATTCTCAATCGTGTTCCCTATAGTCCAGCAGTCTAAACAAAATGGAATTGTTCTGTAAATATCAGACTGGCTTAACAGCCAGTGGTTCATACATTGGTAAACAGAGAATTTTATGGTGAGATGGGAAATAAAAAACTGAAACCATGTCTTCTACTTGCCTTGGGGTGCCAATCACAGAGCTGCTGCATAAAACATGGAACATCCCTTCCTAAATGAGATTTTCATGGCATGGTTGAGCTTTTACTACCCCTTAATACTGTATGCCAGGGTTGTGATTCCCAGGAAACTGAAAACCCTTCCATTGACAGAAATAGAGATTAGCACAAAAAGTTATGATGCTGAAAGTTAATGCTGAGTGCTACAGCGTTTACATGTTACTACTGCTTCTGGGTTTAGGTCTTCCTTCCTATAGCTGCTGCTTCTACTGAATTCACTGTCCTCTACGGGAGGCATACAACTTTTCCTACTTATTCCCTACCTATCTTTTTTCAGGACAATCTGATAATCAGTCATCTCAGCTAACAGATGAACAAAATTAAAGCAATTTTGAAGTTAAGCTTTTCCCCCTCAAATACAGACAAAAGTAAATAGTACTCGTCTACAAATCAGTGATCATTAAAAGAAGAATATTTTACTGGTGCAATATACCTGAACTTGTCATTACAAATTAAAATGTCATGGGCTAAGACCCACTTATTCGGTATGTGCATGAAAGTAGTGCCTGCAGGTTTCCAATTTGGCTCAGAAGTAACATATGATACAGCCCTGCTCATCTAGAAAACTACTGCTTTTCATAACTCTGCATGTATTTATAATAAATTTCCCTGTCCAATTACATTTAGATATTATATAATTTTGAAGCTTCAAAATAAAGTGAATTTTCAGTGCAATCACTTCTCTTTCAACTCTATGTCTTACAGAGTTAAAGCTCACATTTTTACTCTGAGGTGCACTATTTATCACGTTAGGAGAGCTGCTGAAGTTTGCAGCAACTTTGCTAGCAATTACTAAAGAGTAGGTCTGGTTTTTTAAACACTAATAGCAGCTAGCTTCAAATGCCCAAAATATCTGCACTGTCTGCTTCTGCATTACAAAGACAGAAGTTTTTTCAATATAACTATCTGAAATACAAACAGCTGAAATGCAGTTCTTCCATTCACTGTACCACCTGTGGAGTTGCTGCTTCTGTGCCAGCAAAAGGAGAGAAAAGGGGTATGATGAACTGCAGATGTATTAACATCAATGGAAAGAGCACAGACGTAAACCAAGAGTGTAATTCATGAATACTTTTGCAGTTCCTCAATGACTAACAATGTTAGCAATTTTACTGATTATAAGGCACACTTTAGAAGCCATTTAATAGTCTGTTATAATTATGTTATCTTCCATATTAATACATATTTATATTTCTAGATTTATTTCCCAAAACCATAGAGAATACAATATTTCAGAGCTTTGAAAATTGAAGGAGTGCCCCCTTCTTTAACTACAAAAAAAGCCTCAGGTGACTAACCTCTGGAAACATGCACCTCATTAAATGCTTAAAATGAGGAAATTAAATGAGAAAATTAAACGGGGATTAAAATGAGGAAATTAAAATGAGGAAAGAGAAATACAGATCAGAAACAGTAAGGGCTAGATTGATCCAGGGGCTCATGCAAGTCCTGAGATCACAGCTATCTTTTGAGGCACCTTACTCTAACAAGGAATTTTGTCAGAAAACACTGAACCACGCACAAAGCACTTTGAGTTTTATTATTGCTCACACACAGTTCCTCCAAATGCTGCTGGGTGTCATGCCCTGGCAGTCAGCACCTTCGTGCGTCCAGGCCCCATCTGTGACTCTTAGCAGCATCTGGGTCTGTGCCTCAGGAGCAGCTCACGTGATGGTCCTGAGCGCAGTAAGCACCAGAGATTCTAAGTAACTCTTCCCATAATTGTATCCAACTCAACTAGGGTGAACACCACTCAACTTCCTGACAGGGAACAGTAAAAACGAGCAAGTCAAACCATGGGAAAACTGCAGTGAAGCCAAAGGAACTCACTGAGTTTTGTGAAGCCCTACCAGTACTGGAGTGACTGTCATATTGATATGATATATAGTAAATATTTCTTTCTTGAAGGTGGATGAAGGGGGATCAAAAGAAGATACTCATCACATCAATGTCCAAGAGCATCTTCTATGAACAGCTCTAAGCGCCTTGCCCAGCATCACATAAAACAACATAATCAGCCCCGTATCATCCCGAGTCTCCTATCCAGCCCTTCCTTGTAGACATTAACTACTAAGTTAAATCCACAGAGTGCCAATGAACTAATGCCATGATTACACTTTTATGCTAAATGCATTCCAATCACATGCAATGTGAACTGAGTCAGTAGTGCATCTAAATATAGAGTGATGTCCTTTTAAGTATGTCCTACAATGCTCTGATCAGTAACTCTCTTGAATAAACAGACCTTCCAAAAAAAATGTGTTGCACATTCTCTGGAAAGCCAGAACAGCTGCAACATGGTGTTTGTGCTCTGTGGGTGGCATCTGGAATAAAAACTTACTGTATTTTGAATTAAAAGCCTAATGAAGATATACTGTCATTTATATCCAAAATAATGCTACAAAAGCATTTTGATTCTCTCAAACACTGAAACAGCACAACTATGTGCTTACTAGCCATTGCAGCCTTGCCAATATAAAAGAAAGGCAGCAGCCAGATGTTTAAAGCTCTTCCTTAAACCCCTTTGCCAAATCCACAGAGGGTTTGCTCATTTGTTTGTTTGGTTTTTTTCATTTAGCTTTTTAGAATTTAACTGTTTCACATAAATTAGGGAGTCTTTCCATTGGAACTGAAGGAAATAAGAATATGAGCTCTGCGAGGGTCTCAAAACAATCAGAGTGGAACAGCCATCAAGACCTACACAAATGTTGTAGAGCAGATAGTTACCTATTCAAAATGCATTAATGGATGTTTAAAACATAGATGTTTAAAGATTTTTACACGCTAACTGCATGGTGCATACCTGAAAAACTAGTGTGTGTTTACTGAGACTATGAGATTGAGAAACTGAGCGGGAGAAATTACAAAAATGGAAGAAATGCATCAGAAATGGACTGGAAATTGCAAAGGCCATGTTATGATACCTCTGGAAAAAAAAGGCTTATTTCAACTAATTTTGCATGCCTGTAATTAACTATTGCAAAGGAGATACAGTGCATACTGAAGGAAATTTTTTGAAAAGTTTAGAGAATTGTATGTGTAATAAAACGAGCATATTTGCAAATGCTAAAATAGTGGAAGAATCAAATCCGTGTGAGCTGATCGCTCTGAAAAGCAGAAGGGAATATTTTCTCAATGTGCAACACAGCATAATTTTTCTAATAAATATAAACACCTATTTTCTGAAGCAGTGGGCAAACACCATTACTTGGGAAAGAAAGAAGCATTTCTCTTAAAGAGGGACAAACTCTGCTTGCAACTGCCATTTCTTTAATAGCTATTTAATATTTCTTTCCCACTATTCCAAAATGTCTATTAGACCACCAAATATTTTTTCTTTCCTATTTAAAGTAAGTCTTGCTCCTGCAGCTTTCAAAGACTTTTCAGATTTTGGCAGCAGAAATTCGGTACAGTCTGAAGTCCTTAGAAGCCTCAGTCATCAGCTTTACTGCACCACCTGATATGACTCAATACATTTTCACTAGAGCTGTCTAAATCTTCATTTGTCTGGTTTATTTTCTTGACTCTTTCAGCATCTTCTGAGTGTAAAGACAGTAGGACAAGATTTGCTTTAGTAACATTTTTAAAGTGATTACTATCACCATAGTGATATGAAGCAAACAGCTACATCATGAAAACAGAACAAAGTGTTAGAATGTGCTAATATAATTTGTGTTCAGCAGTTAAAAATTTATTACAGGTCAGACCATCCTATCTAGAACTACACCATTATCATGTAGAAAATACATGAAAAGTTAAAGATTTCTGGATTTAAAGTCCAGGACAACTAATTCATTCTCCTTACTACCATTTTAGCATGGAAAGGAGTACATGTCTGTCAGAACACCAAGTACTCCAAAAATATTTTTCTTATAATAGTGGACAGAGAGTTTGCTTCCTCAAATTTGTGGTCATACTTTTAAAGAAAATTCCAAATAAAACAATTTTCAACAGACGTCTAGTTCAGAGTTCATCTAGTACTCACCATGCTGTGGTTTTTTTATTTCATTTCCACATACACTTAAAAACTAAAGATGATTCTACGAAACTCTAGGTACTAGAGAATAAAGAGAAATTTGTAACATCACAGGTTGATGTTTTCCAACAACTATTTAACCATATATTGGATCTACATTAACCCAATAAGAAAAATATATTGAGGAGCAAAAATAATGCTTATGATAAATATTAAAGAGTCAGGATTAAAAAATATATTTCATAATGAAAAAAATACAAACATTCGAATCAATCTGTAAGCACAGTTAATCCAAATCAGAAAACTGGCCTTTGACTATGAACAAATGTATATGTTTGGTCATCCTGGCCGAAGTTCTTAGATCACACATTACCCTTCTCTCTTGCAGACTTCATCAAACGCATATTTACTATTTTTTTTTTAACATGTTAACTGGTTGGCAAGGACCACAGAGACACACTGCATCTCACTGTCTTGGCTTATCAAATGAGCTGTTCTAATTATTATACAAATTCTGGCTTCTGACAGATGATCTCATTGAAAATTTCCATCCTAATTGTTGAGGTTTTTTTAACTAGCACTGATACTCCACAAATTGACATTTGAGGACCTAAAGCCTTGTTTCTCTTATTTCTCTTCTGTTTGAAAACTATTTAATTTAAGTTCTATGTTCACAGTGAGGTGGTCTCAAAAAAGAAACATCCTTACTAAAGTTGTCTCCATATTTATCTGTAACGAGATCTTCAACAAATCTTTCAAACCTGTTAGATATTACAAGTTAGATGCCCAATTGCCTATTTACCCATTCCTAAGTAAATTTCTGATTTTGTTTCTGCTGAGTACCTCACTTATCTGCTATCTGAACCTGTGCCTCCAGGAGCATGCATTAATTCTGCAAAACACAGGAAAGTGACGGTGGAGGGGCAAGGACAGAAATCCGGTATCTGCGCTATGGCAATAAAGGGCAGGAGCTGTTGGGAGCTTGACAATGTTTATTGTTTTCTGGAGAGCACAGCTCACAAGTGGCAAGTTCCTCTCTCTTAAAACATAGAAATAAAACCCACAAGTGTTTAGTTCTTACTGATGTGAAGAAAGTCTATGAAATGTGGCTCTTGAAGCATGAAAGTCTAAATTAATAAAAGCTGTGATTTTCTTCCAACTACTGTTATTCTGAGACCTTATTTTTAACGCATGCAGTTGCTATATGCGTCTTTGGATTTTTTACAGTGGACTTTTACATTCACACTGCCATCCCGTGGTCACTTGTTGAAAGCACGTAACTCTCCATGACACTGGAAGAGGAGAATTGCAGGAACGCTTCCCGCACAACTGACTTACCGCTGGTTTTGTCTCTGCCCTATACTTTGCCTACACCAACACAGTGCTGTATCTCTAAAAGGGAAACACAGACTCTAACTAAACATTTCCCCTCCTGACTTCTGCAAATGTTCCCCTCGGTTAGGCAGCGCGAGGGAACACATCTTTAGCTCCAGCCCTTCACAGCTTGATGAGGGAAAACATCTTTAGCTCCAGCCCTTCACAGCTTGAGTTTCAAGTGGCATTGCAGACCTGTGAGATGTTTTCAGCTGTTTGCTCAGAAGCCCATACAGTTTTAAACTTGCAGGGTTGTGGGATATCATTTCAGCATTATCAAGAAAAAAAGAACAATGTATGATCTCCCTACATAACTTCATTAATGTAAATTCACGTACACTTAATTATCAGAGGAAATCTTTACATTTCTATTAGAAAAGGGGATGAAAGTAATCATTATATATTTCCAGAAAGGAAATAATTTATCTGTGATAGTATTAGGATGCAAAAATACTGTACAAATATGAGAATAGCTTCATGGGATTGCAACTAATTCTGTCTAGCCCCCTACACATGAGACAACAGCAAGGGCCTAGAGAAGAACAAAAGAGTAGGGCCAGCACACAATGATACTTCAATGGCCCATTCTTCCAGTCTTCAGGGATCTGCAGGACAGGGACTTTGTACCTAGAACTGACATGGCTTTGTTTAACAGCTGTTGAAGGATCTTTCTTCCCTGATTTAATTTTGAAGTGTTCTGTTCTTTGCAGATCCATTTTAGGTGACATCAAAGACTAAGTCTAATGCACATCAGATGGGGGTATAAACGATGTTAAAAAGCTATTACTTGAAGACATTTCTGTGAGGCTTTACAACACAGTGTTCTTGAGGGTTATATAGTATTTTAAATAACAGGGTTTATCCCTTCAATTTTCAAGCCAAAGTATCATTTCAATACTACTGACATTACCTTGGTATATTGCTCACGCTCATGTTCTTGGCTAGAACCAGACCCTGATGTCTGATTATAACGGTGCACTTTCATTTTCATCTGTCTTGTTCGCTCCTCCACTACTAAGCTTGCTGCAAAAACACACAATGAAAATCGATTAAAAACAGTGAAAACCTTTTGGAAAAACAAACGGTTTAGCAACAATTTTAACTTCTTTCCATCTCAACAAAACAAAGAAATGTACAAACATGTAGAACAAGCAGGGTGTAAACACAGAACAAAGGAACACTAATGTCAAGAAATCAACCACTTCCATTGCGAGAGTCTTTACCTGAGAATGGGCAGACATCCCAATTTCCTATACATAATCAAGCTGGTGCAACAGATATGAAAAGAGTGAAAGAATTTAGGTGATAGGCTGGATTATAAACCTGCTAAGTATTCTGGATGCAGGGGACATAAATCCACGATCATCTAACCACGTATTGGCTTAAATGTAGAAAATATTACAGTAGCATTCTAAGAATTAATGCATTAAACAGGTATCAAAATTTATTTTTAAAGTAATTAAGTCCTACTACTATTTTAAAACATAAGTTCTTACCATAGCTATTATTTGAGAGGAATAATTTCTCCATTCAACCAGTCATAGTAAAAAATACAGTAATTTTCTCGTATTTTTTTTTACAATAAATCCTTTAAAATCACTGTTTTTCTCTCTAATATTCACTTCTGTTTCAGATAAATTCTTTTTTCTTGTGTTTTCAACTTCCCTGTGACAGTGTTCTCTTAAAAAAAGAAATCTAATCTTAAACCATCAAGAAGTTGTGGTGCTATGAAGAGCATCTTCTTTAATTTGAACAAGTTATGGCAGTTAATCTTGGCTGTGCTTGCCACAGGAAGGTGACCTTGCACTAACAGGAAAAGTGGTATGAAAGCCTCTGGGCTAAGGCTTCCTTGGATAATTTTCAGAGGGATTTATATATTCTGCCATTCTTAAACTTGCTAGCCCTATAAATGCAAAGGAATACCAATAAAACCAATACCTTGAAAACTAGCACTTTTTAACAGTTCTAAAACTAGACTCAAATATTTATCATTACCTACTCTAAATCACAGGAGTACTCACTATATTCATTGTGTTTTAACAGGTTATAACATCCCAGAATAACTTCTTGTAGTTGGAATTCTTTGTGTGGTCACAAATTCAAGACTGGCATTTTACTTGGGAAAACCTCCACAACTCTTCTGGGTTTGGGTCAGCGATGGACTTAGATGACTCTCTCCAAAACGATTAGTTTTAACAGTCAAGATTTTTGTAAACAGCCCCTCCCCAGACCAGTGACAGGAGAGAGACAGCAATTTAAAAGCTGCATGGAATCAATTTTCAATGACAAAACACAGAGAATTTTAAATTAGTGGAAAATAAGTAGTCTATTGTGTTGTTTAAAGATCTGTATTGTGAATTAAGAGGTACAAAAACTCTCATATGTGGGTTTTATGCTGTTAGTTAACTGTGGGATTCTTTACACATCTATTACTTTTTTGTGTCTTTGCTTTGCAAGCACAAGGATATTGTAAAATAAAAGAGTACACTCAGAGTTGGGTATTTTAAATTATGTGCTACTGCACAAATCATATTGTGCATGTACCATCCGGAATGTGCTTGTGGAAATGATGGAATGTCTGTGCGCTGGCTGGATATGAAAAAATATACAAAGACATCACTGTGAAAAATATGTTGTTTTCATATCCTCCTTCCACATTTCTTATTTAAAAATAGGAAAATTTAATACAGCAAATTACATTAAATTCTGCTACAGCTACAAATTTATGGAACAAAATAAAGTTATTATCGTAATCTTCAATTTCCCACACGCAGAGGGTCCAATCTAGGAAATTCTGCACATGCAGAATGTCACACTGGGCCCAGCAATTATTCCAGATGACTAATTATGTCGGTAAATGTGTACCTTAATGGCAATGAGTCCAGTTCCACCATCAGATATGCAGGCACAGCTCCAATTACTTCAATGGAAGTTGCATGGAGGTATCTGAAGGCAAAATTGAGCACTTTAGGTGAAATTTTTAAAGATGGCCTCTTATTTTAAGGACAGATATGAAAGGATTAAGATATATAAATTAGTGACTGAAGTAAAAAACTCAGATATCTTAATCCTATCATACATGCATGAAATAGACTGAGGATATAAAATCAGAGGGAAAATTGAGACCCCTTTAAAAATTTAGCCCTATATGTGTATGGTGCACAGATTACAGTTACTCTAAAAAATAACCCTTTCATTGTGTGACTTTTAGGTGCTTCACCCTGTCAACTATATGTTATACTAAATAATTTATATGATATCATGTTACTCCATATTACTTATGACACCTGAAAAAGAATATTCTATTATGTAATGAGATGCTATTTCCATGATTGTATGTGAAAATCACTGCAGTCAAGGTTGGGTAAATATTCAACCTTAACTCTGTAAATTCTTGATTTTTGTTACATTTAAATCCTTAACAGCACACTTATCTTCTGGTTTACAGTACTGGAAATCATTATATAAAAAAACATGAGAACAATTAATGAGGAGTGTGAAGTAAATCTAAATTTTCTAATGGAAAAAACTGGGGTTTGTGCATGGAGTAAAAAGTAATTTAGCACTAATTAGCTGTTAATATATTTCTAAGCAAACAACTGTGTGAAATAAAAGTCTGCTCTAGAAAATACCACTGTGTTCTTTCCAGCTCTGTTTACCATGCACATCTGAGCATATGTATCATATGTTAATTCTGTGATGGAAAATTTAATCTGCCTGATAAGTAGCCTGGTATACTCTTTACACGTTAATCACAAAAAGCAGAAAAAAATCTAACACAGGAGCAAAAGCACATTAGCAGAAGCTGCAACAACCATAGGTAACACCACCATACGATCACATTACTTTCTTGGAACACAGCTGGTTACCACAGGTAATGAAAATTTGACATAAACAATACTTCAAGAACTTAACCTGCCTCTTAGAAAAATATGGATCTACTTTCTTTTAGGACATCAGTATTTACGGAGTGCTTTTTCTGGAGCTCTTGAGAGGTAGGACTACACAGTACTTTACAGATCAAAGCACTGTAATCCCAAGACCTTTAAATTCTACAGTGAAAAATATGGAGATTTACCATGAGTGTCTCAAATTAGTGGTACAGCTACCACCAATACCAGTTGTGTCAACATGTTATTCTCTTTGGTGTCAGAAGTCATGCTTCAAAGGGCTATAACTCCCATCTCTTCAAGAGATGCTGATTCAGATGTGAGATCAATCAGTATAAGCAACTGAAAAAAGAGAACTCATTGAGCAGACTGCTTAGATAAGGGGTGCAAGTTTAGAGCTAAAGCTTTTACCACTACTAAACCATGTGAGGGTTGTACAACAATGATGTACATAAACAATCATGCAGGAGAGAAAAGACAGACATACGAATGGGGTCAAAATGTTACACTTCAATTCCATTAATATATTTATAAATTGGTCTGACTCCTGTAATCCCAGGTGTACTGGGTCTGGCTGGGACGGAGGTAGTTTTCTTCACAGCAGTCTATACAGTGCTGAGTTTTAGATTTGTAACTAAAACAGTGTTGATAACACACCGATGTTTTAGCAATTATCGAGCAGTGCTTGCACAACACCAAGGCCTTCTCTGTTTCTCATGCTGCCCACCCCCCAGCAAGTAGGCTGGAAGGGAAACAGCTGGGACAGCTGAGCCCAACTGACAAAAGGGGCATTCCATACCACATAGCAACATCCTCAGCAATAAAACTGTGGGTAGTTTTTCCAAGGTAGCTGTCGCTAAGACACTGGCTGGGCATTGGTCTGCTGGTGGGAAGTGCTGAGTGATTGCTTTTGCATCGCTTGGTGGTGGGGTTTGTGATTTTTTTTCTTTTTCTTCATTTTTTCCCTTCACTTATTAAACTGTCTTTATCTTGGCCAATGAGTTTTTACTCACTATTGCTCTTCCAACTCTCTCTGCCATTCCACCACGGAGGTTGGAGTGAGCGAGCAGCTGGTGGGTGCTTAATTGCTGGCTTGGGTCAACCCACCACACCAAGCTACCAAGAATAAACTGCCCAGTATAGTTCTGAATGGTCTTCCATCAAACAAACAAAAGTTACCTTAGTTATTACTGTTTATTATTCAGCTCACTGCTAAGTCCCATCTGGATTCCATTGGGAATGGGATTCAAAGGAAGAAGACATGGTCTACAAAGATTAAGACCATCTCCCATCCCATAGGCCAGCAGGTCCATCAGCTCCTCCTGGGTCTCTTCCTCACATGTCATTCAGGAAACACCCTTGAGAAGACTGTGTACCTTGTGCTGTAATTCATAACAGATCTTACAGGATTCTAAATATGCTACATGCTAGAAGTACAACTGACTATCTGGATTTCCAGTCTTTGCAGAGGTGATCATGGGATTAGTAAAAGAACAATTTAACACAAGCACATAATGGCAGAGTTGTTTTTTTACTCATAAAGTAACTAAAAAACTTGCTTGTATTTCTTGTGGTATAAGAAGATTTCATTAACATTAAAGGCAGTTCATGTTTTTTGTTTTATTGACAGCCTATAAAATACATGCTGTCCTTTGATTGTCTAAAATACGCAAGCCCATAATATGCTATTTAAAGGAGGTAGGGAATAAGCTAGAAGAAAATAGTTACAGATCTCATTTTCAGCCTGTACCCTACACTCAAAGAAAATTAGGACAGGCTAACAATTGTTTTTTCTTAAAAGAGATGGCCATTTCTTAATTCTTCTAAGACATCCATTTACTAAAAATTTATGTCCTAGCCATATTCCTCTTAATATGACAGCATTATGGTACAGTTTATAGAGTTACATCTGATGGCACTAACTAGTTGAAACCCTCATCTTTATTTCTATGCTCAGAAAACTAGCATGGGCATATTTCAACACCTATCTGTTGTTTAACTGATTGATAGAGAAGTTAGACCTGGCTAGAATCCTAACTGTTCAGTATATATGCTATCTTTTCAATTATGTACAGAATAACAGAACCATAAGCAATACACTATATCAACATATCAAATATAATAGGGCCAATAAAGTTTTCCTTTTTTTTTTTTTAATGCTTTAAAAGATAGACAGAATGTATCATATGGCATATTTCTGTTAACCACAGAATGTAAATCTAACAATGCATGAAATGTGACTTTAAAGTAAATTCAACCTGCATTGGTATCAACAACAGAACAATCTTATGAAAATCAGTGAGAGCTACAAATGCTGCACTAACAGTAATGACCAGTGCAAAAGATATGGAAGTAATTTTAAGCTTTTAAGTCCCCTATTTAAGGTTTGAAAGGGAAACTAAACTCTGTATTATTTTTAAAATTTCTTAAATGGCATGATGCTATAACTCTATTAAGCTGAGAGCATAATCTATGAAACATATGTGGGCTCATTTAAATAAGGATTGCACCACAGGCAGCAATACTGAACTAGCAAGGAACAGCAAAAATGCTAAAGCTGCCTTTCTAGCTCTAGTGTTTAATTCCTGAGCTTAACTGTTTAGGTATCCACCTCTTTAACATTACTATGATCATCAAAGAGACTCTACATTCTGTAGACTTTTTAAAGCTGTGAATCTTGTCAATAAATACCTTCTAAAAAGAACCCGCTCATACATTTGAAAAAAGGGATCAGAATTGTTTTAGCACCAAAACTACCTTCTATGTAGCAGTGTAACCATCACCAAATTCCAAGGGAAACCACCTCCTACCCAAAATTGAACTGCTGTGCATGCTACACATGTATCTCCAGCAAAATAACACTATCTCTGAAGTGGAGACTTGTTGCTGTCTAGAAAATAATAAAGCAAGAAAGGAGAAGGGAAATTTTGGCAAGGTACATGAAAACAAGCCTTTATGCTTACAAAAAGAAAACCAAATTCTTAAATGCCATACAGAGATAGGACATTTTAGGACATCAAAAATAAACAATGGAAACCGGAAGATAATTTATCTAAGGTCGACAGATTCTGGTATTTTAGGAAGACTATGATTTCAAGCATATTGTTGGTGGAAAAGACTCAGAGAGAAGTCATAAGAGTTACACGAATTTTGGATGCAGTCTTGCAGAAACAGATTTAGGAAATTATTAGAAAGAAAGGAGATACGTGGCTTGATTTGGGTCCATAATTTACATGTGGGAAGACTGCTAACAATAGAAGGCTCTCAAATTTAGCGGATACAGGTACAATAATGCCCAGTAGCTATGAAGTTAGGTAAAGTCAGATAAGTAATAAGACATATGTTTAAAAAGTCAAGTGGTTAAGCACAGGAACACTTTCCCATTGTTTTCAGTCATTAAGTGAAAATATCTTTCTAAAAGGACATTCTTGCTCAAACCCAAGTATGGGCTTAATGTCAGAGTGACTGGTAACATTACCTGGTCTGTGATTAAAACATAAACATATTGTTTTTTCTTAGACTATAGAAAACCTATGGATGTCTTAGCACTGGCTATAACATTTCCTGTAATGGTGAAGTCTGCAACAAACAGAATTTGCTTGAGGCACTTCATGGTTTTGTTCAAGTTGGTCAAGACAAAGGAGGCGTAGGCAAACAGTGCCATTTGGAAATCCTCCAAGTCTTACCTGCACTATTAAATACTGGAGTAAGCTACGTAATAAGAAGAAATTTGCATCAAGATTTCAGATAGCTGTAACCCTTACCAGTAGATATAACACATCCTTTATAATGCAAACTTTAAGGGAGAAAGTCTAGAAGTCTAAAATGACAGAAGGAAGGTACTGAAAAGTAAGCTGAAGTAAAAGTTTATCTCATAAAAACTATTTTATAGTAACAATGTTTCTGGGGCACAAACAGCAGGTTCTGGCAGGGCAACAGGGAATTGCACTTATCCCAGAAGCCAACAGAGATCTGACCTATTCTTCACTCTCAGTCTCAATATTAAGAAGAAAAGTTGAATGATGACAAACAGCTACAGCTACAATGCAGCCTAGAGGCATGTACACTTATCCTTTTTGCAAAGCAAAAGCCAGGAGCTTAATCTGTCGGTGCTCCTTAGATGCTCTGTGGATGAGAATCGGGGGGAAAAAAAACCAACAGTATCTGGTTTGAGGTAGTAAGAAGTGGAAGCTGAAGAAGAAACTAGGCAGAACCAGTGTCCAGAATAAAGGCAGGGAAATAAAGCAGTGGTGAGATTTGGATGAGAGAATCCCCTAGTGCAGTGGGCAAGGGAAGTGAGGAGGGAGGGGAGCATTCACTCGAGAGCTGGCTGTGCGGCATGGCAGAGAGAACTCACACTGGTGCTGGACCAGGGTGAAGCACTTCAGAAATAATAGTCTCCAGGTTATTTCTGTTCAGCCTTCAGGATGAGTTTTGCAATACACACACACACCATAGCCCTGTGGTAGGTTTCATGTCTTTAAAAATCCACAGCAAACTCACTGGTGAAATTTAAAAACCACTCAAAATTTTGAATTCATGAGCAGATAAATGTTTCGAAATATAAGATTAGTAACAATCAATTTGTTGCTAAGATAAAGAACAGATGTTTGATTTTTTTGTTGTAAATTTATCTGGTCAGTGTTGTTCACATGTGTAGTATATGCTTTCCTTCATACCTATGTCTCTTTCCACATAATAACTTGTAACCCCCCCCATTCCCATCTCCCATTCACCTACTCTCTATTCTTTTTATCTCTTATTGTGCACTGGGGAAAGTCACAGGTGACAGTGGGCTATTAATATACGACAGCTTAACTTATGTTATTCGTGGTCCCCTAGAAGTGCCAGCACTCTACTTTTTCCTGCTCCTCTTCTTTTGCCCAGTTCTTCTCTGACTCCAGGCTGCATCTGCATTCAGTTCCCTTGAGCCAAAGGAATCTGTGTGTGTGAAGACCCCACCACCTCCTACACACTCCCAAATATTGGGCCAGATCCATCCAAATCTTGTGGAAACAAGATCTTTTACAAACCTGTTACAGGCATGGTCTAGTTTGTCTGCATAAAGTCAATTGTTTTAAAAAATGAAAGATCCACCGCAGTCGAAATCACAGGGCAAGGTTTGTGAACATAAACAACAAACTGGCATGATTGATTTGTATTGTTCTGTTTGAGAGAAATGTAAACACTGAAGAAACCAAAAATGACAGAAATAATTTGTAAAATCAACCACTCTTAGCACTTTCTTAAGACATTTCATAGTATACTCTTAACACTGCAAAATAACCTGTAATTCCTAATGCCTAAGTTAAATATTATTTCTTTTTCATCTTTTTTTTTAAACATTATCATGAAAACATACTCCTAATTATTGGAATGGGAGTTGGAGTTCATAGCTAGTGGAACAGCTGCTCTATTTTTACCTAAGCAAGTATGAATGAGCCAGTGGGATGCATCCTTTCAGAAAGTAAAGAAGTTGTAGGAGACATTCCAATTCAAGTTCAACTCACAGTTTGGCTTTGACCCACCAAAGCCTGTATTCAGACCAGAATTTCCCAAGATCTGCAGGACTCAGGACTAAAGGTCAGAAAAGGTTAATCTGTGCAATTAATGTTTATGCAGCATAGTACTTTGCTGTTAACATTAAAAGGAATTTTTTTTTTCATGTTTTCTCTGCAAGCATCATTCTGATTTTGAGATAAGTCCTACTTTCAGCAAAAAGAAAAAAATAATAGGACTTCTCTGCAATATTGACTCTATAGGGACGTGACAGTTTGATTCACTGGTATCAGTAGAGACATGAGAAATTCCTAAGAAGTGAGTGTTGTATGTCCGCCCCTAGAAACTGGCCCTACAACATGGCTAACTTTCTCAGTGTCAAGGGCTTGTCATGAAAATAAAACACAGCTCATTCTTCAGAATCTCTCTGCATATGAAGGATAGTTTCTGGCCATCATCACCTTCAATTATTCCTAAACCCAGACCTACAAAATATTCTTTACAGATGCCAAGAGGCATGGCTGCATCATTACAAGCAGAGCTAAAGAAGAGTTTAGGTCAAATCTTAGTCTTTGCATGAACTCAATCAAGCAGCTTCTGAGCCATGTAAAATACCGTGACTGCTCCCTGTTAAATCCTGTGTATTGCATTTCAATAGGAAAATAAGAAATTACAAGAGAAAGCATTTTCAGATTTTAGAGAGGGGCATCAGATAGGATACAGATATTTGAGAAACAACCTTCTTGCCTGTTAAGCACTGTTAGCTAAATACCATATACTAACAGGGAATATATTGAGGGAAAAACCAGTATTAACAGTTGCCAAACATTTGTAAAAAAATTACATAAATATTTACCTTTCGTGGAAGAG
Organism: Charadrius vociferus; assembly: GCF_000708025.1. NCBI lineage: Eukaryota > Metazoa > Chordata > Aves > Charadriiformes > Charadriidae > Charadrius > Charadrius vociferus. Next base: position 1,926,644 of record NW_009647052.1, read on the forward strand.
TTAAAAGTCTCTTGCTCTTCAATGAATTAAATGCACGGAATGATGGAAACAGAAAAAGAAATCAGCAAATTTAAAGTTAGATAAAGAAATGTGTTATATGTGACAATGGCATGTACAGTAGGCAGTACTCCAGCATATGTAAAAGTAATGCAGAAAATTAAAATGATAAACCATGACAAATAATAAAGCCTATGACTTTTTCTTTAAAAGGAACAATGAAGTTACTGAGAAACAGATTGTGGACTCTTTAAGTATTCTGCTTGAGCAGTATTATCATATACAAATTTATGAACAACACAAAAATCTTTAAATTGCTTTAAGAATTACTCTCACTTCTCAGCCATGTAGCCCTGTTTTAGATTCTGAAGCCTTTTCTGCAATAATAAGTGTTACAAATTTATTTGCTATTAACTGAAATCTATAATACTCAATAACCACTGGACTACTGAAAACCAGTCTTTAAGGAAAACAGAAGATTATGAGGCTTGAACTCATTTGCAAGAGTTAGCAATGCTCGAAAAAAACCTCCAGTGTGAGTAAAGATTCCACAAGCTGCCTCAAAATATGCAGTGCCACCTAATAATTTCAAAATAAAACCAGAAATGTGAAGACAAAACAAACAACGCTAAAAGACTGAAATCTAAAATTGAAATGACTTATTCTTTTTCTTCTGCCACTCAAGTTTTATACTGATGGATCTGAGAAAAGGTTTTAACTGAGATGGTTTGACCTTTTACCATTACCCAAAACATACTCTCACTGCAATGACATTTCAATGATCAAGTACATATACACAGAACAGTTTTCACTAGCCATCCATTTTTTTTTAGGATCTTAAGTTGTTTAAATATAAAAAGATATTTGCAACTCAAATGTATTACTTGACAACATACTGCTCGTCTGTACAAACTTCTGATTCTTATTTGTTAAAAGCAAACACTGGACATCAAAATACTTCATTCCTCTATGATGCGACTACCATTAGACTTGTACATATATTATACACATGAATTTTACACAAGCAATCCCCTTTCAGCATCAGTGGAGTCTTAATGAAACATCAGCACGCACACACACACACACACGCACTTCACCCTAATTACAAGCTATGTACAAAGCTTATGCAGCTTTTTCTAACATGAGCTAAGATACAGCAATACTTCATGCTGGTCGCAATTTTTTTTTTCCTGAAGGTCAATGTATAAGGCCTATTGCCATAAAAAGATGCCACTGGAAACACATACAACCTCACTAGTTCAGTTATGCTTACAGATGCTCTTTATATGTAAATAGACTGCTGATTATCACAAACCTTACTGTCATTAAAGGACCTCTGAAACATGAAACCACATTGTCGAAGCCATGCAAAAGAAATCATGCTGTGAAGAGCCAAATAGAAGCAGATACAGGGACAAAGGCCTGTTTTGCATTAATTAGCTCTTAAAGATCATTTCTATATGACAAACAATCATTGCACATTTATCTTGCTGGTTAATAAATTTCAATAGCACATAATGTGTTTTTTTCTTATTTACTTGCTAGATTTCCTAATATTATCCCTAATATTATTTACTGCAGCTACAAAGGAGCATATAAAAATGCTACAGATCTTCAGGCTGTATTCATTTCCTTGATCAATACAATGGTTAACCATTATACAAAAGTATAGAGACCCACCCTCAAATCCTATTCAAGCAAGAATTCCTGTGATGTTTGTTGCAATGACAGAGGATGAACTGAGTAAAGATCACAGAAATATGCTTTATACAAAAGTATCATTTAAAAACCATGCAACTACATGACAAAGTTGTTATAGAAACAGCTGAAAAACAAAGTCAGTGCAGAATCCCCATCCCTCTGAATGCACAGCTCCACTCAAACATGATGCAAATGAAAAAAAGACCTGATGCAAACCTCTTACAGCTCATCACAGGACGACATATTGAGAACACACCATTGTCCTTACCATGGCTTAGAATTTCACTGCTTTAGTCACTGAGCCAAAACATCTTCATATTATTAGATTCTTTTATAAAATTATCAATTAAAATAAAGAAATAAAAAATGCTTCGTAGGTAACATAAGTTAGGGTAATGACTACTAAATCGTGACTTTTTGAAAACACACAGAGACATCTTTATACCAGACTAACTTTCCACATTCAAGCATCTCAAGACCTTTAGATGTAATAACATCACAGTGTGTCTTGCACTCTGGGAAATACTGCTGATGGGGTTGCAACGGAAAGAAATACAGCCATGTCTTCCTTGAATATCACTGGAATTAAAATAAAAATCACATTGCCTAAACATGACAGAAGCCTACAATCTTAACTGTAACCACTTTTAAAAGTCTGTGTGTACTGGAGTTGCTAAAAATATTATTTAGTTAGAACTGTTCCAAGTGAAAATAACTCCCTCCCGCTTGCACTCCAAAACTAGGCAAAGCTGCTATCCCCTTTAGAACATAATCACCAAGCAGCCTCTTTTTTGGCTAGTGTGCATAATTATGCTGTTTTGAGGCTTTATTCCATAAATTGGACTTTTTCATCTACATTTAAGGTTTTTTTTCTCTCTTCCTGATCAGTAGTACCAATACCATTTCTGTGATGGAATAGGGACCACTACTTTGGTCTTCTCTGTAAGAATTACTTCTATGAGATTTTTTTTTTTTTTTAATAAAGTGTGTCTACTAATAAGGACCTTTTAAAATTACCTTATATTCTCAGAAGCTGACTTTTTATGATTCTCAAACTGCTGACTAGAGCAGTAACTAAGACAACATCACCTGGTAGAGACAAGGAAATAATCGGTTTTTTAGTTCTAAACTTGACAATGACAAAATGAAATGTTTGAGATGCAATGTCAGTCCTAGAAGAAGCCTTATTAGCATGGATATGATCATTTACAATTGAGAGCTAAAGATTAAGAGTTAAAATATCACTCTGTTTCTCAAGATAAAAACCACTACCAGTCTCTTGCTCCTTCATTAATTCTCATTTATTCTATAATGAGAGCTTTAAAGAGTAATAAAATTACTTTACTGGATTCTTCTAGGCTTCCTGAATATGCAAAGAGCAAATAAAAACCCCACTCTCGATACACAGACATTCAATCTTTTTGCAGCAATCACTGTGGTTTGTCAAACAGACACAGATTCATAGATATATATATTTAGATGTGTTTCCAACCCTCCTAACATAACAGAATTTATATAGAGTGTAAAGAAGTACTTTCGTATAAAAATGATACCTTATGGTATACCATACAGAATTTCCTTGAAACACAAGATTGCCAGTACTAACCACCAAAAAGTACTTTTATTTATAAATGACGAAAATGCATTTTGAAATGCTCCCTATAACATTTGCATATTGCACTAGATTTTGACATCATCTATATCCATGGTGACTATGAATTTAAATCATTAAGGACACAATTCAGTTCCACGTACCGTTAATGGAAATCTTTTACAGACCTCAATATGCTTTGAATTCAATCCTACATTAGGGTCAGAACAGTTCTGGTCACTCCATTTGACCCTGATACTCATTTGAAAGGTATTGAAGAGGTGAAACTGATATTAAAATTTGATACTGCAAATCAAAGCAAATACCATGGTCTTACAGACTCCCTGAATTTAATTTCTTACAGTAGTATAAAGCTTATACGTACTATCACATTTATTTCTGAAGACACTGACAAAACCGTTTAAAAATATTCTTTAATCTATTCAGTTTAGTACTTCTCTGCAAATGTATTCTTAGCTTGAACAAAGTATTAAACATGGGTAAAATCAGAAAACCTCCCCTTCAAAAGGACCAGCCAGTCACTTAGACGAAACCAAAGTACTGTATAGAAAAGGAAATCTCTTTAGCCTTTGATTCCTTGTGCCATAACACAGCCACATGGACACAGGCGGTATGATATATAACAGTAAAGTAAACAATATGTTGCATCCTACTTGTAAATTTTACACATACGACGCAAGCATATCAACCACAAGTGTAAATAAGTGTTCAGTGAAACAGCGTTAGTTTAGAGGTGTTCACGGTATCAGCAAGTTACTAAACTTAGAGTAGCTTTAGCCTTCTGCTCAATTTTCATTTTTTCTTTCCTCTTCTGTATACATCCCATCTCTACTCATTTTTGTGCTAAGTTCTACATTCATTTCCAATGTCTTTAACAAAACATAAACTAGTATTTTATTCTCAACAGATCAGTTATCAAGAACAACAGAAAAATGATAGTTGAATATCCAAAGGAAAGCCAACTTAAAATTAAATTAAAAGCTGATTCATCATTATATATTGCACCAAGTTCTGAAATTGCAGAAGAAACATGAAAGAAATTTGAAATTCATTGCTTATTAAATTTCCCTAAGATGCCCCCAACTTACTAATATGCAGAAATAGAAGCTTTAAATGTAGTTTGCAACTAGTTTATAATCCAGACAGTCCTAGATTCACTACAAAACAAAATGAGAGGACTCGAATGTAAAGTTTAAAATTAATAAAACTCACTTGTATTAGTAAATTAATCATTCATGATAAACACATGTAGAAAACAACAGTACATTTTTATATGTGTTAATTGAAGGTTTAGTATGCCATCACAGCTCAAAGCCATAAAATTAACATAAGCTGATTGCATGTTAATGTAAGCCATCATACAGAAAAATCCCCCGTGGTTATGTACCATGGTATGTTCATGGTCAGCAACACTATCTATTCAAGAAAGTCGTCTGCCAACAGTTCTATAAAGCACCACAATATTTCATCATTAGAAGCATTTCTTTAATTTCAACATAGAAGGAAACCTTGCAGTACATAGCAATCTCAGTTGTTGCTTGTAGTCAATGAGAAAAGAGGCTTTTTAAACACAGAAGAAAACCTGAATGTGCGAATTTTATCCATTGTGCCATTTCATTTTACCATAATAGCTCATACTCTGAGTTCAGTATGTTGCTAGAAAAGGAAACAGCAATATTCATACTTGTTTGATATTAATACGTAAAAAACATCTTCCACAACCGTTAGATCTACATCTCCTTTTTCAGAAAAGAGCAGCACTCTGCCTGATCAGTTAATTCTTAAGAAAGAAAGAGCTGATGACCTGTGCTTTCACATTTCCCGTAGCAATTATTTTCATTCTTTACTCACTGAACTATGAACTTCAGAAGAAAAACAGATTTGTGATATCTATTATTAATCTATGTTAATAATGCACAACAATTAATATAAATTACAAAATAAGAAATGAGTTAGACTGTCAAAATGTTGTCAAAATCTTTGCCCCCAATTTCTTTAGCTGAATACAAACTAGATATGTGTTGGAAACTACCTCAACTCAAATAGAAATTTTAACGTAGACAAACATAGAAGGGTACTAGAAAATTAAGGCAATTAAACCATGTATAATAATCCACCGGTCAAACTCTACTGGATTTCCCAGACTACAAATAGGCTTTCATTCTCTTCTATTGCTTTATTGGTAGAATTATAGTATTGAACACATAGTTATGCAAGTAGACTTTAAGTAAAGGAAGGTAAGAAATCAAAGAGTTTGAGCTATCATAAGCTCATCATGTGATACCTTGCTCTATACTGCCACTTCTTACTGGAACTTGCGGTAGCTGTCTTCCCCTGCGACTGCTGAAGGATGTGTCTGCAGGAGGAGACTGTGTGGGACTTCCTTGTTGATGTATTCTGCAAATGAAATTAAGATAAAAGTAAAATAACCCAAATGAAGAGAATTCCTATATTCTGACTTTTAAACACATATTAAGTTGCATATACTGAAGGTGGGTTTGAAGAAGTTTGCATTTGGTGTATGCCATATGCACATACTCAGTTCTAGACACCTAGTTAACTTATAAAGCCTCACATTTAAGTTCTCTAACTACCTTCAACTAAGAAGTATTTTCCTTTGTTTTGTTGTTTTTTAAAAAATAAAGTACTAGTCAAAAACCACTGAAGGGAAAGCAGTTTTCTAAGAACCATTTATGATTATGACTCACAATTTATGTATGTTCTCCTGCACTGGTACAAGGGCAATATGAAATGCCACCTCTATATTTTATTAACTTTTTTATTCCCTTTGGGCTGGTGCAATAATTGCACAAGGCCACAGAGAACTGGACAGCATGTATCTATTCCCATGGGATAACATGTTGTTTTTCCCTGATATCAAAAAAGGAAAAAGACCTTTAATCTTGGTACTGGGAGAGAGGGGGGCTGTGCGTGTGTGTGTGCGCGCAAAGAATGTACAAGATTTTTAATATTTGTACCCAAATAAATATCCTAAACCCCTTTGGCTGAATTCTAGCTAGCACTATTTCAGAGTACCTTGGCTACTTGATTTCTTATTTATAGATACAGCATCTGAGTGTAACACACCAAACACCTTTCGAACACTGGTAAGTTTGCTTTTGAAATAAGTAGGGCCACCTCTAATAACTAGGGAGAAAGTTTAAGTAACACAAAGATGAGATGAAGCAGACCGCTGAGAGGGAGAGCTTACTATTAAATGCCCTTGCCAGTTACAATATCACACTCACTATAGTGGATAAGCACTGTTTATCTACTACACTAAGGTTGCAAATAGATAATTTGTGATTTTAAGTAACACCTTTGTGCAAGTTCAATATACTGTTGTCTTTCACACTACGTAGATCAATGGACTTTCTCTTAGCCTGTAAGATGAGAGTTAGCTGTGTGAAAAGTATGTGATTTCCCGCACAGTGTTTAAGAAAAATACTGATAATTTTCATATGGATACAGAACAAAACACAACAATGGAAGGACGAAACACAGCCAATTTTTTATTCTTACACTGCATAACTACTTAAGCTCAACAGCAAGAAGTACCATCTGGATGGTGAAGGTAGGTGGCATAAAGGATATGGGAGAAGTGTAAATACCATGAAGAGAGGATTATCTGCAGTGCCAGAATGAGTGAACGCGCCATGTATGCTCAGGGAAGTACAACACCACACTGACACCTGGGAGGCAGAACATGAAAGCTGTGCTGTACACGTAATAGCAACCTTGTCAGAAGTGGAGAAGGTGGCGCCGACCCTCCGGGTGCTAGGTGATGTACAGAGCATAAGGGTCTGATACTAGAGTGCTCACTCGACCTTGAGCGAGCGTGATGTTTTCCCCTAATGACTGGCTGTTCAGTCGTTCGTGGGGTTGGAAGTCCCCTTCTAGAAAGACATGGTAGCAGACCCCTAAAACATCAGGGCCAAAAAGAAACTGTTCAGTTGTTAGCTCCAGGCACACCTTCCCATGCCCCCCTCCATCAAAGAACATCGCAAATCCTGGCTGCAGGACCAGGGTTGACATTTCAGACCAAAGATATTAATTCTGAGTGCAAATCCATTTTCAAAATGATGAACTGCAGAACACTCACCACTGCAGATACACATGACCCTAATCGTGGTGAAAAACTCTAGCTGCATCTTAAACACAGCAAACACAAGCTAACAACACGTATGACATAAGTACCAGCACAGAGTAGGCTATGAATACCTAGTTTTACCACAAAGCATTTCTGTTTCTAAAACATACTTTTTATCTTTATTAAAAATATTAACTGGATTTCAATTCGTGTCCTAAAAAAGGACGATATGTGAGCACATATGTAATTCCCTTGGTTTCCTTAGGAGTTTGAAAGAAGGAATATATTTAAGCATCTTTTTGCTGCAAACCTTAAAACAGAAACGCAGTTCTGAAGGAACTCTAATGAAAATATAATCAAAATATGCAGCAAAATGATTAATTTTATTAGTTTAATAAAGCATAATTATTAGTAGTTTAATAATTGCATACAGTACAAGTATACAATAACCTGAAACATTTCAAGTTTGGAGAGTGGCAAAGTATTCTAACTGTGGTTTTTTACTCCTCCTTGGTTTCCCGACAGTGCAGCATTCTGTTATGAAGTCTCCCTTCACACCTCCACACACCCAGCACAATCTTCCCACAAGATACAGTCAAAGTAACCGACTGTCCAGTTCAAATAAGTATCATACACTGAAAAGTCATCCTAAAAAAATTGTGTATGAGGTAACATGCAGATGCCTACAAAGGATAAAAACAGGTTTGTTTTCAAAGCCATTTCATTAGTAACAGTTCATGTGCAAGTCCAGTCACAATCCAACAAAACCCGGATTCTGTTGCCCTTGATATATTCTCTCTCCTAAACCCTAACGCTTCTTTACTTTAACTCCTGGCTTGCCCAGGTGATACCTTAACTATCTTGCAGAGACTGATTCCCCTCCTTCTAAAAGATGCTTACAATAACAAGATGAGCTGAATTCTGAAAATGCCTGTTTCTCCATGCTGACTGTAAAAGTAATCCATGCCAACGATTACAGGCAACCAGATTTTAAGCACCTGTTTTATCAGATGTTTTAACATCATAACATCCCAAACGTAAATATGGATCCCACTCTGTGCCAGAAAGTGCTTGCTGGCCTTTACTATGAATGGATGCTCCAATCTAACAAAATCATCATGTTCTCAGTTCTGATTTTTCTCATTTTAGAGGCTAAATATCCTGGAATTTACCTGAGAGCCCAGTGAAGCACTAAAAGAGTCTGTCCTGCCATTACAGACCAGACACTTTATCTGAGACTCAGAAACTTACCTCCTGCTCTTTCAGTGATACCCATTTTACAGACCTGTCCCCTTCCAAAAGAGAAAGATAGAGGATCTGCTTAACTAAAATGAAGACAAATTAGGCTTAAGACTTGCATTACCTGGGGTATTACATTGAGATGAATATGCTACCTGGGGTGCAAATGAAAGATCTAAAAGGGAACTGGAGAAAAACTGGACTGGAGTTAAGGACTTGGTGGCCTAGGAGAAAGATCAGTTGCTGAAAGGAAGAAGACTGCAAATGGCGGATCAGTAGAAAGAGACAAAAAGGAACGAGCATGGGAGGCAAAAGCTAGTGTATGACTGAGGAAATGAGACAGAAGTGAGACAAGAAGTATGGAGAGAAGAGGAATTTGGGAGAGAAATGACACCTGGTGAGCAATGAGAGTGCAACAAGCATGTACGTGTGTATCTAATCTGGTTCCTCACAGATGAATGTAACACTGCAAGCAGCAAAGCTATTAATTCAATTGGCAATGGTCTATAGGGGAATCCTACAGGCTCCAGCTCTGCCTGCACACAAGAAAACTCAAATTCCTTTCTCTTCAGATGGATGCTTCAGTGGCACATACTAAATAAAACATGCTGCCACTTATGGAACTATAAAGAAAAACAAAGAATAAGAGAGCATTGCCAATCTAGCACACCCCTGGCACAGCATCCAGGAGGAGACTACATATATGTATCATAACATATATGACAGATAACCTCAAATCTGGCATTTCTGGGGCGATCAGTTAGGGCTGAAAGAAAGCATTTTAGAATTGGGATGAACCAATTTTTACCACAGTCTTGCTCATTCATACAAGCACGGAAAATGTTTGATTTTCATGTAACCGGTTTTATTCCTTCAGAAGAATTTACTGAATCCCATCTTGAAGGCTTATCTCATCAAATTAAGAGAACCCTTAGGCTCTGTAAACTAACCTGAAAAGGTTTTCTTTTTCCCTTTTATGTACATTTCCTAAGTTATCATGATACATAGAGAACTTAATCTTAAATAGCATGTTGAAAGGCTTTATAGAGAAGCTGATAGCATGCTGAAATCTTATTCCAGTAATCTCCTTAGCTAATAGTAGAGAAGATCTGCAAATTGCAAAATAAAGACCAAAACTAAGACAGAAATAGATATTTGAGGAAGAAATAGTCTTGAATTACATTTGCCATTTGACAAGAAAATTAATTGCCTATCATTATTATCAAATCTTTCTGGCACCAGTGCAACATTATATCTATGATGAAATACTAAACTACAGCACTCAGACTAATTAAGACATTTGTGTCTTATATCTAACAGCAGTGAATCATTTTATGGAAACAGAAACCTACACCATGTGCCATGGAGATGTAAAAAGAAGCAGCACAATCCATGTTTATGACACTCTATTTGCACTGCGTTCATCGCTCTTAAGATCATTAGAAATCAGAGCTGGCTTTTCTCTTTGGGAAAGTAAAAATGTAGCTATGGGGACTCATACTTTTGGTAACTTTGCTTAACTTTAAGTTAACTTTAAAAAACCCCACCAGATTTAATTTTTTTTTTCCAAATCACCTGTGAAAAGTGATTTCACACTGCCTTAAAAAAACAAACCCAAAAAAAAACCAAAACAAAACACAACTACCCAAACACCAAAACCAACAAAATCCCCCCCCCAAATGCTAGCACGAGGTAGTGACTAGAATCATTACCTGGGAACATATTAAAGCCAAATTTATCTCAGCACAGCAAGAACTAAAGTATCAACTTTCAATCCATTAAATCCACAGAAATTCTGTATATAGACACTGCAGCAATATTTCACACTGGCCTCCAAACCCACGCTTTCTCATATACATGAATAAATCTTCAATTGTACATTATAACTATGAGAAGCTTTGAAATGTCCAGGGAAAAAAAAAATCTCAAAATTTCAGACCTGGGCTGGTCATTTCAAGTAGAGAAACACATTGCCCAATCCTCAAAAAGGCCTCCTCTTCTTAAATATAACTACATGATTATCCTTAGAGATGGAACCCGTTTGCTACTGATCTATTCAGCGTAACACCTCATAATCACTGTCCCTGCAAATCACTTCCTGTATCACCTGCAATATTTGAAATTTTAAGTATTTCAAGATTATGATTTACACCTCGCATATACTGAGATCAGTGTAAACTAATTAGTGTAAACAGGATTTATTGAGGTATATGCTTTTGATCTATGCAGTGATCTCAACATTTGTAGAAGAAAGATGTCCCCAGTTCACACACTGAAATACCAGGTTTGAAATGTAAATGCATACACAGATACACTGATTTGTCCAATTACAAGTGTTGTGGTATTTCCTTTTGTGCTCTGCCAGTGTCTCTCACTCTCTGCTCTGCCCTTTTGCCATGTCTCATATATTTTCTTTTTCTTCCTTATCCTTTCTGTTGTCACACCTTCCAGTTACGTTTATGTTCCCATTTTTTCCCCTCCCAATTACTTCATATCTCTTTCCCACCTTATCTTCCTTCTCAGTTTTGTGCCAAGCTTTCTAACCATACAGTCTGAATGGCTATCAAGAACTGTGAGACGCTTGGACCTCAGTCTCAGTGGTTCCCCTTACTCTTCAAAAGTTAGAAAAAAACAGGGGGAAAACGGCTTTAGTGATCTCAACAGCAAAACTGTCCCTGGTTTAAACACAGCAAGGATTTCAGCCATCGTTTAGGTAATTTCTCTGGTCTGAACTGAAAACAGCAACTGGGCTGTTGTGACAACAGGATCATAAAAACCAAGAAAAATGCAGCCATTGCTTTTGGATCAGGAATTATAATCTGGGAATTGAAGGACTAAAAATAAAAGCTCTCAAGCTTTGCTACACAGTGTGCATTTTCATTGAAAATAACAATGTGTCTGCGTTGTTCATAGTTTTTCAATCTAAACAGATGCATATTCCTCCTCTGCTAATCAGGATAACATAAACCTGTTGCTGAAAAAAGGCAGGATCTCACCTCTCCTCACTGCTCTTACTTCCGCCAATACACCTGGTTTAAAACTTAGCTAGATGTACTTATGATTTAGCATATATCTTTATTTTTTTCACTTTTACTTAAGAATTTGAATATATAACCCTATACTACTGTTGCATCAAAGCTAAAAGTTGCAATAATAATTCAAGTACAGGAAAATTCAATTAATACCAAGGGTAAAGTCCCATTGTATTAACTTTATGTAATGACAGAGTATAAAATTTTCTATGCATATTTAAATGTGTAACTTAAAATTTTTATATTATAAAGTGGAATTAATTTGGTCAGATGCATCTTGAATTATTAATCTGTTGATATATTTCCTTTATCCTCAAAGCTATTGTAAAATAGATGAGATTTTTTTGAAAAAAAGATCAGTGGTAAAGCACAGAAAAGGTTTAGTCCCATACTAATGAAATATGTTACACATTTCCAAATTTCATCTTAGAGATATCAAGATAGTGGCAATGTGTCTCATATTTTGGCTCATAAAACGGATGGACTGCTAGTCTTTACCATTGAATTTATCTGCAACAATGGGGAATGCCAGAAAAATTCTGTATGTATGAAACATGGCAAACAGTGCTAATAATATAAATACAAAGTAAATAATACTGTAAATTATGACAACATAGCTTTTGGTACCGTCACAGATGTTCTACTTTAAAAGTCGTATTAGAGGTATATTCCAAAAACTGGAATCAGATTGATTATAAGAGATGTTTACTCATCGATCAGCAATCCTACCTTTCTGTTTCAGTTGCGGAGCCTTTTCTAGTTTGTTTTTGGCTGCTATATCTTTCCACTTTTCTGGACTGCCTGTGAAATGACATGTCAGAAAAGAAATAAACAAAGAAGAAAAAGAATACAGAAATGCGAAGATTATTTATTAATGTATTATAAAGGTAATAACAGAAATGGTTGATGGATGAAAAAGTGACAACTATGGTCATGAACAGGCTGGTGAACTCGAGGTTTACGACACACTGCACTGATTAGGTTTGATTGAGGCTGATGGTATGAAAGTTATGAGGTACCAAAACAGGGGAGATAACATTAATCCTGACTGAACCTGCAGCTAGTTCCCACCTCACAGTCTGTATTTGATTAGAAACAATGCCTCTTCATAGGCCTTTTAGTCATCTCTTAACAGCGTGAAAAACAAGTGCAGAGTAGACAGCAGGAAAAAAATGTCGCAGAAAGGAGCAGGAACAACTATTCAAATGTAAACTTTAAAAATTACTTTTAAATCCAAATTTCCAAAGCAAAACAAATACTGCATCATATCAGATTTAAATAATGCTGTCATTATACTAAAAAATCTCATTGCATTAAAACTTGTTAAAGTTTTTTTTAGAAACCATTTAAGGCAATTCTATTTTTTTTTCCAGTCAATATAAATAAGTTAGATGTTTATTTCATTCCCTCACTCCTTTCCCACATAAATCTTTCATAGGATACATCTGACATTTGGACAGTGAGGCACTAGTTACCTCTGACAATCTAAGCATTTACTTTGACAGTAAATAAGAACAATAAACAGTAATATCAGTCAATAAATGTAAGAAGGAAGCTAAAGCATGTTTCACCATTATGACCCAGGACTATAAATACACTATGAAAATCTCTGCAAGTCTTGAGTGTTCCAAAATCTTCTTTCTTATCCATAGTAATATGAGCATTTACGAATTAGGATTTAGAATGTTAAACCTCTGATAATCATCAATATATATTGACTTTTTTAGAATGAAAAGGGCATACAGTATTTCAGGAGTGGTCAAAAACAGGGAGTGATGATTATTCATTGATAGAACAGAAATGTTGACAAATCCTAACTTGCATCTTACACTGGTGCAAGAAATATGTAGGAACTTGCCACAATATAATCAATGTAATATATTAAGATATAAAATAATTACCGTGGGCAAAACAAATAGATAAAAATAACAATTTTTAAAATATACTTTCCTTTTAAACCTTTTTGGTTATAAATAGTAATCCAGTGTCTAAACTGGAGGATACCTAAACTGCTGTAACACCAAATTATACCCAAAGAATGTAATCACAGTGGATTTTCATTATTTGTACCCACTGCAGTATTTGATGAGCATTATATTGTGACAGAGTATGCTCCACAACAAAGAAAATACTGCAGCAAAATATAAAAGGCTTTTTGCTTGAGCAGAGGTCATTACCTCATGCTTTCTGGGTTGTAAAAAAATATATTTTCTTACCAAAAAAATAATATTTCAGATTTAAAATTAAAAACCCTTTGTCCTCAAACCATTTTCTCTAGATTTATATTTTGTATATTCTCATTACTTTTTAACTTTTTTCTTTACCAGGACAAGCACAAGGTGGATACACAGGGAAACACATATTAAATGCTACAGCTTTATTTAACACCTAAGGTTAGTTATGTAAAGTCATGGTTAGATCCACTGAATGCAGCAGCATTATGACTCAAATGACGTCATGCTCTTCATTTTCTGTTTGGTTGGTTATGGGGCTTGTTTTCCTCTTACTTATGTCACTTCCTTAGACTGTGACATTATGTGCAATGGAGAAAAAGAGCACATAGTGACTACTCTTCATAGGATGGCAAAGCTGAGAGTAGGACATGCTTTCCTGTGAAAAGTGACAAAGTATATAGCACTAGGGAGCTGAATACAGTTATTTCGCTGCTCTCTGTGCTCTCCTTGGGAGCAGCACACCTTAGAAATAAGTTTAAAATAACAATTCCCTTTCTGTTTCCTTTTTCTTCCTAAGGTGATGCTGTATACAATTCCATACAGCCCAACAGCCTACTACAGCACTCGCAGTCCTGGCTCATCTTGAGCACACTGTGGGCATTGGCAGGTACATATTTACAGGTAGGTATTCTTTCATGACCGTATACAATGTACGAAGAGTGCACTGGGGATAAGAACACTCATGTCATACTCAAATTTACCTCTCAAATGTACTTTATAGGGGATTATGTATGAACAACACATGCACATATGTTCTTATACACAATAAGAGAAAAAAACTTAATTATGTGAAAGTATTATGCAGACCATGTGAAGAATATACTATAACCAATACCTCGTTTACTTGGAACTATGATTTGAGTAAATAAGGATACCTCTGTGCTGCTCCAGGTTTAGCACTTAGGTGGTCTACACTGTCCTGTTTTGGAATGCAAGACTCCAGCGTCCTTGTTCTTCACAAAATTTGGAAACATGGATGTGAATTTGGACAGAATGAGCAGAAACAGAGAGATGGTCACATGCAGTGAAGGTGGAGACATGCAAATATATAAACCAAAAGCATTAAGGCACTATCTGCCAAGAAAGGCTATATTTCTTATTTCCCTTTCATTGATTTAATCCATACACTTTAAGGAAATGCTAACATTTTTAGACATAATACCAACAATGTTAGATGTAATAAAGTAAAGAATGAAAGCCACAACAATATTTTAAAAAGCTTTATACTCAACATGCTGAATGGCAGCACTGTGGCTCAATAGTTGCCATTCTCCTTCCTGAGAATGTAGAGACGGCATTGTTCATTAGATTAATATATAAACCTGTACAGAACATCTTCCCTTAAGAATTTGAAAAAAGCATATTTTGTCATGATATCATTAAATTCTCCTGAAAATGCAAGTAAATGCCATAATTTTGTATATTTTGATGAAAACTTCATATTCGGTTGTCAGCCAGTCTGCAACAGTAATAATTAACAACAATTCAATGGCAAAGTAGAATAACTGAGGCAGCATTTTAAAAAAAATCAAATAAAGTTCAGAGTATTTCTGAATTTTTGTATTATTTTCATTTCTGCTGAAGCTGTTTAAGAACCTCAGAATTTGTTCACAGCTCTCAATTTGGCATAAATATTATTAGCTTGTTGGTTTATTATTAGCTTTTTTATGAAATATATGGTAAAAAAATATTTTTTCATGATAAGGTATCAATGTAAGGTTTTTTTCAAATATCAAATCTGGCTTTTAATGAGAAAACTTAGAAAAATGTCAGTCAACTAATAATCTAGAGCATGTAATAAATTTGCATCTGTAACTCCATTAAGGTGGGAAATGCTAAAATTTCTCTTTAAGGTCACAAATGTACCAACTGTCACAGCAAATCACCGATGAGTAAGGCCTTGTTGTGTATACAGACAAGCATTACATATTACTTTCTATACAGAAAAGCCTCAAAATATTTATCTGTTGAGTGTAAACAAAACCTACACACAGAAATACAATAATATTCCTATAAAAAGAAAAATTACTATTCCTAAAACGACAAAATAGCATTTTTATAAAATTCAGTGTGTAACATTTAAAATTATTTATTATTGACTTGTGCAAGGGACCTCAGAGGTTTGCAGTGAGTCTGTTCATTTATGTCGCCTTAAAGCCATCAAGACTGTCATGTTCAAGATTTCCTGATTTTTCCTGAAGATTTCTGAAGGCTGTATCTACATGGTATGTGAGCTGGGAGGTCACAGCTACTCTGAAGGCTTGATAGCTCCTCACACTCATTCCTATCACTTCATTCCTTCAATTCATGTCTTGCAAAACTGCCTCCCTGATCCAGTCACATAGTGTTGCTGGAAACATGGGAAAGGATCATCCAGGCTAAATCAATCTGCCACTGGCGGTGTACAGCACACCTCAAGTTCTTTTCATGAAAGAACCAGAAGGGTACTTGCTCTACGTCTGGCTTCAGGATGACTCTTGGACAAGCATTCTTACAGATGCATGCATGACCCCCAAAAGCCACTCCTCTTAACTGAAAGTATATGTGAATTAATTTTTTAAAAGGCTTATTTTATCCAGTCTTGGTTATATGCTGAAATTATATGTGGACTTCTCAAAAAGAACAGTCTGAATAAAATTCCCACCTACCATTAAATGGTCAACTTTCATTCTCCTTGTTTTTATCATCACTTACAATTTCACAATTTCTTTCACTTTAGACAGGCTTTCTAATTCTAATTTCTAATATAACACTCAAAAAACCTCCCAGCAATGAAGTTATCAAATTCAAATTAAGAAACTGTTCTTTATAATGTCTTAAAGAAATACATGATACTAACCAAACACTTGTTAATTCTTAACACTGAAATAACATATAACCCATGGCTTCATTTTGTCAAGGTACATAAAGGAGTCACTTCTTCTGACATGGCAAGTGAACGATTTCCAGAATAACAACAATCTTGCCGAGACCTTTACTAAAATTTGTGTTATGAACCATTATCAATAAATACAATTTGCAAAAACTGAATTTAAATGATCAAAATTAGAAATAACGCATGTCCTATGTTTAAGAAATGTATTCAGAAATAGATCTTCTTGATTGCACCCTATATGCAAATTGGGCCAATTTGTAAGATAAATCTGCAATGTACTCAAATGAAGAGTAAGGTGACATCTGTCAAAGTCAATTAATCTGTGAAAATACAATTTGAAAGCAGTGATAAGCAACTCGTTAGTTATCCTTGCTCATCCATCAGACACTTATTCCCCAACACCCATTGCATCAGTTGTCAAATTGATACAAGCAGATCTTAAGATAAATTATAGAACTGAATCGTGTTGGACAACTGCCAAAGCTATGGGAAATAATCAGAATGAATGTAAACTTAAAGAGCAGGAAACAAAGGTAAAGCACCTTTGATTCCCTCACTGATACTCTCTCTACAGACAAGGTGGGCTATTATTTTGTATTGGGCATGCGATGCAAAGATCCCAACGTTGTCTGAACTTCTCTTCATCTGGGAGAAAGATCCTGGAACAGGGAGGCTGCAATCAGTCACAGAATCATAAAATCATAGAATAGTTTGGGTTGGAAGGGACCATTAAAGGTCATCTAGTCCAACGCCCTGCAATGAGAAGGGACATCTTCAACTAGATCAGGTTGCTCAGAGCTCCGTCCAACCTGACCTTGAATGTTTCCAGGAATGGGACACCTACCACCTTTCTGGGCAACCTGTGCCAGTGTCTCAACACCCTTATTGTAAAATCTTTCTTACTTATCTCTAGTCTAAGTCTACCCTCTTCTAGTTTAAAGCCATTACCCTTTGTCCTATCGCTACAGACCCTGCTAAAAAGTTTGTCCCTGTCTTTCTTGTAGACCCCCTTTAAGTACTGAAAGGCCACAACAAGGTCTCCCCGGAGCCTTTTCTTCTCCATGCTGAACAACCCTAACTCTTACAGCCTGTCTTGATAGGAGAGGTGCCCCAGCCCTCTCATCATTTTTGTGGCCCTCTTCTGGACCCGCTCTAATGGGTCCATGTCTATCCTGTGCTGAAGGCTCCAGACCTGGACACAGGACTCCAGGTGGGGTCTCTCCAGAGCAGAATAGAGGGGCAGAATCAACTCCCTCAACCTGCTGGCTATACTACTTTTGATGCAACCCAGGATACAATTGACCTTCTGGGCTGTGAGTGCACGTTGCCAGCTCATGTCCCGCTTTTCAACCACCAGTACCCCCAAGTCCTTCTCAGCAGGGCTGCTCTCAATCCATTCATCCCCCAGCCTGTATTGATACTGGGAGTTGCCCTGACCCACATGCAGGACCCTGCACTTGGCCTTCTTGAACCTCATGTGGTTCACATGGGCCCAACTCTCGAGCTTGCCCAGGTCCCTCGGAATGGGATCCCATCCTTCACGTGTGTAAACCACACCACTCAGCTTTGGTGTCGTCTGCAAACTTGCTGAGACTGCACTCGATCTCACTGTCTATGTCATTGGCGAAGATATTAAACAGTAGTGGTCCCAATACAGACCCCTGAGGGACACCACTTGCCACTGATCTCCATCTGGACATTGAGCCATTGACCACTCCCCTCTGGATGTGACCATCCAAATAATTCCTCATCCACCAAACAGTCCACCCATCAAATCCGTCTCTCTCCAATTTAGAGAAAGATGTTGGGAGGGACTGTGTCAAAGGCCTTACAGAAGTCCAGACAGACAACACCCATAGCTCTTCCCTTGTCCACTGACGCAGGCACTCCTTCATAGAAGGCCACGAGGCTGGTCAGGCAGGACTTGCCCTTGGTGAAGCCATGCTGGCTGTCTCAGATCACCTCCCTGTCCTCCATGTGCCTTAGCATAGCTTCTAGGAGCATCTGTTCCACAATCTTCTGGGCACAGAGGTGAAGCTGACAGGTCATTAGTTCCCAAGATCCTCCCTTCTACCGTTTTTAAAAAAATGGCTGCAAAGTTTCCCTTTTTCCAGTCACCGGAGGGGACTTTACCTGACTGCCATGACTTTTCAAATATCAGTCATCAGAACTGAGGTTAGCGTAAACTCTTTCTAGGTTTATCACTGACTGTATCACTGGGATTTGGTGGCCAGATTACGTGCAAGACTTCCAAGCATAAGAAAGCACTCATTTCACTAAGAAAATTAGACTGCTGTTTCTCCAACTCAAATTCTTTCCCCTAACAGATTCTATATGCTTTACTGTAACACGTTTGCTAACTGGTATTAGATGATTTCATTCTTTCTCCACAAAACTTCAGCTGACATCAAAAGGCTTAAAATTCTGCATTAAGAATGACAGTATTTAGAAGAAAACCTCAGTTCACTGATATGTGATATGACTACGATTTAATTCTAATCACTTCAATGACAAGATTTCATCAAGCCTGACCCACTACAGTCAAAGACAGCCTTTCCTTTGACTTGAAAAATGGGAAATGAAATTACTTTAAAATGCCTAAAAGATACAAAATGCATTT
The DNA here is from genome assembly GCF_000708025.1 of Charadrius vociferus. Lineage (NCBI taxonomy): Eukaryota > Metazoa > Chordata > Aves > Charadriiformes > Charadriidae > Charadrius > Charadrius vociferus. The sequence continues at coordinate 1,946,044 of NW_009647052.1, forward strand.
GTAAACTATTAATAGCTGTCACATCAAAGGGATGTGTTGGCAAAATTTCTAGAAATGCAGTACCTGCAAGGGGGGGACAACTTTGAAATAATATTTCAGAAACTTAATTTTACAATTCATAATGCTGTCTTACTCAAATAAAAAAAAGAAATGCTATCCAAACACAATTACACTCTTCCCACCTTATATTTTTGTAATACATCTAGTATCAAGCAAACAAGACAAATGACAGTACAAATATAAGTACTGTGGATAGACTTTAGCAGAAGGTAAGCACTAGCACTGTAGTAACTGAGTTTCATCCATATACCAGTCTCACAGTTTTAAGTGCAACTTCTTAAGAGTTTACACATGTATGGATTATTTACATGACCCATCTGTATCCTGTCACTTACTGTAACACAAAAAACTCAAAGGGAAAATTTTGAATTTGCATCTCAACAGAAATTATAATGTCTGCTTAAAAACATCCCCAGATCTATCGGGGAAAAAAAAAAATAAATCAAAAAAATTACTACTGCCAAAGCAATAGAATACCAAAACTAATTTGAGTAGAAAGTTCATAACATGAAAAAACCCCAAATTGCTTCTATTAATCATAGATGGCATTCAGCACAAAAATTTATTTAAAGCACTGATGTTTTTAACCAAAACCTACCTTGTTAGGAAAACATGTTCCATGGAGACCATCCTGATTTGGACAGAATTTATAAACAGTGCCAATTTTTACATATATCAACTAGCAAATGTTACCAAGACTTCCAATATATCAGTTTGTGAGGTTATTTTTCCCCCTTAGGAACAGTTTGTTAATAAAAGGAAAAAAAGAAACAATAAAAATAAAAATAAACACCTAGACATGAATAGGCTCTACAACAAATATTTATCATATTATAAAGCACCACAGTGAAAACACCACCGACATTTACAGAAGCAGGTAAAAACAGACTAAAGAACATTAACACAGATGATGTTCTGTTGTATTAGACATCTCATTTCATGGCTTGTGACCATTCAGGCAAACAGAAAAATTGAAAAAACATCAATTCCTAGGTGCTTTATAACAGTTCAACAAAATGCAGAGATGATACCTAAGCAGCTGTTTTATTTTGGGCTTCTAGAGATTGTAAATCTCTCTCTACGTATACGCATACTTTAAAATTTCAGTATACTCTTCTGAGAGTGCAAGATGCAGTAAGCCACTTTTCAACTGGGAGGAGTTGACTAGTACCTGTCATCCTCCGGAGATGCATGCTGGATATGAATCCTGGGACTAGTAGGTCGTCTCCTCTCTAGGGAGGGGGACCATCTACCCCTGTTTGCCCGTTCAATAAAACAGGAAAAAAATAGGATATTTAGTTTGTGATAAAATTAAATATATGGGATTTGGGACTGGAAAAATACCCCAAAAAGTAACGACTGTGTCATTTAATTATTTTTTTCTAGCAGTTTTATAATCCCCAAGTATACTATTCTTATGGCTGCTTACTGCAGAAACATTATGGCTGAAACAAAGAGAGTGTATGCCCAAAGATGCAGAATTTAAACCGATATAAATCTTTTACATAGTGTTTTCAAATATTTTTACGTAAGTTTTCAGATATTTTCAAATGCTAGACTATCTAAAACCTCGTCATTCACATAGAAAGTTGTAATTCCAAACTAGAAGAGCTGTAATTCCAAACTAGAAGAGCTTTTCAAAGACCATAGGATGGTCATTTTCTGTTGACTACTGGCTGGTATTTTGCTAAGCCCATCTCTCCTAGTTCTTTGCACTGAAAAATGCATTCTCAGTAAAAATGCAAAAATATGAATTATAATACAAATTCTAAGGCATAAAGTAACCCTTTTCTGGAATGCAACCATAGAGTAAAGGTAAATTATTAGCTACAACTAAGCTACACACATTTGTGTATGAGTACTGGGGTGTTGGTTTTTTCCATTTAAAATTATATATTGAAAGTGTGTGCAGCCAGCTTCCTCTTCTGTTCATTTCTCCATATCCTCGCAGTATGTACCAGCAGATTATGTTGTAGAAATTTAACAAAAAGGAACTTAACTGTGAATGAAAACCGGTGCCTTACACAATTTATTTTTTTTTCTTGAAAAATCTCATTTAATTTAGAATTATACATACTACAATACAGACTGGTGTTGCTTATTTTGTTGGGATGTTACGTGGTTGTAGTAGTACAAGTGTATGTATAACAATATACAAAATCAAAATATATGAATTAATTTACAAACAGCAAAATGCTTCCATAAACTCTGCACAACTACCTAATATTTCACTTTCTGAGGCATCCTTCCAGTCCATGTAATAAGGAAAAGGGTTTGATTTATGGAACATGCAAATAACAAAGGTTTCGAGGAGGTTAGCATCACTTGAACAGTTAGGTCGATCTTTCAGAAGTTTCAAGAGGAAATAGGTTGTTAGTAGTTAGTTTCTTTTTCTCTCCAAAGCAAGAGTTAAAGAAAATGTTAATGCATCAGTGCACTCAGTCAAAGCCCTTAATATGCTGATATCCACTACAAATATTAAAGAGCATTTGATAGAATTAACTAGGTCATGCAGTGTGAATTTTGAAAACATGCTCTCTTTCACTGAATGTTGAATGACCATGAGGCACAGTACAACGCAGACAAACATGCAATAACCTATTCCTTTATGTGGTTGAAAAGAACTGGAAACACAATATGTTGCATACCTACTGCAAACAGGTATTTTACTTTACATTATTTTAAATGTAAATGGAGATATTCAACATAACTGCTAAAGGCATGCAATATAAACACCTAATTCTTCCGACTTACGAAAAAAAATTAGAAAAATCAACATAAAATCAGGACAGGTCTTAACTGGATCAAGTGACAGCTCCAACTTCTCTATTTATGAGTAGGTAACAGGTAACTGTTTAGCTTTGTATCTTCTTTAGTTGGTAGTAACCAACTGATAGCAAACATCCTGAAGATATTTTGAAATGTTTTGTGTCCTACTGCAGCGAAGCACCTCAGAACAAACCTAACACAGCTGCTGGGCTGCATTTTGCAAATATGCTCACCCTGTTGTACGTGAACTAATCCAGGGGCTGTACTCTTCTGTTTTATTTGCTCAGATCTCTACTAAGTAACCTCTCAGGACCAAAGCCTACAAGCAGTACCAATCCGTACAACTGCTCTTCTGCTGAATGCTAATACACACAACAATTGCTTGCAACATAAGAAACTTAGAAGGCAAATAAAAAGCCATGCTAAATATTATTAAGCAACTATCACTGGGTGCAATCTTAAATTGATCTGGGGAAGATGCTATTATGATGAAAAAACACTGATTAATCTGTTGAGATACTGCACTTAAATCTCATGCCTGTATGCTTTCCTGACTGGAGGCTGGGGGGTCACAAACAAATTTCTCTGTTCTAAAGAAATGGCACCAAGTTTACAAGGAAAAAAAAAGCAGAATTTTTGAGACACAGTTAAAAGGAAATAAAAAAATCATACTAAAGGAAGGAGTAACAGTAAGAACGTTTTCAATGGCACTAGAGGATATTTATGACTACATTACAAACTAACGTACACCTTGCAGATTATCACAGGAACTTCAATAATTTTGAAAAAAAAAACCAGCTTGGAATAAATAGGAGGGGGTAAAAAAAAAGAAAAAGAGGAAAAAAAAAAAAAAAAAGGCAGGCATGGAGCAACTGTATAGATGTATTAGTAGGGGCTGGATATTTTCGAGTACCTAGTGTATACTGTGCCAAAGAGAAATATATGAAGGATTAAATTCTGTACCAAAACATTCCATTTACCAAAAAAATTTGGTAAGCCCGTGCCAGGGTAAGGTCAGTTTGCCAGTCAAGTTATACAGGCTTCCCTTGCTCAAATGATGAAGCTTAGTGCAGGAGAAAAGGAATGTCTTTTTGTTGTGGTTGTTTCATTTTTTCTTTCATGCAACTAATAAGACTTATATATCCCAAATTCATATATACTGCTGAAAGTATGAGAAAATGACTTTTACTGGCAAAGCAGCATCTGAAAAAACAGTAACGACTCCAACCATTCCAAATGTGAATTATGTTGTGAAGAGTTTAAGGATCAGAACCAATTCCAACAAATCATTGACACAGAGAAACAGGGCTCTACTGTCCATCGGTTACACACAGCCAATACCATTTTGTTAAAAAAACCCCTCAAGTGGACCTTTTCAACTTTTGATCTGAAATACAATCTAATTTATACGCTCTGAGACAAAAGGTCAGGGGGAATAAGTAGAAATAATTTTCCATAGGTGAGTATACTTAAAATTTTGTTGAAGAAAATATACAATGCCACACTTAGAAATCTATTTTTACATTTTGAGGACTAAAAGTCTAAATTTTAAAATAAAATATACAATTCCATTGGGTGGGGGGAGAGGAAACACTGTAAAAACAACTAACAATACCTTCAACATAGGTCCCTCAAATATAATGATAATGAAGTGGTGCTGTGTAGATTGGACTTCACAAAACCATATAGTGTTTCTCTTTGCTACAGGCAAGACCAACTCTACACCTGACATGTTTGTCTAATCTTTTCTTAGGTGGTCTTCAGTAATGAAGTCAAGGCAACCTATTCCATATCATCTATTACAGTTGTTTCATTATATTTGCTTTCCAAAAGTTTTTCCTACTGTTTAAGATGAACCTATCCTACTGTATTGAGTCCCTTATTCTCGTCTTACCCAGCACAGAAACAAAATGCTTTCTACATATCTTGAACTTAATTCTGTGTTCTTCAAACTAAAGACTCCTCTATCATTACACGCAACTGATCACTAATTTCACGTTAAAGTAAGCAGATACATTCAACAGAAGAGAATTAAATCTTCTAAAATTAGCTTCCCCAAAACCAAAAAGATTAATTTGGTGGGTTTTATACAGTACATATAACACTTTCCTCCAAAAATTGGGCTGCACTGGAAAAACATCATCTATGTCGGAAGAAAAGAGAAAAAAAAAGTATGTCCTAAGTCTTCTGTCAGAGCCACACAAATCTTAATATTTTCAACAAAAGCATCATATAAAATTTGAATATGAATTTCCTAAAAAAGCGCTTTTCTGCACCCCCATGAAAGATCCCAAGTCAAAAGCACCTATTTATGACTTCTAAAAGCAAAGAAGTAAACGTTTCAGAGTGATGGACAATTTTTCTGGATGAAGCCCACAGATGATTTGGCAAAATCACGTGTTTAGTAGCAGCAGAGGCCATTAACATAGACTAAACACTTTTCTTTATGAGGACCTCATGAAAAATGCTGCAGATTCTCTGCAGTGCCTATTGGACAGAGGTTACTGGACATGAATTATAAATACATAATAGAACTAGTTAACATCAGTGACAGCTGTAGTTTTGAGAATAATATGTTAACTAGATTACAATTTCCAGTTACTGTTTCATTGAATATTCAACTTGATGGGTGGCACCTCGAAATAAAAGTACAAAACATACTGCTCATGTCCGTACATTATTACATTAAATAGCTGCTTGTAGATGAATACAGCTGTATATATCAACACAGTTATTAATCTGATGCTACAATTTATTTTTTTAAAATCTACAATGATATCCTGTATCTCATCCTGAGTGGCTTTATTTCTGTCATTTTTTTTTGTTTTTTTTTTAATAACCATATATATTATCTATGATATCTTGAGCTCAGTCTTAAATAGGAACGAACTAGTGTAGATCCATCTGAGATATCTCAGCAGAACATTAGTCACTCTGCAACAAGTGCACAACTTGAGAAGAGCAAAGGTCCAATCAAGGAGCAGCAGATAGTGGAGGGAAAGGGAACTTCACAAAAAAACTTAGGAGAAACCTTATCTCAAAGAGAAAAGTACATTCTTATTGCTTTTCTTCACAGGTCCTCTCCCACAATAATGAAAATGATGCAACTGTTACAACTACCACACTGTGGGTTGACTGACAAAGCACCTTTGCATTATTAACTGCCACTCTAATTAAATATGTATTGCACAGATGGAACTGTAATTCCACCATATTCCCACCCAATGGGAGCCTATCATTGCCTTTAGTGAAGCTCAAGTCTCACTCTAAAATGGTACAATTCTTAGCCAAAAACACAAATGGTGATGAAAAATTCCCTTGTGGAACAATCCCATCTGTCAAACACACCAGTATTATTTGGTTCATCTAAGATTTTGAACCAAGCTGTTGTAATATTAAAAATTCAGAAAGTATCCACAAAGTGCCTGCACAATGTATGCGACACAACAATATTTCATTTAAATTGCAAACATGTCTTTTTAAGACTTATGTGAGCCTTTATATTATGTCCCAGAGTGAAAAAAACTTAATGTAGTAATGTGCCTTGTAATTGCAAAAGCAGATGCAGCAGGTTAGATTAAAGATGCAACGAAGTTTGGCTGTTTTGCAGAAAATACATCACTATACAAACTACAGTTCTGGTTTGGAATATGAGAGTTTTGTCATAATTCATAAATTATGTCACCGCCTTTTTAGCAGTCCACAGAACAGGCAAGAAACAAATGTAATACTTTTTAGCAAATGATGATGAAGATTAACAACTTTGTCAAAATACTTAACACTGCAATGCTATTATCAGCATACTGAGGACTTTTGTAAACAATGACATCAGCTTGAACTAAAACAGGGAAAGAAGCCAGAAGCGGTTATTAACTCCAACACACAATTTACGTGACATACATGAATACAGGAGCAAAAATGTCTACAAATACCAAAGCAGACATGAACGTACAAGAACGTGGAGTACTCATATGAAGAAAAACAAAACTGATAAAGATCACCAGCACAGATGACAAGAAATTCATAAGTTTTTATTTTATACCTTTCTCGTTCTGGTGAATGCAAACTAGTATCTGGTCTCAAGCAGTTGGTACTAGCACTCCTAGCCCTGTCAAGGGAGGGCTGTAGTTCACTAGTGCCAGTGCATTGCATCCAATGGTAGAAGAGAAAGAAAAAGAAAACAAAGAAAGGAATACAATGTTAGATATTAACTCATAAAATAATGCTCTCTTTACAGAAAATGTAGAATCACAATGATTTAATTAAGGAAAACGTAAAAAAGCTGACTGGATGATAGTGCCAAATTTTTTTTTAGAAAATAAAAGCAAATGAAAGACTGCTAGAAATTTTTTGCTAAGATTGTTGAAATGTTTAAAACTGAATGAGACAGAACAACATCCACTTGTAAGAAAGTGGAATGAGAAATACCAGACAATAAAATTAAATCCTTAACAGCAGTAAATCTTAAGCCAACATAAAAGGATGTGATACACTATATATTACGTGAAATCACTTTACAGTGAAGCTCATTTATTCTGCAAATCCATACTAGATACCAAACAGGAGTGGGGATTAATCCTCTGTTTCTTACCTAACCAGTAGATCATCTCCAAATTTCGGTATTTGTGAATTAAGGCAATCTCGAAGGAGTGAAATATCCTGTCTAATCACGGATTTGGTCTTAGCGCATGCAGGAAGAGTTGAGCTTTGTAAATTAAAATTATTTAAACAAAATGATAATAAATTTGACATGTAACCAAAATCTTATACAGAAACAAAATAATGTAACAAAGAAAAACATGCAACATATAATTTTAACAGTGAAGACAACTCTACCTAATACAAAGTTGTTTGGTTCTTTTTTTTTTTTAAAGTAGGGGTTAATTTAAACAGTTACATGGAGTTATTTTAGGTTTATATCCCTTATCTGTCAGTTATAAAAACTGTATGAAACGTTATTTTTTTTTAAAGAAGGCAAGACTATTTATTTTTTTAAAAAGGAACTAACTACTTAAAGGGGACTCTAAACACTTCTTACCTGTATAGGTTCCAATGAATACCATTTTCTAGTAAAGGCATCTTGGGTGGTAAAGTTTTATAGTGCCTAACAGAACTTCTTGAATGTGGTGGAACAGAAAACACACAACACCACAAAAACATGCCAGAAATAAAAAGACAGGTAAAGGTAAGCCAAGACTGACCAGAACGTAAAATAAATGCATAATATTCCAGTACATTTAATAGCTGTATGAGTAGATTTCTCCATATCTGTTTTTTTCAACTACTGTGACAGCTATCTGGGGGATAAATTTTTGAATTTACACTTTTGCTAATACATTCCATGAGCTCATGACAATACTAGTACAACTCAGATTTTTTCCTTGTAATGGAAGTAATCTAAATTTCATTTATACAGGTTTTTAATTAAAATATACAAGCTGTTGTAGAGGATTAGGTTGATATAAAACTTGGTTTTTTTATTTCTCTTAGTGATGCCTTACTTAAATCTTCAGAGACTTTAACCTCTTCAGCAGCTAAGCACGAAAAGCTTGCTAAAACAGTGATATATAGTATCACAAACTTAATTATAGATGTATTACCATCTGGCATTTTTGAATGTGGAAGTCTTTTGGAAGTCGTGCATCAGCTTCAAACTCTAACAGTAATTAAATGCTATTAATAATAAGCTAATAATTAGCTAATAATTCATAAATAATTACTAATAATCTAATTAAAAAGCCAGCACAGCAGCACTCTGAGATGTTACATGATAACTGTCTAATATCGTCACTTACAGTACATGACATTTTAGAACGGGAAATGTTTGCTTTATTATCCAGCTCTACCCAATGAACAAGGGAGAAACATAAAGGTAGATAGTGGCTGCCGAATGGGAATCACGGCCATTTAATGCTTAAGGGTTAATAACCAAGTTCTAACAATTTTCCACATACCCTATCAGGACACAGCCGCGGTGCTATTAGCAGAAGGACCAGCAGCCTTGAGGATTTTGCAGCTTCAAGAATAGTCTGTCCTGATAGGACATTTTGATTCCTATTAAGGCTTGGACCGAGGCACAACAGATCAACGTTACAAACCCGGTTGTGTCGCAGACAGATGAAACAACTCTCTGCTTGGAAACCATAGCGTTTGTAAAACCCTGAGGGATTTAACAGAGGAGGTTTGACCCTTCTTGTCCAGGTTTAGTGATCATCACTGCTGGCATCTCTACCAGAGGTCACTGCGATGTTGCAAAGTTGGAATAAAGGAATGGTTGTCCACCAGGTCAATCCTGGCATACGGGCAGATATTACCTATCAAAGTGGGTGCAACCTAAGATGTGGAATGTGACAACCCATGGTCTATGGTATAGGTACACACGTCCTTCCACCGTTTCTGCTATTAGTTGCATACAGATCAACAGGATGGACAGCTAGGACTAGTATTCTAACCTAACCATGTATCTTAACTTTGTAGCTTGGACTATCTCATATTAATTTCTTTCATTTAACATGAAACAATTAACATTTCTTTCCCATTTTAAGCTGAAGCTGTCTCAACAATTAATTAAAACATTATTCAGCAAGCTGTCTGAAAACAAGGATAAAGCCTTATAGTATTTCTAACTATAAATGTCAAGCCACTACAAATCAGAAAGGACATAAGATGGCAACCAATTCACAGACCAAATTTTTGTTGAAAGGGTTTTTGAGAATATTCAGTCAAGGATGGATATTGGCAATTTTCTGGATATTATTCAAATCTGGTTTAGGCTGTATAAGCCTGAGAGTTAAATTTAAAAAGCAATTTATTGTCTTCTATTGCCCTTATATTCACCTTCAATACGTTATTAAAAGTACCATTCTGTTTTATAGTATACCATTACTGTTACTTTAAAGGGGTGAATTTTTTACTTTTCTTGATCATACAAAATAACAGCAACAATCAGAATAATGAAAAAGGTAAGAAAGGGCTGTAGTTTCTGAATTCAGCGTAGCTCTTACCTAACTTTATTGCTGTCCCTGCACAATTTTTAGCTGGTTAACTGGCCAGACAGGTTAGTAGCTTTGTAACACTATTGGAAATCTATAGTGGCTGGGCAAAGTACATCAAAAGTTCATAATACAATATTTACTTTCTGAATTAAGTGAGAATTTAAACATTGCCATTGAAGAATTTTAATTTAAATTAATTAAGAGGGAAAGGAAAAAGCACAGAGCTGGGAGCAAGAAGGAGGGTGAAGCTATAGATGTAGTAGTAGATGTAGTAGTAGAAAGAGAAAGGCCATAGGAAGGAGGCAGGAAAAATTGCTATTAGATGACAATAAATGGACATAAAATAACAGGGAGTGAAATAAATGTTTAACCTTGAAAACCTAAAATGTTGAGGAAAAAGCTTTTTTAGCTGAAGTATGACAACTAAACTCTGTCTACCAATCATAAAAACTTAAATTTTAATTTAACAGCTTCACTGATGCACAGCTTTTTTTAAAGTTTTTGTATTTATTATTTTACCTTTATACTACTGTGCCTTATAACAGAACCCTATCACAGCATCTTTGATGCTGTTTCAGATTTGATTAAAAGAGTTAAAGCAACCAAAGGCTTATGAAAAAAAACCCCCACTACTCTGTTGGGGAAAATCTGACACCAAGTAAATGACTAAGTGCATTTGGCTACATGGTTTTAAAGGTTTCATGGTTTTAAACATACAGCACTGACGTCAAACTCGCTAATTAGCAACATCCAGATCCCGAACAGAAAAACGGTTAACTACTTGGTTGGAGTAGTTGAATGGTTAACTACTTCCACCTACATTCTTACTAGTTCAAAATGGAAGATTTTCTACACAATCTGACATGTACTTTTAACAAGGTTAACAGACGTGGTGAAAAAAAAGGGAGGGGAGGCAAAATTAGATTTGTTAGATAAAGATATTTCAGTCCCATTTAGTTTTACAATATTGGCAAGAGTTGAGACAGGAAGCTCCAAGCTTTGGAACAAGAGATTAATGAAGACTGAAGATGAGCCCAAACTACAAAGTTTATGCCTGGATCAAATTTATAGCACAATTTTTGGATGCAAACCCAGGTAATACGAGACCCCTTAAATATGGGGTTCCCAGTGAGCCCTCATTAATCACTGTTCATTCCTCTACAAGTGACCAAAATCAGCATGAGATTAGGTGTCACAACAAGTAAAGATTATTGGCTTGTGCACAGCTGTAACATAAACATAAAAATGCAAACAAAAGAAAACATAAAACCAACTAAAAATGAATGTTTAAAACTATAACAACACTGTCATGCATTGGGAGATCAGGACTTCTGTGACTAGACAGAAAGTCTACCACAAATTACAACTGCAGTATCAGAATTTCTTCAACTGCTTTAATCCTTACTACCGAAGTTCACAAACATATATATATATACATCTCAATCTGATTTAAAACGAACAAAAAAGAACAACCGACACCTGGATCACAATGTACTAGGAAGTTCTTTACTTCCTGGGACTGAACACCGCTATGGAAAAAAGTTGGGCACACAAAGTATAGAAAACTGACCAGATGTGTTCATGATTACCAAATTCCTGTATTTACCTGATGGTATGTAGGCACTCTGCACTTCTTCCTCGTTTTGCTCTGGGCAGCATAAGAAGCTCACTGCACAGACAGGATGGGTGGTGAGTGAAACAGATATAATTATGAAGCATTAGATGACATGGGTTATGCCAATGATACGCAAATGAAAACATAAAAAGAAACAAGAAGCTTTCACCCGGATAGATAGTCTGACAGCGTTGAAACCCAGACTGCACTTCTCAAAGAATATGAGCTGAAAAATGCCGGTGATAACTACATTTTCAACAAATTCCTTTTAGCGTGGCACCTAATTTTGCGGGGTTTCTCCTTTTAAAATTCAGAAGTACCGTTTCAGATCTCTTCACGACAAAAGGAAACCACAAACCAGCTACATTTTTCTAATAACCTCCTTTCTCATGAACTATTTCATGAAGAAATACTTCAGGGAAAAAAAAAAGAATGATGCTTGTTGTTTGTTTGTTAGTTTTAGTTCCTCAGCCACAAACATACATGAAGAAGCAGGGAGGGTTTGCTACTAATTTATTGCAGATCAGTTTATGGGAAGAGTAACCAGTCACCCTTTTGGGAAAAACAAAAATATATGTTCACTGGAAATATTACATTTGGCCAAAAAATAAATTGACTCATAGCTCTTGACAGTATTTTGTAATGCAATCCTAAAGAAATAAAAAAACCCTGCTATTCAGCCATCAGACTTTTTGTTTCTTATTGTTTCCAATTAACAAAGTCCGCTGTCTATTCTATTTTTCATTTACTATAACCAAACACATGCTACAGCCAGCAAGATGGTAAAATTAATACATATTTATGCCTATGGTAAATATGACTATGATATGAAATATCCCTTGAATTAATCTTGTAGTTTTACGCACTTCAACACAATCAGAAAGACCAAACCTCCTAATTATCATAAATATGAAATTAAAGCTAAACTTCATGGAAACATGCTATTTTAAAAGAAGCAGGGAATCATATGAAGTACTATGGTGACAAAGAGAGAAAAGATTACAAAATAGATAAAGCAGCAGTTGTTCAATGTGTTTTGTGCTTCATGCCATTATAAAATGTCCCATTTAACTGATGCAGTATAGGTAATATTTATCTAAAATTCTAAACTGGGCAGCTTGAAATAATGGCTTGTGAGTCACGTGTGAGACTTGACTTTGCATCTGGAACCACTAGCCTGATTTTGATGCAACAAAATGTATTAAGCTTGAACTGAATTGTTGTGGGTTTTTTAAGCAAAATTTCCATTCATAAGCTCAGAGGACTGACAGAATTTATATGCAGGTTTCCAAATTACAAATAAACATGAATTTTAGGAAAAAAAGAAGTAGATGGCAAGTCCACATTAAATCATAGGGTACTTTGTTAATATTTACTCTGCCTTTGCTAAGCCAAAGAGTACTTATTGCAATTGTCCCACAGCAAACAGTAATATAAAATTCATCCAGAAAAGAGATATAAGATAGCAAATCCACCATGAAATCTTCAAGTTAAAAAAACAAAGCAAAAGAATCCATCACAGTAGATTACTGATAATATAAGAAGACACTCACATTTCTATGATAAATTAAGTCTGGTTTGGAGACATTTAAAATAAAGATTATTATTCTTCTAAAACAAGTGTTTTAGAAGTATTTTAATACTCACATTAACAGATTTTATTCAGGAATAAAAGAAACACTAAAAAAAATGAAAAGGGTCATGCCCTTGAAAATTGGATCATGATCCTAAATTCAGACAAAAGTATACTGCTTAGCTAGATTTCCTATTAAAAAGCTTTTCCTAATGGATTTATATATATCCACACACCTACACACATGCATATATGTATGTAAATATATATAAAAAAGGTGAAGTGGACAAATCCATTCCACTGGAAATTTACCATACCAGATGCTTTAGTAAGAGACTATAATAACTATTTTTACAAAGATCTATTCAGAATATCCAATTTTAATTTGGGACTAATGACAGATCATTGAGAAAATGATCAAAAGTAATCAGCAACTGTAATATTTGCCATGTAACTAATGGGGTAATTACTCACCTTTCAAACCAAATTTATGTTAGGTATCTACATAAACGTACTTGTTTAGATGGAAGGGTTCAGTAAATGAACAACACATAATACTTATACTACTATTGACACTAATACATAATACTGAATAAAGATATTTTTTTAAAATCCTTGGATGTGATAGAGAATCTTCCTCGACAAAAGCTGGTTTTGGTCTTCCCTATGATGCTGGTCTTATGTACTGAGAGACACTGAAACCTGCAAGAGTTAAACAGTCTCCACAACTGAAGAAATCTAGGGGAAAAAGGAAAACAGGAAAAAGGAGACCACTGCAGACAAGATTATTACTCAGAAGAGTAAGTACATGGACCTGTCTTTAAATCCTGTAAATAAGCCACGTACATCCTTCATGTCTGATCTTTAAACTTCTGAAAAGAGTTTTCTGAACACTGAAAAGAACTGAAGACTGCGTGTTACTGCTCTGAACAAATCCAGCAGCCGATTGCTGCTGTGGATCTGGTCTGATGGCTCATCTCCAAGAAAGCCTCAAGGCAAGCCCTGCTCTCCAAGCATAATCCACGCAGATAATCATCATTTATATCATGTTTTGAGGCTTTACTGGAAGAAAAATATCTAGACAGTTAACTGACTATATTTATTTCTACTGACAAAAGCTACTTTTTAATGTCTCTTCCCCTTCAGATCTGCTGACTAAGAAATCTATTCAATAAATATATTCAGGAAGCTTTTGAATATATCACTACTTACTTAATAACAAGAAACATTTGCAACATGTGGAAATTACTTGAATCACCTTAACTATAAATCTGACTACTACATTTAAAAAGCATTTCAATTCACCTCTGAAAGGAAATTCAGTACCATAATCCAACTTAGATAATTCTGTACATACTCCTTGCTTATAAAGTTGAATTTTAAAATGTTCCAAATAACTCATTAATTCTCATATGTATGTTATCATACTAAAAAAGCAAAACAGGCTACATTCTATAAAAAACTGAAGTAGTTAAACTGCAAAAGCCATCTGTTATTCAATTTCTATGTTGCTTCAAAACTGGACAAAGAGTTCCAGGGATTTTTATGGTTTATTCTTTACACATTTTCACATCACTATGAAATATATGTGTGTATTAAATTTACTGGATCATTTGCAAAGGTTTTGTCATCCTTACTCATAAAAAATAGTAACTTACTGCAAAAAAAAATAATCCAAAGACATTACTAGGACAATTGATCTGACATAAATGGTAAAAGTCAGCCATTATAATTTAGCTATATGATTTTTTTTGAAGTAAAGAAACAATCCACAAACACTGATAATCTATGTGACTGTCATTATGTTTCCCAAACACTGAACTGAAATAACTTGTAAAAATTTTTTCACCTATAAACTAAACGGAAATTCTCATTTTCTTCCATTTTGTTAGAAAATAATCCTAGATACCTGAAAACAAGCCTAATAGGACAGACCAAGTGTTCTCTGAGGAGCGTAGCCTCTGCACGCATTCCAGGGAGAGATGTGTACGTGTCATGCATCTAAGATTCAAGATTTCTGCTCATTACAAGCACTGCAACTATCCTTGCTATGCTTCAGTACTGTACCAACTTCACCAAAATGTTACAAAAGATGCTGTGAGACTGCATATATAGATGTCTAAAATCTATAAGCACAGGAATGCAAATCATAGCATATATGCAACTCCCAACTAGTAGGAACACATGCCTGGTATTTTGCTGGCTACCAAAACAGATAAATTCTGAGTTACAAGAAGAGCTAGGGCATTCATGAAGATTTATGGTTTTCTAGCAAAAATCTCTGGGCTTCATTCATGAAATAAACAGCAGAATATTCGAGGGCAAACACCCGAGAACTGTTAGTTCAGACACCTACTATTACTGTCAACCCAGCGCACAGTTTTACCAAAAAAGAGGTATAGATAATTTAACCATGACACTAGATTTGTTATTTAGGATGACTTCTCTCCCTTCCCCATTACTATCTTGAAACACTTGAAAATTAGGCAAACTGAGAAAGACATTTCTAAAATTTTTCCCAAGTTCATGCTGACGATGTACCTTTCTTGATCAGACAAATACTGACTATCCATGTCTCTGGATCTGTAATCAGCTGGAGTTCTGGAGGCATCATGGTGTCTAGTTGGAGAACGTGATCTCCTCATTTGATGGATTTCATCTAAACTCCTGAAAGGCAGAAATATGTATGATAATCTTGTTTTTTCATAAATAACACATCTTAATAGATTACAGTACAAATTGGTTGAAGGAAGTTTTTAATCATTAAATTGTTAATACATGACTTCTAAAAATATATTGGATCCTATGATTAAAAAAACCCAAACCCTCTAAGTATAGAAAGCAGCCATTTCTACCATATTTAGAAGTACACGCCTGTTTCCGTGAGCACTGATGGATTCAGTAATGGCATTTTCAAAGCCTGTACTTAAAGAATAACTGAGATAACACAAGAGCTGATAATACCTTGCATGAAAGTAAGTTTTATGCATTTGTAGATTCATAGCCAGATTTCTAAAGCGTTGACCTGGGGCTGTCAACTTTTTGCAGGTATCTCCAAGTATTCTTTAAGCAATTCTGGGATAGGATATGGGAACTTGCAGCAGATTTTATCAATCTCAAACTAAGTGTTATACAAAAGGGTATGATTTTGTATAAATGCAGGTAAGCTCCGACATCCATGACAGTAATTTAAAGCTCTCTTCACATGGAAAAGACAAGAAAAGAAAGTATTACTCAAAGGGCAGATTCTTCTTCTAGTTTAATAACCACTGTTTGAAAAAGAAGCATTAGTTTTTCCAAGTATAAAATGAAAGGATGGGTGGGATTGACTATGAAACATTTCATTTGTGCATTGTGCTTGTAAATAGGAAGATACAACAAGAGCACATACAATTGTTTGCAAAAGCAGAATGCGGAGTTCTCAGTCTCTCTACTACAAAAAAATGAGTCAGTGCCACAGTCTGGTTTATACAGAGCCATACTCTTCTATCTGTTAAGGATGCATTACTGAGAAATGCAACAGCAAGTGATTTGGAGGGTAGTGAAATAGCTTTGTCTGTAAGAACTGATGTAACAGAGGGGGATGGATGCAGGGACTTAAGGACACACAAAATTTCAATGCACAAGAACAGCATATATCGTATGGAGTATAGAAAGGCACGTGGAAAATAAGCAGGTGACTGGTGACAGCCAACATGGCTTCACTAAGGGCAAATTGTGCCTGACAAATTTGGTGGTCTTCTGTGACGATGTTACAGCATTAGTGGATAAGGGGAGAGTAACTGACATCATCTACCTGGACCTGTGGAAAACATCTGACAGTGTCCTGCATGACATCCTTGTCTCTAAATTGGAAAGACATGGATCTAACAGATGGAACACTCAGTGGATAGGGAATTGGCTGGATGGCTGCGGTCAAAGAGTTGCGGTCAATGGCTCAATGCCGAGCAGCAACCAGTGGCAAGTGAAGTCCCTCAGGGGTCAGCACTGGGACTGGTACTATTTAACATCTTTGTTGGAGACATGGATGGTGGGATTGAGCGCACCCTCAGCAAGTTTGCTGACGACACCAAGCTGTGTGGTGCAGTTGACAGCCTGGATGGAAAGGATACAATCCAGAGGCATTTTGACAGGCTTGAGAGGTAGGCCCGTGCAAATCTCATGAAGTTCAACAAGGCCAAGTGCAAGGTCCTGCACACGAGCCAGGGCAATCCCAAGCACAACTACAGGCTGGGCAGAGAATGGAT
The DNA here is from genome assembly GCF_000708025.1 of Charadrius vociferus. NCBI lineage: Eukaryota > Metazoa > Chordata > Aves > Charadriiformes > Charadriidae > Charadrius > Charadrius vociferus. Next base: position 1,963,303 of record NW_009647052.1, read on the forward strand.
TGAGAGCAGCCCTGAGAAGGACTTGGGGGTATTGGCTGATGAGAAGCTCAACATGAGCTGGCAACGTGTGCTCACAGTGTGGAAAGCTAACTGTATCCTGGACTGCATCAAAAGAAGTGTGGCCAGCAGGGCAAGGGAGGCGGTTCTGCACCTCTGCTCTTGTGAGACCCCACCTGGAGTACTACATCAAGCTCTGGGGACCCCAACATAAGAAGGACATGGACCTATCAAAGCAGGTCCAGAGGAGGCCCATAAAGATGATCAGAGGGCTGGAGCACCTCTCCTGTGAAGACAGGCTGAGAGAGTTGGGCTTGTTCAGCCTGGAGAAGAGAAGGCTCCTGGGACACCTCATAGCAGCCTTTCAGTTCTTAAAAGGGACCTACAGGAAAGATGGAGAGGAACTCTTTATCAGGGAGTGTAGTGATAGGACAAAGGGTCACGGTTTCAATCTGAAAGAGGGTAGATTTAGAATAGATATTAGGAAAAAAATCTTTACTGCGAGGGTGGTGAAAAACTGGAACAGGTTGACCAGACAAGTTGTGGGTGCCCCATCCCTGGAAGTTTTCAAGCCCAGGCTGGATGGGTCTTTGAGGAACCTGGTCTAGTGTGAGGTGTCCCTGCCCACGGCAGGGGGGGTGGAACTAGATGATCTTTAAGGTCCCTTCCAACCTAAACCATTCTATGATTCTTTGAAAGGAAGAAGCAAGATCATCAGTATTCTCAACTGGGAGAAGAAGCTTGTTTTCCAGAATATACCACAATTTTGAAACATCACAGATGTCTGTTATTAAATGACCAGTGATGGAACTCCAAAGAAACAGACACAGAAACAACAGATAAGGACAGTACTGTGGCACAAAATTTTGTACACAAAATTCACCTAAGAAGGGTAGATTTTCAGTATACTACCACAGCTAGTGGGCAATAATGTTGTTAGTGCAATACCTCAAGCTCTTGCAGTAATGCAAAACCAAAGCTTCCTAGAAATTGGAGGAAAGGAAAACTGGTAAAAACTGGTTGATTTTTAGGGTTCCATGAGAGGCTACAAGAGAAGCTTATTGCCCTGCACTATAAAAAAAGCAAAATCAAGTGGGTCAAGTTTTGTGCTTCAACAGTCTGTATGGCACTATTCAAAAAAAGCATAAAGCATGCAAAAGAAGAGCTCACAAAGGATTCTCCTATTAATAGGTTGTCTATTAAAAGCAGTAAATGCAGAAAATAGAGGATTATAAATCACTATATTATTCTGTAAAGTATTTTCTACTTTTACCATTTAAAAGTCACACTATAAATACAATCGGTAATTTCAGCTTGCTGTTACTTCAAAATTAGTTCATTTCATAGTTATTATACAATCTTTACATGCCACTATTTATTACCCTACAAATATACGTAAGTGCCTTCATACAAGATTCCGCTACTGACTGTAAAAACATTTCCAAACCTTTGTATTAGTTACAGTACACAAATGATGAATCAATGAGAAAATATCAGTAAGAAGAGGATTCATCCCGAGTGCTCTTGAATGATTAATAAAAGCATACATCAAGTTCAAATACTACAATATTAAATTCAGACACAAAAATGTTTTAAAATTGTGAAAAATTGCTGAACAAGAGAAAAGTTAATAATGACAGATTATACAAACTTGAAACCACCTAGTGTTTCACTAATTTTTGATACCTACCTCTGTAATGGCACATTTGGTAAACGTGAACGGGTCCTGCCCTGATCGTCGCCACGGTGAGGAGATACTGATCGTGAACGATGATGTGTTGTTCTTTGCTGTTCTGGCACAGTTAGCGTTGTAGATTTACTTTCTCTAGTACTAGATCTATAACCTACTGGCAAGAGAGCAACAAAAGGAAATTAGAGAATAAAAGTCTGGGTTTGCAAATAATTCAGATGGTTAGTCCTTCCAGGAACACACATCTAGACGCTTACACAACTTTCAAGTTGTCATTCAGCTGTTGTACATCCCGACGTATCATGCAGCCAGGATAAATTACTAGCATTACCTTTCAATTCTACATGTACAAAGACAGAGAAACTGAGATGATTTTCATTATGTACTGGAAGATGTGGAGGAGAGGACTGAAAGAGTTTTCTGACTTGGGGAAGACTACCCAGCATAACTTGTATTTCAAAATTGTCATACAATAGCAAATACTTGAAAGGAATCCAAGCAATGTTGTTTTACCTCATCTAACAAATGGAGAAGGCATGCTTGTGTACAACAGCACGGACTCATCCAGGACTGCTCATATATAAAGCATCCTTTTGACTCTTGTTTCAGTTAAATACAAAGATGTTCTCCTACTGAACTTGGCCAAAGCCACCTACTTTCAAAAATTACAAGCATTAAGAGTATATTATATAGAATACTGGGTTGCATACTGTGCAGAACATTTTTTCCGAATACTGTGAATGAGCTGCAAAGTCACTCATAGTTCATTTTTACATAGGATATAAAAAAATTCAGCAGAATGTCAGTACATTTTAAAGTGTTGATATTCCTGTGCTTTTTTCCATGTAGCACACTGTTTGCCTTGTTATACACTTTGAATTCCATCCTAAAACAGACAATGAAGCACAGTAAGATGAGCAGCTTTCAAAAGGTGCCCGTTATCTTTCCAAAAGAGCCTAAGGAGATTTGCTCAGACTTCATTCACTCACTTCTAGACGTTTAAATTAGATTACAAGAATCCCTTGACAGAAAACCCTGTCTTGACATAAAGAGTCGTCCCTTAAGTCATCCTTTAATGACTTCATAAATTATTCTTTAGATTCCAAAATAATAATTTTGCTGCTGCTTTGGATTTGTCTAGCATGAAGTTCCTGTAATGTGTTATTTTCTTCAGCCAGAAAAACAGTCTGTATCAGAAATCTTCTTTTCATGCAGGAAAAGACTATGATTTAGTCACTCAATCGTCAGTTGGATAAATTAAATAAGTTGCACTTTTTAAGGATCATGTTATAGTTTTGAGTTTGGGGTTTTTTTTATATTTCGTATAATTTTTGTAATTCTTGTAGTTCATCTCTGTTCTTCTCCCAAATTGTTAAAACCCTCCTAAAAGTTTGGCCCATATACAGAGTCTGTATTAGGCTTGGTCACGTATTCAATGACACTTAATAATGCTGTTCTGGTTTAACTGCTCCTGTTTAACTGCAAGTCTGAACCCTGATCACAAACATCAGGGAAACCTTCATGTTTTTTTTTCCAAATTGCTCATCAGTTTACCAACAGATCCTGACGGCCATGTAACTTAGTAATACAAAACTGAGAACAGGGGCCTACTAGATGATGCATTTTATCATTCAAGGAAATCTAAGACTGTTTTCCCTGGTTATACAGCTTATAACATCACAGCCTTCAGAACTGTGTCCACCTTTTATACAGTACTGAACAAACTAGCAGAAGTTTTCCAAAGATAACAGAAGAACACCTAGGTGCTGTAGTATCCTACAGTAGCTTTCAGCCTTACACCAGCTTTCCAGAAACTTCAGTAAATAAAAAAGATTGGCTTCAATAAGTTCTGTTGTCTTTAATACATTTACCACTACAAATGTGATAGGGAAGGCAGATAAGAAGGAGACAATGTTGAAGAAAAATTATTAGATAGTTTTATTACAGACTTTCTGGTTACTGTCAGCTAGAAAACATATGCAGAAAGACCTCTGCAAGTTCTGCTATCGTTTTGTCCAACTTTTGTGTCTTCTACTTTTTAGTATAGCAGCTTGTGCGAGAACATGAGAGAGAATTCTTTTCTTCATTTTTTGAAGCAGAGGGGTGGGATGAGGTTAGTAAATCAGGGAAACAAGAAGCACTATGAGTATTGATAGACCTTAGAGGGTAGGATTTGGCCCAAAGAAAAGCACTCCTCATAAGAACATATCTTGTAGCTCAGAAACAAACACCAGGGACGATAATGTTGAGTGCAGGTGTGTGCTGTTCTCAAACAACACAGAGTTAGACATGTCAAATAAAAATAATAAGCCATTTAATACTTAAAAAGTGACATTAGTCAAGTTTGGGGAGGGTGGGGGCTATTTTTTGAAAACCAGAGAAAACACAGGGAAAAAATTTTTGGGAGAATTCACTTGTAGCTACAAAACAGAGCTCACTGGTAGCTACAAAACCAGCAAATGCTTGGTCCTTAAAGAGCATTTTTCATTGCAAAGCTGTACAGAGTACCGACTGCAAAATAAGCCTGTAAAAGTTGATGAAAGTATCTACCAAGGTTTATCAACCTTTTGACAAAGAAGGACTCCAATGTTTAGCAGGTTTTGATGTACTGTGATGCTGGAGTACCTTACCTGCTGAAAAAGCGTTTCAGAGTTATGGTAATAAAATTAGAAAGAAACATGAGGATCTTGCTGATTTCAGAACAAGGACTGGGTGTAAATTTTGAAGTAAAAGAGGGACTCACCCAGGACTTCAATGGAGATTCCCTCATCTCATGTACTAAGGTTGCTGCAGAAAATGTCTGGGTTTTTTGTGAGTGGAAGGCAAAAGATTACAGACGACAAAAGCTGGATGTGTTCCATTTAATAACTAAATCTAAGCTGTATGTGCTAAAATATATTTAATTTTCCAAACAAGCTTGTTTTAGATAAAATCCTGTCATCTCTATCAGAAGGAATGCTTGCTTACATTTATTTAACACTAAAATCAAAGAAATTCAAAACTTCTTTCCAAGCTTTAGGCAACCATACTGAAATACATATAATTTAAATATTAAAAAAATATATAAATTTTAGTTTAAAATATATTTTAGAGTATCTCTAGTCTGCCTAAAAAAATATACCTAGAATTATCCTGTACACGTAAAAATCTGGTATAGAAAGATTATTTTATCCTATATATTCTTCATAGCCAAGCTATCCAGAGGACAATATCTGAAACTTGTGCATCGTGTGTACACAGAGCTTACAGAACAGACAGAGCCACAGTAATTCACGTTTATTCTAAATATTAGTTCAAGTATTGTCAAGTTGGTCAAATCGCATCCATACTTCCACAGTGACCATGACAGTGACAGCAACAGTAACATTTCTTCATATCCTCAAACACAAAGGCTCTGCGCTCTCCGAGTGAGCAGAGGAATTTTTTGCATGGACCAGCATGACAGCAGCAATCAAGCTTATGGTAGTTTATGCAGAAGAAGTTTCTCAGTTGCTCATGGGAAACTGTCAGGTGTGACATGAAATGGAAGCTGGATGGATGATGAAAATGGTTCTAGCTGATGTTTGATACCAGAACTTTTTTTTTTTTTAAGACAATATGATACGGTGTTGTGTTGATGGCACCCTGCTGCTACGGGAGGAAGGTAAGTACGATGCAACCATTTATACAGATTAGATACGATAGAAAAATAAATTGCTCTGAGGAGTTACCCATAGATAAACAATACAGCTTATTAAAATACCCTTTGGGTTATTGCCAGCTGTATATCAGCTTTTTTTCTTTTTCATTAAGAAAGTTACTGAAGTTTTGGTTAAAAAGATAGGCCTCAAAACCTGTTTTGATTTTATTAAATTCTTTACTGATCCTTTACTGACCCTTCCTATATACTTAGCACTGGTGAGGCCACATAGTACTGGGATCCCCAGTGAAAGACCGGCATGGAGTTACCGGTGTGAGTCCAGCTCAGGATCACAAAGATAATTAAGAGACTGGAACATATTCTCATATGAGGAGAGGCTAAGAGATTTAAAATAATATTTTCTTCATGTAAATAGATGTAGCCATACCACAAAACCCCGTCAAAAATCAGTTCTGCTAAAGCTGAGCTTAAGTTAGTGTTAAATAAATTTACTTTCAGCTGTTGATATAAACTCCTATGAACAGTTCTATGAACTGATTTTAAAAATATATATATATTTCACTGCAAGACACTTATAATAAATGAGGAGAGTACAATTATATGAAAGATAAGACACATTTATGATATGACAAGGGAAAAATATTTTTTTAAACTATTCTTGAAGGTATCAAAGTGTCATTATTTTTGTCTTGTATTATTTTGTCTATGTAGTAGACTCTATTTCCAATGACAAGCAGTGATTCTTTGCAGCTGCTGAAAACTTTAGGAAAATAGTTTTCTCTGTTATTACTAAATGCTAATACTGCATTTGCCTCAGTAATTGGTAGGACATTTGAAATTATAGTTTTAAGGATTTCCAATGTTAGTTAAATTAGCCGAAATATTTTCATCATTCCTTTTTTCGCTTATGGAGGTGATCAAGTGAACTTTTGTGCTTCTACATTTTGCAGTTATGTGTCTTTTTTAAAAAATGAGCAATAATGTTTGTGAAAATCTTGAGATATTAAGAAGGCAAAATAACTTCCTTCCTTTCTGAATACTTCAAGAAAAAGAAAAAATTAACTCTAAGAATATAATTTAAAAAACAACAGACCTTATTTATCATATATAAGCACCATGGTGGGTAACATCGGCATGTAAGTGGTAAAGGAAGGAAAAGGAGCTTTAAAAGGAAACATTTTCTTTTGCGTCACACATTGTAAACTCAATTTTTATATTCTTACTTCTGTTGAGAAGGAGTATCTTAATCCTAGAATGAACCAGTTGAAGCCAATAGAGGCTATGCCAAAATGGTCCAAGAGTGCCCCTGAGCTGCATCATCATCCTACATTATTGGGAAATACGGATATTCGTCACTCCCTCCCACACGCACAACTTGCAGGAGAACGTGTGAGAAATCTGGACCAGACAAGAGCTGCAGTGCACTGTCGTGAGGTCCATGGTACTGGGGGGCAGGAGAAGGGAAGGGGTAAAGACCCTGCAGCACAAGGGACTTGTATGCAACTTAGTTTTAACAGAGGAGAATTAGATGGAGAAGATATTGTACTATTCTTTCAGTGCAAATGAAGGTAGCAGTCCAAAGTCTTAGAAGATTCAGCAATGTGATAAGTAAGGAAAATTGGATAGGAGGGTAGAAATGCATATCTGAACTTGGTGTCCAGGCATATTTGTGAATCTGTGCTTAAGATTCTCCAGCAATTCAACAGAGAGTGGGACTGGCAACCTTTTCCAGCTCTCACTGCAAAACACATTTTCATATGCTGTCTCAGCTGTCACACATT
>NW_009647053.1:0-3895 GCF_000708025.1 Charadrius vociferus
TGGGGTGTGGGTGCCGCAGGGAGCGGGAAAGGACAGGCAGGTGCCGCTCTCGGAGTGGTTCCTCAAGAGCTCTGCCTTGCCTTGAGTGTCTTCCCTGAAGGACTTTGGGACGAACTGGTTCTCCGCGGGATGGTCTTTTCCCACTTTATGAGAATGTGTTTGGATCCAGGAGCGCGGGGGTGTGGGGGACAGCAGGGGCTGTAGAGGAGCTCATGTGCAGCCAGTGTTTGACAGCGGTGTGCTGTCTGCAGTGGGGTTTCCTTGGTTGCTGGCAAAGCCAGGAGGGTGCATGTCTAGGGGGGAGCAGAACAAGCTGTTCGAGCCACGCGCTGCTTAAAGGGCAGCCCTCGGGGGACCCCGTGTGCTGTGGGGCCTCTGAAGGCAGCTCAGGCAGCGGCTGTGGTCTCTGAGTGCCCGCGCAAGCCCCGGGTTTACAGGGGCAGAGCTGGCGGGGCCGCAGTGCCCCGGTCCCCTCGCTCCGCTGCGCAGGGGGAGGGTGCGGCGCGGTGCCCGGTGCGGAAACTCCCTTTGCAGAGGGCGCTTGCGGGAAGGTCTCTGGCTCTCCTGCTCTCTGGCTGGCAAAGGGCCATGTGCTGCTCTGCCTGCTGGATGCGTTTCGCTGCCGGAGACCTGGGGAGACTGGCGTTCCCTGGGGAGGGGCAGGGGATGCTGGCTGTCCGAGTGGCCGATCTGGAGGCTGGCGGTGCATTCAGATGGGCTCTGCTGCAGCCTGGGCAGGGCTGGAGCAAATAGCTCACCCAGAACATGAGTCAGGGGGAGTGTGTCTGCCTGGTCCTGGAGGGAGGGCTGGCTGGTCCCTGTGCAGTCCCCCTGCTCTTCTCCAGGCAATGCCTTTGGTGTCCCAGGGCTTTGCTGTACCTGCAGGAGCTGGCAGAGGAGCTGACGTCGGTGTACCAGCCTCCGGCTCCCACTGAGAGAGCCCAGGAGCCAGAGCTCGAGTGTATGCAGAAGAAGCGTCAGAGCCGGAGGAGGAAGGAGGAGGAAACAGATAGCGATGATCCTGCGCGAGATGCTGACTTTGTGCCATCAAAGGAGGTGTTGCTGCAGGCGGAGGAGGAGGAGGGGAGCGACGCACCGCTCAGTGAGGTGTCGGAGCCAGAGCTGGAGGGACTCCGAGGACATGGTGGGAAGGCGTCATCTGCAGGGGTAAGGGCAGGGTCTCTGCCTTGGCCACTTCTTGCCTTTGGCCCTGCGTGAACAACACAAAGTGTCTGAGTTGTCATGTGATGTCCCCACATCCAGCTGTTTAGGGCAGAACAGCCCTGAAGCAGGAGTCGGTTGGGGCGGCGCGTCAGTGCCTGTCAGCCGTGAATCCAGGCATGAGCTCTTTGGGCTTAACTGCGAGCAGAGGCAGCTCCGCGTGGTGGTGGATGGGGACACGGTCCTGGAGGCCGTCATGTAGTTTGTGGAAGTCCCCAGAATGGGACTTTGTGTCTAGCCCAGCGTGACCTGGTCTTGGTGACTGCTGCTGTCGTGGTTAGAGGAGAGCTCTGTGCTTGCGGGCTGCATTGGTGCCGTTTAGGACAGGCGCATCCCTCCGGGGGCTCATGGGAACATTTGGGCAGACAGAGGCAGCCCGGGCTGGGCATGGGCACTTTGGCCGGGTCGTGCTCTGAGTCTGCTCTTGTGCCCAGAGATCCAAGCCCCAGTGCCGAGGCCTTGCCCCCAACGGCTTCCACAACTCCATCATGGCCCCAGTGGAGAAGTGCTCCAGCCTCACCTGCAGCCTGTGAGTGGGGGCTCGGGGTGGCTGGGGGGCTCGGGGTGGGCTGCGGGGAGCGGTGGCTGTCTGTGCCCTGGCTACCATCACTCTCGCAAGCGTGAGGAGAAAGGAGTGTGTGCTCTCGGGAATGCTGGCGTTCTGGGAGCCGCTGGGGATGGGACCCTGTTACCTGCGGGAAGCACTGGGGGTAACAGGGGTGACGGACGGGGCTGGGCCAAGCGGGGGACGCGAGGACAGGGGCTGAGAGCCCTCAGTGCGGGGCTGCCCGTGCTGCAGGCAGGGCTGGGGCTGTCGCTGACATCTGGTGCATCCACTGCAGGCGGGATCAGAAGTACTCGCAGTGGGAGTTTCCCAACTGGATCCCTTTGGCGCACAAGTGGACGTGTCTCTCTGAAAGGTACTGTCGGAGCAGCGTAGGAAGGGAGAGACTGGGAGGGATGCATGTCACAGGCGCTGCCTGCGCTCAGGCAGGTCGCGGCCGTGTTTGGGGTGAGCTGGGGCAGGGAGGGTGGGTGGCCCCAGCCTGGGGCTGGGGGGAGAACGAGGGCATGGTCGGTGCTGTACTCCCCATCCATCTGGTGGGATCAGGCCCCAGCAGGAAGGATGGGGATTTCTTGGTGTGGGCTTTGGAGGTCTCGTGGATTTGGCTGCGGAGTCTTAGTGGCCCTCAGGGTGGCCGGCAGCAGGGCATGCTGGGCTGTGCGAAGGCTGGGCGGGTGCTGGGGCATGTTCCTGTGCCAGAGGGTGGTTGGGCGAGGGGTGGGGGTGAGGAGATGTCCTCTCACCTTCTTCTGCCTCCGCAGTGAAGCTGCCCCATACCTGCCGGCAGAGGAGAAGTCTCCCCTCTTCTCCATCCAGCGGGAGGGCATTGAAGACGACGGTGTCTTGTACAGGGTAAACAGGTCCGTGGAGAGGTGCCACGAGGGACTGCCGGGGTGGTGGGTGTCATGCCTGGGACAGGTAGTAGCCCCCAGGGCTGCGGTCCCGGCAGCTCCGAGGGATGGGCGGCCACCCTGGGGCAGCCGGAGCGGCGGTGTGCTGAGCGGCCAGCCCGTGCAGCGTGCCCTGGGGTCCCACCAGCCCCGTGCCAGGGCTCTGTGCCAGCTCGGCGCTGCCCGGCCTTGCCCGTGCCCTCCTACCCCCACTGGCTCTGCTCTTGCCCCGTGCCCTTACCCGCCTCCCCGCTGGCAGGTTCGGCTCCCTGCAGCCCCACGAGGAACGCCTGGATGTGTCCTTCTTCGTGGGCGGCCCCGTGTGGGCGATGGAGTGGTGCCCGTCCCCGGAGGGCTCAGCAGCCTCTCAGTATGTGGCTGTCTACTGCCACGGGAGCATGGAGGAGACGCACAGCATGGCCGGGCTCCACGGGGGACCTGCGCTCCTGCAGCTCTGGGGCCTGGGCACGCTGCAGCAGGAGCAGGGGTGAGTGTCCCGCTGGGGGCTGCCCGGCTCCCAGGGATGGGCTCGTACCTCTTGTCTCTCCGTGGCTGAGCTGGGGGTGAGGTTCGTCCTCTCCGAGAGCTGCCAGCCCCGTCCTGAACCCCACGGGGGCTGTGCTGGTTGCCAGCTTCGCTGCTGGTGTGTACTGGAGCTGCTGGGCACCAGCTCTCCTGTTCTTCATTGCTCAATCCATGCCTGCAGCTCTGCCGACAAAGCCGGACTGGCCTACGCCATTGCTGCCGACCACGGCTGTGTCTGGGACATGAAGTTCTGCCCCAGCGGTGCCTGGGAGCCCCCCACCGCTGTCAGGAAGGTGGGTGCGCTGCTGGGAGAGGCTGCCCAGGCTCAGGGTGCCGTCTTAGGTTTCCTTCGGGGTTCCGCAGTCCGTGCGCTGGCTAAACCCTTGCCTTCCCGGGCGGGGGACGGTGACCCTGTGGCTGAGCCCGTGTGTCGTTCCGCAGCGCCCGCAGATGAACCGGCTGGGCCTGCTGGCCGTGGCCTTCTCGGACGGCAAGGTGGTGCTGTACGCCCTCCCGCACCCCGGGGCCCTGCAGCGCTCCAAGAGAACCCAGGTAAAAGGTAGGAAGAGCCGCGCTGCCGGGCAGGGGCGTCCTGGCCCTCGTCCCACCGTGCCGGGGTGGGCGGCATGCGAGCCCCGGGGCTGGGGCCCCTCTGCCCACGCGGGAGGGAGCCTGCTGTGCTGAGGGGGGCGTG
>NW_009647053.1:4124-4471 GCF_000708025.1 Charadrius vociferus
GTGGGGGATGTCGGAGCGCTGCTGGCCTGGAGATTCGGTCTTTGGGGACGCTGCGGCAGCCTGGGACCTCAACTGGGCAGACTGGGAGGGTGCTCTTGGTGACCGGAGTGGGGTTGCAGGGCGAGCTGTAGCTGCCGTAGTGTGTTCCTGAGCCTTTCCCCACCTCCTCGCTGCCGGGAGTGTGTCCTGTTGTGGCAGGGCGGCTTATTCCAGCCTGGCTGGAGTTGTTCGTCATAGCAGGGATCTGGGGCTCCGAGCGCTCGGCTGGCTCGGGTTAATGGTGCTTGTAATAATCTCATCTGCTGGGCGCCGAGCGAGATTGATGACCTGTGCGTGCTGCTCGTGGG
>NW_009647053.1:5232-6431 GCF_000708025.1 Charadrius vociferus
CCCGAGGGGTGGCTGCCGGGCCTCCCCAGCCCCCCTCCCCAGCCTGGCCGCCTTTCCCTGGCGGAGCAGCCCGTCCTGCACGGCTGCTCCTTCCTTCCCTGGGGCAGTCATGGTCCAGTCTGGCCCCCCGCTTGCCACTGGGTCTCCTTGAGTTTGGTGAAGGCATCTTCCATCAAGGCAGGCAGCTGGTCGTGGTGGGGTGAAGCCTTTTGGGGTGCCGCTTCCTCCAGTGCAGGCAGTTCTAGCTCCTGGAGGTCCTGCCAGTGCCTGCTCTTGGGTTTGCTGCTCCGTGTGCTGTTTTCTGCTGCTGGGGGTGCTTGCCTGCCGTTCGTCGGATGTGGTGGGGACGCTGGTCCAGATGGGTGGCAGGACAGGGACTGGAAGCCCGGGCCAGGGCTGTGGGGAGCACTGAGCCAGGCTCCAGGCTGCTGAGCAGCTCCCGCCACTGGGAGCTTCTAGGAGAGCTGGTGCCTGTCCTGACCCTCCTCTGCTCTCTTCTAGATGGGTCCTTCCACAAGCACGTTATCTGCAAGGTCAGTGTCCTCCACCACTGCGGTCCCCCATCGGGGCTGGCACCCAGCGAGCCTCCTGACTGGTGCCGGTGGGAGAGCTGGGGGGGAGTCAGGACACCCGCAGAGCTTGCCGGCCCCAGGGTGTCCGGGTGGCAGGATGGAGCCGTGCTCCCAAACCCGGGCGTCCCCATCTCTCGGGATGTGGATGGTGTCACCGCAGGGCTGCGACTGATGTCTCTGTCCGTTGGCCTCCAGGTGCAGTGTGTTGCCACGCTCCAGGTGGGCTCCGTCCAGGCAGGGAACGCCTCCGAATGCGGCCAGTGCTTCAGCCTCTCCTGGATGCCATCCAAGCCCCATCATCACCTCGCAGCCGGTTTTTATGACGGTGAGTCCCCCGCCTGCGCAAGAGCCCTCGCCCTGCCGCAGGCAGACACACACGGAGCTTTGTGCTCCTTCAGCCGCAGCCGGGGGCAGGGAATGGGGGGACAAGTGGCAGACACCGTGCAGGAACCTCTGCCCATCCCTGGGGCAGGGGGAAGGCTTACTGTGGGCTGGCCACAGGCCACCTCGCATACCCGTCGGCTCCAGGAACGTGGCTCTGGCTTAATCCGCATCTGTCTGACTTGCCTGCGTGCGAGTTCGCACCTGGCTTCAGGCAACGCGCAGCCCTGTGCAGAGCTGCGCCGT
>NW_009647053.1:6565-8003 GCF_000708025.1 Charadrius vociferus
GGCCGGGGAACAGCCGCTGCGGCAGCTCCTGATGGGCTCAGGTCTCGTCCCGCAGGCACTGTGGCTATCTGGAACCTGCTCACCAAGTCCCTGCTGCAGTGTGTGCACCAGCCCGACGGCTGCCTCAAGCTCTACCCTTTCCAGTGCTTCCTAGCCCATGACCACGCAGTCCGGAGCATCGAGTGGTGCAAGGCCGACAGGTGAGGGTGGGGGAGCTGCGCTGCTGCGGGCTCTGCCTGGCAGAGCAGGCTCGCTGCTCCAGGTGAAGCTCCTTTGCCAAGATGGGCTTAAGAGGACTCGGTGCCGATGGCACTCGTCCGTCTGAGGCGCCGAAGAGGCTGGGTTGGGCTTTGCAGGGTGAGGAGGGGGTGAACTGCTGCCTGTGGGAGCAGCGCTGCGCTGCGGGAGCGGGGATGGGGCACAGCTCTGCGCTGCGGTCTCAGTGCTGCCTTTCTCCTGGTTCTCAGCAACTTCCTGGTCACGGCAGGGAGCGACCGTAAGATCAAGTTCTGGGACCTGCGACGGCTCTACGAGCCCATCAACAGCATCAAGCGGTTCCTCAGCACTGAGGTGGCCTGGCTGTTGCCTTACAACGGGGTCACCGTGGCCCAGGACAACTGCTACGCCTCGTGAGTGCTGGGGCCGTCGCAGTGCCCGCTCTGTGCCCGGGGCCGGCCTGCTGCCGGGGTCTGGTCTGACCGCCCAGGTGTCCCCAGGGTCACTCTCCCCCGGGAGCCTCCGGCTGTGCCATGCTGGGTCGCGCTGCAGCCGCGGTGTGTTGGTGCGGCCAAGGGGATGTGCAAGCAGGGTGGGCATGGGGGAGGACGAGTCCCTCGAGCTGGGCTGGGCAGCGGAGCTGCTGCGTGGCCCCAGACTGACACAAGTTGGCAGAAGCGTTCTGAGGTCTTGGTGTGTTCTCAACCTCCAGGACCTGCCCTGAGCTGCTGTGTGACGTTGTGACATGCCACTAGAGCGAGCGCAGTCCCCCTTCCGTCTGCCTAGGTCCCGGGGTCTCTGGGGAGGTGGGCTGCTGCCTGGCTCTCGCTGTCTCAGGGTGGCAGTGTGGAGCTCCATCCTTATCTGTTCCCTTTCCATTTCAGTTATGGTCTCTGTGGGATCCATTACATCGACGCTGGGTACTTGGGCTTCAAGGCTTATTTTGTGGCCCCTCGCAAGGGGACCGTGTGGGTAAGAGGCTGGTGCAGGGCAGTTCCGTCCCGGGGGCCGTGTAGGAGGGGTGGGTGCCTGTCCCAAACCTGGTGCCAACTGGGCCCCGCAGTCGCGGGTGGGGGTGACACTGCCGTGTGTGTCCCTGGCTCTTGGGGTCACCCTCTGCCCCTCGGACCAGGGACCGCGGCAGCCGGGTGAGATGGTGTCCCTGTCTGTGTCCGAGCTAGCTGTGCTTCTGTGCCCGGCCCCGCCGGGGGACGGAGGGTGG
>NW_009647053.1:8590-8886 GCF_000708025.1 Charadrius vociferus
GGGCCGCCCGGCCCCGCTCAGTCCCTGGTGGTCCCTGCCCGCGGAGGAGCAGATGGAGCCCCCGACCCTGCCCTGAGCCCCGTCTCACCCACAGCCGGTCTACAAAGCCGATCTGCTGCCCTGCAGCCCTGCCGGGCCGGAGGACAGTGAGCAGGCGCTGCCGAAGACCAGGCTCTACAGCGAGATGGTGACCAAGAGCTACATCCGATTCCGGGACACGGACCTGGTAGGAGGGCAGGCAGCGGGGCTGGGCATGGGTGGTCCTGACCCCGGGGGGGACCCGTGGGAGCGGGGCT
>NW_009647053.1:14169-15731 GCF_000708025.1 Charadrius vociferus
GGGGGAGCTGGGTGTGTAAGGCGGGCTGCTGTCACCGGGGGCTGTTGGGAGTGCTGAGGTATGGGGAGGACAGTTTGGGGGGGACCCTCGCCTCTGTCCCTGGGGACATGATGGGAGCAGGAGGTGACGGGACAACTAATCCGGGAACCATTTCCAAGCACACAAAGGAGAAGCCAGCACGGCTTCAGCAAGGGGGTGCTGTGCCCGACCAGCCTGATGACCTTCTGCCATGGAATGACGGGCCAGCAGGCGAGGGAGCCCAGTGGCCATTGTCCACCCAGACCTCAGGGAGGGTTCTGACACCGTGTCCTGTAAGATCCTCCCAGAGAAGCTGTGGCAGCGTGGGTTGGATGAGCGGACAGTGGGGTGCACTGAAAACTGGCGGCATGGCCGGGCCCAGAGGGTGGTGGGCGATCAGTGGCACAACGTCTGGTTGGAGGCCAGTGACGACCAGTGTACTCCAGGGTTCAATACTGGGTCCAGGCCCATTTAACGTGTTTATTAATGACCAGGAGGATGGGGGAGGGAGTTCCCTGAGCGAGTCTGCAGGTGACACCGAGCTGGGAGCAGCGGCTGTGCGCCAGAGGGGACCCGGAGGAACGGGCTGACGGGAGCCCCGTGACATTCACCAAGGGACAGCGCAAAGTCCTGCCCCCGCAGAGGGACAACCCCGCAGCACCAGTATGTGCTGGGGGCCACCCAGTTGGAAAGCAGCTCAGCAGAAAAGGCCCAGGGGGACCTGTTGGACACCAAGTTGACCATCAACCAGCAATTGGCCCTTGTGCACAGAAGGCAGATGGCATCCCGGGCTGCTTTAGGCAAAGCATTGCCAGCTGAGGGGCTGAGGGAGGTGGCGATCCTTCCCCTCTGCTCAGCGCTGCTGAGGCCACCCCTGGAGTCCTGGGTCCAGCGCTGGGCTCCTGTTGTGGTTTCAGCGGGGACAGAGTTGACTTTCTTGCTGGCAGCTGGTGTGGTGCTGTGTTTTGGGTTTGGGATGGGAATGGTGCGATAGTGCACTGCTGGGTTGGGTTGTTACTGAGCTCTCAAGGCCTTTTCTACTCCTTACGCCGCCCCACCAGCGATGGGCCGATGGGCCGGGGGGCACAAGGAGCTGGGAGGGGACACAGCCGGGACAGCCGACCCCAAGTGGCCAAAGGGATATTCCAGACCATATGATGTCATGCTCGGTATATAAAGGTGCGGGAAGGAAGGGGGGACGTTCAGAGTGATGGCGTTTGTCTTCCCAAGTCACCGTTAGGCGTGATGGAGCCCGGCTGTCCTGGGGACGGCTGAGCACCCGCCTGCCGTGGGGAATGAAGTCCTTGTTCTGCTTTGCTTGCGTGCGCGGCTTTTGCTTTACCCATTAAACTGTCTTTATCTCAACCCACGACTTTCTCCTCACTTTTAGTCTTCCAGTTCTCTCCCCCATCCCAGCCGGGGGGGTGAGCAGGCGGCTGCGTGGTCCCGGCTGCTGGCTGGGGTTAAACCAGGACAGGTCCCCCCCCGGGGCAGGAGGGACCTGGGCAGAGTGGGGAGAGCCCAGCGAGGGGCCAGCGGGAGGC
>NW_009647053.1:17555-19620 GCF_000708025.1 Charadrius vociferus
GGCAGGGAGGGAGCACGGAGACATGGAGGTGGATGTGGAAACGGAGGTCGGGACAGAGTTCGGGGAGGGGCTGTAGTGCAGAGCATGGAGGAGTGCAGGGAGGAGAGGGGCTGGGGAAGAAGCCTGAGAGAGCTGGGACTCTTTAGCCTGGAGAAGAGAAGGCTGAGGGGAGACATTATTATTGCTTACAGATATCTAAAGGGTGGGTTGCAGGAGGATGGAGCCAGACTCTTCTCGGTGGTTCCCAGTGACAGGACGAGGGGCGATGGGCACAGTTGGAACATAGGAAGTTCCGTTCCAACACACGAAAAAACTTCTTTACAGTTGGGGTGACAGAGCAGTGGCAGAGGCTGCCCAGGGGGGGGGGGGAGTCCCCTTCTCTGGAGGTTTTCAAGACCCGCCTGGATGCAGTCCTGAGGGATGTGCTCTGGGCAGTCCTGCTTTAGCAGGGGAGTGGGGCTGGGTGGTCTCGACAGGTCCCTTCCAACGCTGAAAATTCTGTGATTCTGTGAAGGTGTTTGGGCAGAAGTTTGGGGTTCTGGAGCAAGGCTCGGGGTTCCGGGTCGTGCAGGGGTGAGAAAAAGGGACCTTAACGGTTGGGTGATGTAGGATGGTTATGGGGAGTCCCACCCATGGGTGACGAGAGCCCGGCGTGGGTCAGGGGTTGAGGTTCTGTCTGTGCCGGGTGTTGGCACTGCTGCAGAGTGCTTGAGGGGGGCAGGATGAGAATGGCTCTTGTCTGCCCACAGAAAACAGTGTACGGGGCCAATGTCATCGTGTTCGAAGGGATACTGGCTTTTGCGAACAAGGAGTTGCTGAAGGTATTGCTGCCTGATGCGGCTGGTGACCCCTCTCGGTGTGTGGTGTGGGAGGAGGCGTGCGGTGGTGCGCTGCGGGTGGGATGGGCGCTGTCTTGGCCCGGCCCTCAGTGCCGCTGGGGCAGGGTCTTGGCTGGGGGCTGCGGAGGGAGAGGTCACCCACCGCTTGCTGGCAGAGCACCTCCATGTCGGAGGCTTTGGGGCGGCAGCAGCGCTGGGTGCCATCGCTGGGGCAAGGGGAACAAGGCAGGTCTGGCGGGGGGCTGCAGAGGGGGTGCTCACCCCTCCCAGTTTTCCAGCTCCTGGACATGAAAGTGTTTGTGGACACGGACTCTGACATCCGGCTGGTGCGGCGGCTGCAGCGCGACATCATGGAACGTGGGCGTGACATTGTGGGCGTCATCAAGCAATACAACAAGTTTGTGAAGCCAGCCTTCGAGCAGTACATCGAGCCCACCGTGCAGGTCGCCGACATCGTGGTGCCCAGGGGTGAGACTGCACTGTGCACCAGACCTGACCCCAGCGTCGGGAGCGGGTGTCCTGGGGTGGGCTTGGGTCAGCCTGCGTCTGACCTGGCGTCTCCACTCTCCTGTCAGGTGGGGAGAACTTTGTGGCCCTGGACCTCATTGTGCAGCACGTGCACAGCCAGCTGGAGAAGGTGAGGTGTGGGCTGAGCGGTTGCTGCTAGCGTGGGTGAGGAGGAGTACTCCGCACACAGCGGGGAGGATGAGCTGCTGACAGCCCTGTGCTCCAGGAGCACCCAGAGGCTCTCGGTGTCACCTCTGTCTTTACAGAAGGTCTTAGTGGAGCTCTTGGGGCAGAGTGCACTGCCACACGAGGGCTGGGGAAGTGGAGATGGGTCTGGGCGCAGCGCCCGCCCCGGCAGTGATGCCTGGCACTTGCGGTCTGGCCTAGCCTCGTTCGCCCTCTGTCCCCCTCCGTCCCAGTCAGCTCTTCGTGATCTCAGCTCTCCCAACATCACCCTTCCCTCTCGGCTGTGCCCAGTGGTGGTTTTCCTGCTCTGGGTTCAGCCTCAGGAGACAGGGTAGGAGCTGGCCCGGGGCTGCGCGGTGGCTGTGCCCGACCGGTGCAGTGACTGGATGTCCTTTCTCTCCCATTTTGCCACGCCGGTTGACTCTGCTCTGCCACCCAGCGCGAGATCACCGTCAGGTACGTGGGGACACTGCCAGCCGCAGAGGGGCCGGTTCCTGGGCTGGGGGTGGTGGGCTGCCAGCACCCGGCCTTCC
>NW_009647053.1:19713-27222 GCF_000708025.1 Charadrius vociferus
GGGGTGCCCCGCTGTGGCTGCTGGCTGCTCTATGACCTGTCCCACGGCAGCTACGTTTGATTTGTGTGACGGGCTCCCCGCACTGCTCCTGTCCCTTTCTGGAGTGTGGTTCCTGCCCTGAGCGTTGGATTGCCCCATGCTGCTCCCCCCTGTGGGAGCAATGTCCTGGACGGTCCTCCCTGTTCTCTGGGACTCGATGTAGCAAGCCTCGCTGGAACAGTCCTCGTACCACGGTGCAGCCCGGGCAGCCCTGTCCCAGGGTGCATAGCAAGGTCTGCGCAGAGCTGCTTCTCCCGCTGCCCGGGTGCCGGCAGAGGCTCGGGTGTGCAGAGGCTGCTGACCGCTGGATGAGTGGTCGTGGGAGGTTTGTCCCAGTTTTACGGGGCGGTACCACTCTGGGATCGCATACCTGGTACCAGACCTGAAGAGCTTTCTGGTGTCCAGCCTGTGTGGTGGGTTCTCCAGAAGGAGCCATCCTGCGGTCGGGGGCCATGTCCCACTCTGAGGGGGTCCAGCGTGGGGGCTCTGCGCGTGTGCTGTGCAGCTCTGATCGCTGCTTCCTTGTTGCAGGGCAGCTCTGGCCTCTGCCCACCAAGGACAGCCCCTGCCGAAGACGCTGAGCGTGCTGGAGAACACGCCGCAGGTGCGAGGCATGCACACCATCATCAGGTAGGTCCCTGCCTCCTTCGGGATTTCTACTGTGTCCCTCACAGAAGGGCTGTTCTGTAGGATCACGCTACCAAACCTGGTGTGAGTTTTCCCTCCTCTGCCTTCAGGGGTTCGTATGTAGGTGTTTTGTGGAGCAGAGCTGGCTCCAGCCTACAGACACTTTTTTGGCAACAAGACTACGGCACATCTGCCCTGGGGTGACTTTTGAGCCACGGGCAGGCTTTTCGTATGGTGAGAGGAGACTGGTTAGCTCTTTCCTAGCTGGAGCACAGAGCCAGTAGCTGGTGGCACAGGATGAGGTGCCCTTGGTGCTCCTCTCCTGGGACACTTGGTTTTAGAGCCAGTGTGCAGAAGGGACCCAGGCTGCTGCTTCCACCACTTTGCTGCTCACTTAATCTTTTCATTCCTCACTGATGGTCCTTTTTTCCAGGTGACAGTAGTGTTAGTGTAGGGTCAAGAGCTGAATCCTGTGGGACCACTAAGGGTTCCTTGTTACTGCTGTTGCAGAAGCTTGCAGCCTCTGTGTGCGGTTCTGTCACTGGGTTGTAAAACAGAAAGGGGATGCTGAGCTCAGCAGTGCTCTTCTGTGCCTGCCACCACCCACAGAATCACAGAATCGTGGAATTGTTTTGGTTGGAGGAGACTTTTAAGATGTTCGAGTCCAACCATTAACCCAACACTGCTGAGTTGCCACTAAACCACATCCCTCAGCACCACGTCTACACGTCTTTTAAACACCCCCAGGGATGGTGACGCCACCACTGCCCTGGGCAGCCTGTGCCAGTGCTGGACAACCCTCTCAGTGAAGGAATTGCTCCTAATATCCATCCTAAACCTCCCCTGGTGCAACTTGAGGCCATTTCCTCTTTTCCCATCGCCTGTTCCTTGGGAGCAGAGACCGACCCCCCCTCGCTGCCCCCTCCTTTCAGGGCGCTGTAGAGAGCGAGAAGGTCTCCCCTCGGCCTCCTCTTCTCCAGGCTGAGCACCAGGCGAGCGGCACAGGCAGGCACTCAAGGGACAGGGGCAAGAACAAGGACGGCGCCCCAGGCATTCAGCTGCGCTGAGTACATTGTACTGCCAGCCTCCACTCGGCTGTGGATGCTTTCCAAGGCCAATAAAATATGACACTTTTACCCCAATGCTTGTCTGTGCCTGTTCCATCTCAGGAGAAAGATGGGTATTGACCAACAACCCCAGGATCCTTTCTGCTGGGCAGCTTTCCAGCCACACTTCCCCAAGCCCATAGCGCTGCACAGGCTTGTTGTCACCCAAGAGCGGGACCTGATACTCGGCCTTGTTGAACCTCATACCGTTGGCCTCAGCCCATCCATCCTGCCTGCCCAGATCCCTCTGTAGAGCCTTCCTGCCCTCCACCAGATCAGCACTCCCGCCCAACTTGGTGTCCTCTGCAAACTTAGCGAGGCTGAGCTCCATCCCCTCCGCCACAGCGCTGATAAAGACATTAAACAGAACCGACCCCAACACTGAGCCCCGGGGAACACCACTTGTGACCGGACCCCAACCGGACCGAGCTCCCTTCACCACAACACTTTGGGCCCGGCCATGCAGCCAGTTTTTTCACCCAGCCAAGCGTACACCCATTCGAGCCATGAGCAGCCAGTTTCTCCAGGAGAATGCTGGGGGAAACTGTGTCAAAGGCTTTCCTGAAGCCCAGGTAGACGACATCCACAGCCTTTCCCTCGTCCACCAAGCGGGTCACCTTGTCACAGAAAGAGATCAGGTTAGTCAAGCAGGACTTGCCTTCCGTAAGCCTGTGCTGACTGGGCCCGGTTGTCCTGCATGTGCCATGTGATGGCACTCAAGAAGATACGCTCTATAACCTTCCCTGGCACCGAGATCAGACTGTTGGGCCTGTAGGTCCTCGCAGCCCTTCTTCTGGATGGGTGTTGCATTTGCTAACCTCCAGTCAACCGGGACCTCCCGGGGTAGCCAAGACTGCCGATAAATGAAAAAAAAGCCGGAAAGCAGCTTGGTGAGCGTTCCCACCAGCTGCCTCCCATGTGTTGGGTTGGAGAATGTGACCCCGTGACCACGCGCAGGCTGTGCACCTCTTCCTAGGAAGCAAGGCGTTCCTTCTTCAGGCTCCTCCCGCCACTCCTCCCTGCTGAAGCACAGGCAGTTCACAGCAGTAAAATAACAGGTAACGTGGCGCCTTGCGTGCACTGGGCAGAGACGTCTGCCAGTGCTGAAGCCCGCGTTCCTCACCCCTAGGCTGTGGACTTCCAGCAGTTCTGAGCTCAGGTCCAGCTATGGGAACTACGGAGTGGCTTTTTCATGGCCTGAGCCGATTTCTGTATTTCATCCACGATCATTGCGCTCAAAGGTAGATGAAGGTGGAAGGGTGATCCTGGGGGAAGAGCACCTCCGGAGGATGAAAAGGAGCATTGTTCCCTCACCGGGGCTGTGCCAGGAGAGAATAATGTGTCTTTGTGCGGCCGCCTGCCCCGTCTCTGCCCTTCCCGTTCACAGGCTCTGGCACGGACCTTCTACCTACGGCTCCTCCTGTTCCCGCGGGAGAGCCGGCAGCGTGACACTGGTGTGTGCCGTTCTCGGACGAACGTGAGCCTGGGCCGACCCGTCAGCCACGCCGAGGGCCGGGCTTGCCAGCCCTTGTCCCGAAGGGACAGCACCGTGGAGGCGCTGAATCCTCATTCAGCTGTAGCTGCAGCTCCCGTCCTCCTCCTTGAAGCCTGCGTCCTTTTGCCTTGGTGGGAACAGCCCGTTGTGCCTCCGCCTTTATGCCACAAGCGTCTAATAACCTTAATCTGCTTAGACTTAGGAGCTTGTTCGGCTGCCCCGGGGAGGGAGGGGATGAAGCCCGTGCAGGCGGTGGTTGGAGCCCCGCAGTGCCGCTGATCTGGAATTCCTGGAGCGGCGGGGCTGCGGCGGGGCGGACTTTGCCTCTTCCAGATGGTAAATGAAAAATACCACATTTATGAGGGGCGTTGACTTGGCCTGTCAGCCACCCCCTCAAATCCTGCTGCTGCCCAAGAAAGTGAGGAAAGCTGAAGCAGTGCTGTTACTAAGATCTCTCAGCTGAGGAATTCTTCTGGTAGAAAGTCCCTGTGTTCGGTGACAGCGAGGCAGTGTGTATTTCTGGTGCGTGTAGGTGATACTTGGCAGCGCTCATTCGCTTCTGCATGACTTCAGCATGGTGTGGGACTGTTAGCGGTCCTCACGTGTGACCCTCTGGGCTTCCCTCTGCTCCAGAGGTGCTGCTCCCCGCCTGCTGGTGTTCTCCTGGGCTCCCCGGAGACGTCCAGGCTGGTGGGGCATCGAACGCACACCTTCAGCCAAACTTCCCGCACCTCCGTCTGTGAAGTTACTGTGTCTTGGCAAAGCCGATCTCTCATCTTCGTTCCGTCTGCCGCGGTGCTGTCAGCCCCTTTGCGCGGTGGCAGCCCTCCTGCCGTGCTGGTGCTCGCGGCAGTGCTGCCTTGGCGCGCCAAACCTGGCGCCGTGGGTGCGCGGGGAGCTGTGAACCGGGATTTCCCTCCGGCCTGCCTCTTGCCATCCTGCCTTTCCCAGTGCCGCTCCCTTGGAGACAGCCTGTTGATCTCGGCTGCCAGGCTGCTGCCAGCCAACCTCGTCTCCTGTTGTTCAACACGGGAGGCTCTTCTGTGCCCCAGCCTTCTGTCTCTGAGCGCCCTCCTGGAGATGACGTTGTGGCAGCAGATGAGCATCTCGCTGAGCATAGTCACGGCAAATTCAGGCTTGGTGTCTGAGGGAGAAGTGGTTTCCAGAGTGATTTTCTGTTGTTGTGGAGAGGCGGAAACTGAAAAACAGTCCTGCACTGGAGTGGCTGAATGATGTTACTCATGATCAGGCTGAGGACGGACGATGTAGTATCTTCCAACTTACAACACGCTTCAGTATCGGGACCAGATCGCCAGAGTCAATAGGAGCATTTCGTGTCACGCATCGGGACTCCGCAGCGCCTGAACGGTCCTTCCTGCCCTCTGACAGCCCCAAGAGCCTTAACAAAACTTTTGGTCCACCGTCACTTATTGCAGGAGGAAGATGGGCGCAGGGGTCTTCTGTTACCGTTGAAGTAATTGGCTTACGGGGGTGTTTCCTTGAAGGCCCTGGTGGGCGTTACAGCTTAGGCTGGTGGATCCCTTGCTGCTGGGCTGTGTCCCGGTGTGCTTCGGCAGAGCAGATCTGCTTTGTGCAGCATCGGTGTGACTTGGTCCTGGAGCTGCTGAGACGAGGAGACCACTGGCCTTTTGCCTCATGGAGGTGGACGTCTGGCTGCGGTCGCAATTGCTTTCGGGGGCAGCGCCGTGGGACCGCATGTGTGCTGTCTGCAGAGCCCCGCGCTCCTCCCACTGCCACCAGAGCATCTCGGGCTCTTTCTGCCGCAGGAGAACAGCGTTTCCTTCCCGCTGCTTGCGTCCTGGTACCCACGCGCTCGTGGAGCGGCTCCGGGACGTCCCCCGCGGCACAGCCTGCGGGTGGCGTGGGTCACCTGCCTCTCTCGGCGTGTTTGCTCTGGCCTGAGCCATTGGACTTTGCACTCTGGCAGGACACATTGTCCGGTGCTGGAGCTGCCCTTGAGAAGCCTGTGGCTGTTGGTGCTTCAGCGAGGGGCAGAGTGAGGTGCTCCCTGCGCACCGGGGAGCTGCCAGCGCCGGAGGAGGTGGTTCAGACATGGAACGTGTCTGTGCTCGAGTCTCCGTGTCCTGAGAGTGATGTCTGGCTGTCGGCTACGCACACTCCTGTTTGTGAGCGAAGCCAACGCCGTGTCCAGGCCCCCGGCCCGATGGGTGCCGGTCACTGCCAGCCCACCCGGTGCCGTCCCCTGCTGAGAGTGCCAGGGAAGATGGAGGTCCTGGGAGCCACTGGTCGCAGCGCCGCCGTGCCCCGCTCTGGTGTCCGGGCTCGCGGGGGCGCGCACGCTGCCTGGGTTCGGGTCGCCCCTCCGCTGAGGGGGTGGGCAGTGCTGCCGCGGTGTGTGCCCTCGGGAGGGTCCGAGGCCATGGGGTGAGCTGGGGCGGGTGTGCGGATGGCGGTGTCCCCTTCGGGGCCGCTCTGCCAGCTGAAGATGGGAGCGCGCTCGGCGCAGAGGCACAGCTGGAGCGATGCCGCTCTCCGAGTGCTGCGGAGAGGGTCCTCCGCTGTCGCTGGGGGGTGTCAGGGCTGCCTGACCCTGCAGTGTCCCTTCCCCCTGGCTTCGTCGGCGGTTGCTTGTCCCCTGGGTGAGGAGAAGCTTCTTTGCTCTCTTCACCCCTGCACGAAAAGGGGAGGCACGCTCAGGCCTTTGTGGCCTGCAGAGAGGGACCTGGGAATCCTGGTGGGCGCCTCCCCCTCTGCTCTGCCCTGGTGAGGCCACATCTGGAGCACTGCGTCCGGTTTGGGGCTCCCCGGGTCAAGAAGGACAGGGAACTGCTGGAGAGGGTCCAGTGGAGGCTATGGAGATGCTCAGGGACTGGAGCACCTCTCTGCTGAGAAAGGGCTGAGAGCCCTGGGGCTGTACAGCGTGGAGAAGAGGAGGCTGAGAGGGGATCTCATCAGTGCTGATCAATATCTAAAGGGCGGGTGGCAGGAGGATGGGGTCAGACTCTTTCCAGTGGTGCCCAGCGACAGGACAAGGGGCAACGGGCGCAAACTGGAACACGGGACATTCCATCCCAACATGAGGAAAAACTTCTCTGCTGTGAGGGTGGCAGAGCACTGTCACAGGCTGCCCAGAGAGGCCGTGGAGTCTCCTTCGCTGGAGATACTCAGAACCCACCTGGGCACGATCCTGTCCAACCTGCTCTGGGTGCCCCTGCTCTGGCAGGGGGGTTGGAGGAGATGATCTCCAGGGGTCCCTGCCAACCCCTGTGGTTCTGTGGCATAGGGACCAAGGATGCTCCTCCGTCCCTGGGCTGCCTTTCTGCGGCAGCCCTGACGGGCCCGTCCCACCTGGGCGAGGGGCTGGTCAGGATGGCCAACTGCCCCTTGGTGGCACAGTGGCCCCAGGGCCGATGGCCGGCGTGGCGCTCGTGAGGGGCGGCTGGCTGCCAGAGAGTGCCCGTGGAGGCAGGGCTGCTGGCGGGTTTGTGTGCCTGGAAGAACTCGGCTTCCAACGCTGCCGTTGGTGCTTCCAACGCTGCCGTGGGCGAGCGCGTGGGTGAAGCCCACCCGTGGGGGAGCGTGCGTGCCGACAGCCCACGCTGATGAGCTGGAGGCAGCACGCCCTTTTCCTCCGGACCAGAACTGATTTTTCTGACTTTCTCTGGGAGTCCCCCGCTGTCCCCAGGCTTGTTGGCAATGTCCACGTCAGTCGGGTTTTCTGGTCGATGCGGAGCCCTGGGGTGCGAGCTGCCCGGGTCTGGCTGTGAAAATATCTCGGGATAGTAGCGACTGTTTATCCTTCTCCTAAGCGCTGTTGACTGGGCTGTCTGTCATCATGGTGCGAAGTGAGAAGTGGCAGATGATGTCCTAAAATGCAGAGTAAAAATATTCAGTATCCTTCTGGCTCTTCTGGACTGTAGCCAGTTCCACCTCTTCCATCTGGTAACTGGCAGATGTCTGTAGGGTTCCTTTGTTCCTCACGTGCTCCTGAAAATACCGGGGGTATACATGGGCTGTGCCGCTTTAGATGCTGGTCGCAGAAGAGAACGCAGATTTCAGCCATGTCTTGTTAACTGCGGTCCTTCGGTGTCAGCCTGCCGCTCGGTTACGGCTCATCCAGGCAGCCAGAAGCTGCTTCTTGATGGTTCTGCAGTAAAATGGCTCTTACGTTATGACCTGCTACGTGCTCCTTTGCCAAAGCAGCCACGGACTGTGAGGGTGTAGCGGGACGTCAGTGGATTCTTTATGGTCATGTTTATA
>NW_009647053.1:27279-29836 GCF_000708025.1 Charadrius vociferus
ACGTCCTTCGGGCACTCGCCGTTGCGAGAGCTGGTGGAGGAGCTGTTCTGCTCACCTGAAAACAGCCCTCTGGGTAAGGTGGGACGAGGACAGTGCCATACGCGCTGGTGTTGCTGTGCTGCATGAGCCGCGTGTCGCAGGAAACACAAGGTTTCATGTGGCAGTTCCCTGTGTGTGATGAACGAGTTGGACTATGACACGTGGGTGCACTGGTGGTCAAAACGCTCCTGCTGAGGAGAGTCGGCCTCTGCCCTGGCGTTGGCTCCGTGCGCGTGCAGTTGGCTCCACTCCTGAGGCAGAAGGGGAGGGCTCCTGTGAGTTACAATCCCATTGTGGGTTTTACTCTGTTTCCTGTTTGTTTGATTTCTTGCCACCCTCAGCACTTCAGTGTTGCGATGAGATGATGCCAGGTATGTCGGAGCCTGCCTGGTTCCTTGCAGCAGTTTAACGTGGTACACGAATGAGAGGAGCTGGGGACACACGTCAGATGATGTTGTCCCGTTACCAGTGTCACTTAACCCAGCCGCTCTTGGCCGCGGTGTGTTCTGGTCTCTCGCACGCTGCCGGGGCGGCTGTCCTGCCGTGCCGTGGTCCGTGCTGGCCGTGCTCCCCTGGCCGGGCCCATGCGGAGCGCTTGCCGCGTGCTCCTGAGTTCCCGCTGCCCCGAGACCCGACGGTGCCGGCGGGTGTTCTGCTCTCCCGCCCCCCGTGCTGCTCCTGGCTCTTTCCACGCAGTCAGCAGTTGCGTCCTAAATCTCCATCGCTGCAAATCTTCCAGCGGAGATTCAGCAGCGATTAGAGGTCGTGCTCAGAGCGAGTAATGCTGCGCCGCCGCGCTTGTCTCTGGGGCACCCGCCTCATCTCCCCCCAGGGTCAGGGCGGACATCCGCACCGAGCTGCTGGTGTCATTGGTGTCGCGCTCGCTTATCCCTCCTTTTTGCTGTTGGCTTTACTCACTGCGCTGCTCTAGCTACCCCCCACGCGAGCCAGCTCTGAACTGTGTCCCCGAGGATGGAGCAGCGTTGCCCGGCATCCTTTCTCTTTACCCTGCCCGTGTGATCTGCTGCGGGCGTGCGTCCCCTTCCAGGGGAACCGGACATGTTTCTTGACTATGTGCTCCTTTCTAGACAACACCTTTGGTCTTCAGCAAGCCCTGAAATGGTGGTGGTCAGTAACTGTCTCCTCCCCGAGAGCTTCCAGGTTCCCACAGCTCTCTGTTCCTGCTGGCCTTCCTCTGGAGCCCCGTTTGCTCCAGCGACTCCGCTCTCCTCTCTCACGGTGTCCTCCCTCAACAGGAACAAGGACACCACCAGGGACGAATTCATCTTCTACTCCAAGCGCCTGATGAGGCTGTTGATCGAACATGCCCTCTCCTTCCTGCCACTGAAGGTGAGCGACCGCTCCTCTGGTGCGGCCACGGCCGCGTCTCCCCCTCCCTGAGCCCCCGTGCCACGCGGCGCCCGGCTTCGTCCGCACTCCCTTCTCCCCTTTCTGCAGTCGGTCACTGTGGAGACGCCCCAGGGGACAACGTACGAAGGAAAGCGGTTCCACAGGCAGAGGGTGAGATGTCATCCCGGCCCCTTTCTCCCCACGAGCACGTGGCTGCCCCATCCCGGGTGGGCATGGACTGGGAAAACTGGCCGGCCCCGGGGTCCGTCCCTGTGCAGACAAGCCGCTCAGTGGGGTTGTCCCCCCTCCCATGGTGCCGGAGCCTCGGGAGCTCACCGGAGCTGCTGCGAACCAGGCGAACATGGTCTCCTCCCTTCCCCAGATCACAGGTGTGTCCATCCTGCGAGCCGGGGAGACCATGGAGCAGGCCCTCACCGCTGTGTGCAAGGACATCCGCCTGGGCAAGATCCTCATCCAGACCAACCACGACACGGGGGAGCCTGAGGTGAGCAGCTGAGCCCCCCGGCACCGCAGGATGGGCGACCACCTCTCCTTCCCTTGGGTCCCCCGGCACCGCAGGATGGGTGACCACCTCTCCTGCCCCTGGTGCCACGGGATGGGCGACCACCTCTTCTCCTCTCAAGACCCCCAGCACCACAGGGTGGGCAACCACCTCTTCTCCCCTCGAGACCCCCAGTGCCACGGGGTGGGCGACCACCTCTCCTCCCCTTGAGTCCCCCAACACCACGGGATGGGCGACCACCTCTCCTTCCCTCTGCAGCTCCACTACCTGCGCCTTCCCAAGGAGATCAGTGAGGACTACGTCATCCTCATGGACAGCACTGTGTCCACCGGCGCTGCGGCCATGATGGCAGTGCGCGTCCTGCTGGTGAGGGGCCAGGGGGGTCGGGGGGGTCGCGGAAAAAACCCTTTCGTCCCCTGGCGCCGGCCAGGCTCTCAGGGCTCTGCGTGCCGCAGGATCACGACGTGCAGGAGGACAGGATCTTCCTGCTGTCGCTGCTGATGGCGGAGATGGGGGTGCACTCCGTGGCCTACGCCTTTCCCCGCGTCCGCATCATCACCACCGCCGTGGACAAGAGGATCAACGAGGAGTTCCACATCATCCCGGGCATCGGTGAGGGCGGGCAGGGGTGCGCTGGGCCCCGCG
>NW_009647053.1:31872-33357 GCF_000708025.1 Charadrius vociferus
TCCTGTCCCCGTCCTCATTCCCGTCCTGTCCCCGTCCCCATTCCCGTCCCCGTCCTGTCCCTGTCCCCGTCCCCATTCCTGTCCCCGTTCCCCTCCTGTCCCCATCCCCATCCCCGTTCCCGTCCCTGTGCCCCTCCTGTCCCCCTAATGTCCCGTCCCCATAATGATGTCCCGTCCCCGTCCCGCTCTCCCCGCCGTGCCCTGCAGGAAGCTGGCGCTCAAGTACCACCCGGACAAGAACCCCGATGACCCGGCGGCGGCCGAGCGCTTCAAGGAGATCAACAGCGCCCACGCCACGCTGAGCGACGAGGACAAGCGTCGCCTCTACGACCAGTACGGCTCCCTGGGGCTCTACGTGGCCGAGCAGTTCGGGGACGATGCCGTCAAGCACTACTTCCTCATGTCCAAGTGGTGGTTCCAGGTGAGCCCAGCCCGTCCTCCGCACTGGGCAGTGCCGGCGCTGCTGCGAGGGGGGCTCGGCTGCTGGTGGGGCTCTGGGGTCTCACGGGGGCTGCCGTCTCCTCCCCTGCAGGCCCTGGCTCTGTGCTGCAGTGCTCTCACCTGCTGCTGCTGCTGCTGTTGCTGCTTCTTCTGCTGCGGGGCGTGCTGCCCCCCGAAGGAGGACGAGCCCTACAAGTACGTCGACCCCAAGGACCTGGAGGCGCAGATGCGTGCGGAGGACAGCGGTGAGTTGATCTGTCTGTGTGTCTCCAGCCCACCCGGCCCTGTCTTGTGAGGGGCTCCGGAGGAGGCCCCCCCCATCTTATCTTGCGTGGGGGATGGAGCTCCGGCTCAAGGCTCGGATCAGACTTAGCTGCGGCTCTCGCTTATCTGTCAGCCCTCGGTGTCTCTTGTCCGGACCAGGGCTGGTGACAGCAGTGGAGGGGGCCACCACACAGGCCATGGGGGTGCCTTCTCCTTCCTCATTTTCCCTAGGGCCCCTTGAAGCCCTTCGAAGGTCTGTGGCCAAAAGACGCTTGTACCCACATCCTCCAGGAGTGCGGGGAGAGCAGCTGGCTCCAGGCTGGCTTCGTCCCCGGGCCACTGGCCATACTGGTGCCTGCGGGGACTGCCACTGGGTCACTTTGCAGGTTTCCGTGGGACGGGGGGCACTGCTGCATGGCTGGTTTGGGAGCCAGGGTCTGTGGGAGCCTTCAGGGGGGTGTTGGGGTGTCCCAGATCCCTGCTCGCCTGCACCAGGAGGTGGGGCTGAGCCCCTGATCTGCAGCTCTTCTTTTCCAGATCCGCAGATACCTGTTGTGGCGCAGCCCCCGTCTGCCAGCGTGGGGCCCTTGCCGGCCGCCAGCAGCAGGACCGCTGCCTGAGGCTGTCCTCAGTCCCGCCGGCTCCCCCAGGACTCCGGGCAGGGATCCTCCTCTGGGACTGTCACTTTCCGGGACCCCGGTCGCACCACCTGGGGTGGCTCTCCAGCCTCAGGGTGGCTAGAATCTCAGGTTAATTTGGCCAGCATCAACGCAGAGGCTC
>NW_009647053.1:33510-34644 GCF_000708025.1 Charadrius vociferus
AGACCTCTCCGGGCCAAGGCTCTGTAGCTCACAAGCGTGTCTGAGACCGTTAGCACTGTAACCTCTGGGGCTGAGCCCGCTACCTGCCCTCATGGGGACCTTCCTGCTGGGTGCCGGGTGCCAAACGCTGCTCGTGGGGTTGGGGTGCCGCCTGCTGTACCCCCTTCCTCTGCCCGGCCGCGGCCCCAGGGCACAGGCTGCACCCCACGCTCGCTGCTGCTGGCAGGCGCCCCGCAGGGCTGGGCCCCGTACAGGCACTTTCCTTGGGTTTGTATAGGTTTTATGGGCACCATTAAATGATGACAGGACGGGAGCGCCTTTCCGTGTCGTCACTGTCCCGTCAGGAGCTGCCTGAACGCTCTCTGCCCTGTGCGGGGGGGCTGTGGCCGCAGCCCCCGCGGGGGGTGGAGTAGGTGGGTCATTGCCCCAGGGGCTGCTGGAGGGGGTGCTTTCTCACAGGGGTGAATGTCACTCTGTCTCCTGTCACCTTCCTGGGACAGCTCTGTGTCCCCCAGCCGGTGCTGGCTCCCGCAGGGCTGTGCTTTTCCCCCTCCTCACTGCGGCGGTGCATTGGGCAGCAGCAGCCCGGCCAGGCACACTGGTCCTGCTGGGGTGTCTGCAGGGACTGTCCCCGTTCGTTAGTGACATGGACGGTGGGATGGAGTGCACCCTCAGCAAGTTTGCCCATGACACCAAGCTGTGTGGAGCGGTCAACACGCTGGAGGGGAGGGAATGCCATCCAGAAGGACCTGGACAGGCTGGAGAGGTGGTTCAACAAGGCCAAGTACGAGGTCCTACGTCTGGGTCAGGGCAATCCTAAGCACAAATCCAGGCTGGGCAGACAATAGATCGAGAGCAGCCCTGAGAAGGATCTGGGGGTGCTGATTGATGAGAAGCTCAACATGAGCCAGCGATGTGCAATCGCAGCCCAGAAAGCCAACTGTATCCCGGGCTGCATCCCCAGCAGCGTGGCCAGCAGGGCGAGGGGGGGATTGTGCCCCTCTGCTGTGCTCTGCTCTGGGGAGACCCCCCTGCAGTGCTGCCTCCAGCTCGGGGGCCTCAGCACAGGAGAGACGTGGACCTGGTGGAGCAGGGCCAGAGGAGGCCCCGGAGATGCTGGGAGGGCTGGAGCCC
>NW_009647053.1:38732-39592 GCF_000708025.1 Charadrius vociferus
GTGGGTGTTGGACCCCGGCAGCTCCCGGGGGTCTGCCTGCCCTGCAGGATCACGGACATGTCCAAGGTGTCGATGAGCAGCCGCCCGGAGCCGGGCTACGAGAACATGGACCACTTCTCCATCAACGTGGACTATGTGGCGGAGATGCTGAGGACCATCGAGTTCCAGACAGGTGCCGGCGCTGGGACAAGTGCTGCTGTGCCTGGGGGGTGCATGGGACTGCCTGGGGTGCCCAGCCCTTGGACAGGCAGAGCCCCCCTCTGCCTCATGCCCTGTGTGGGAATGTGTCCCCTCGTGCGCAGGAATGGGGATGTGCGGCCCCTCAGCGCTGCCCAGGGACCCTGCCGGGGTCAGGCCTGCCCCGTGCCCCCTCTGGCTCATGGGCTGCTGTGTCCCACACCAGGGCTGGTGTCCCACACTGGGGGGGTCATGTCTATCCCACGGAGTGTCCCCGGGCTGCCCCTGCCACAGGAGCGATGGCCCTGGCTGACCTGTCCCCCTGTCCCGCAGAGCCGCTGGGTGAGGACGAGGCGGACGGACCTGGGGATGGCAGTGAGACCGCGGCAGAGGAGGACCGGTTGGACAGCCTGGAGGGGCCCGAAGCTGGTCCCCCTGTCCCGCAGAGCCGCTGGGTGAGGACGAGGCGGACGGACCTGGGGATGGCAGTGAGACCGCGGCAGAGGAGGACCGGTTGGACAGCCTGGAGGGGCCCGAAGCTGCGGAGGGTGAGTTCCCTGCTGTGCCATGCCGTGCCATGCTGTGCCATGCTGTGCTGTGCCATGCTGTCCCTGGTTGCCGTGCTTGGCCCCAGGGCTGCAGGGGCGGTTGGGGGCAGCGGGGCCCAGGGGTCTGGGGCTGCC
>NW_009647053.1:40753-43534 GCF_000708025.1 Charadrius vociferus
CAGGACTCTGGAGGAGGGGCGAGGATGGACTGGCAGGAGCCGGGGACATGGCAGGTCCAGACGAACCCAGGGCTGGGACAGGAGCTGGGACGCAGCGGGGTGCCCAGGAGAGCGGGGGTGCCCTGGCAGCCAAGGAGACTCCCGTGCCTGGGCTGTGCTAGCAGGACCCTTCCCCGGCTCCCAGATGGTGCCTGGCCCAGTCTTCCATGGGAAATTCCCATCGGATACCAGGAAAAACTCCTTCTCCCAAGAGCACAGCAACCCTTAAAACGGGGTTGGGGAGGTCAGGGCATCTCCAGCCACCCCCAGTGTGGACCCTGCTTGGGGGGGAGAGGGGGAGGGGGCGGTGAGAGGGACCAGCGCTGCAGCTGAGCCCACCATGGGACACATCCTCCCCCATGGGACACGTCCCGGCACAGCTCCCTCCACATACCCTGTGCTGAACTCACTCCCGCTGCAGAGGTGGGCTCCGGCTGCACGGCTTCTCCCTGCGCGGGGCAGGACTGTGCCTTTGTCCTCCTAAGTCCCCACCGGCCCCTTCCTCCCACCCAGCTCAGTCCCACCAGTGGCAGCTCTGCCCTCGAGCAGTGACCGGTCCCCACAGATTTGGTGTTGGCCGTGAATTTGTGCGAGTGCCGCCCAACTGCCCCCGCAGCGGGTGTCCCCGGCACGGTGCCCTGTGGCACCCGCTTGCCACCAGCCCCTGGCAGAGCGCGGCTCACCGAGCCGCCCACAGCACCCACCCGTGTCCACCCACCAGACCCCGCGTCTGGCGGTGCCTGGGGACATCTCTGCTCTCCTGTGTCCCCAAGCTGTTGCTCATGGCACAGGTGATGTGGCTGGGGGGGTGTCAGCCTGACCGCTCTTGGTCACCCTCTGCTCCTTCACGTGCCCAAAATGTGCCCCAGGAGGTCTCCTGTGGTCCCTGGAGACCGAGGTGATGCTGAGTGGCCTCTCCATCCCTCCACCAACTGTTTGGGGACATGGTGTTGGCCTTTCTCCACCCCTCAGGGACCTCTGTCCCCATCACTTTCCAGAGGTGACCAGGAGGGGCTCACAAGGCCCTCGGCAGCCCCTCAGCACCTTTGGGTGCCACCCGTGGGGGTCGAGGTGTCTCAAGAGAACCCCAGCCTGGTTCTCCTCCATTTTGGGTAGTTTTCCCCCTTGAGCCTGATTCTCCAGGCGTTTGTCACCTGCCTCTGCCCTCCCCACCCCCAGCGCAGCCCTCGGGCAGACCCCGACCGCCCTGGGGTGGGGGGTGGACGCCCTCCTTGACCTCGCACGCCCCAGACCCAACTGCTCTCTGTCTGCCTGACACCCCCCCTGCACACCCGTGCAATGGGTTTAAATTCCACCTTTGCCATCTGTCCCTCCCATGTGTTCGTGCCCGCCCCGGCCCCGTGCTGGATCCCCACTGTGGGCACCCATCATCTCCAGGCCAACCCCTGGGACACCCGTGTCTCTCCCTGGTCCCCGCAGGCACCGGAGCCTGTGAGCGTGCCGAGAGTCACTGCTCAGCTCCGGGGGCCACAGCTGGAGCCGAACCTGCCGAGGGACGGGAAGGGCAACAGCAACAAACTCTCTGTGGTGACACCGAGCTGGAGGGGCAGCAGGTTGTGACCTCTGGAGTCCAGGGAAGGGCCACAGCGACGCTGAAGGGACTGGAGCATCTGCTGCACGAGAGGGGCCGGGAGTGCTCAGCTGGGAGCAGAGCAGGCGTGGGGGGACTGTGTGTATACACGCCTGATGGGAGGGGAGGAAGACAGCGCCAGGCTCTTCCCAGTGGTGCCCAGTGCCAGGACCAGAAGCAACGAGCACAAACTGAAACACGGGAGATTCCACTGAAAGTTTTTTCCCAATGTTTGTTTGTTTTTCTCAAAACCCCCAGGTTTTTTTACAGTGAGGCTGATCAGACAGGTTGTCTGGAATAGGCTGCCCAGGGGGGTTGTGTCCCCTCCACCCATGAAGCCACAGACACACAAAGCGGGGAAAGGCCCCCGGAGCTCCCACGGTCCCAGCTCAGGAAGGGTCAGCTCCAGTGGGTTGTCCAGGTCTGTGTCCAGTCTGGTTTTAAGTATCTTCAAGGAGGGAGAAACTACAACTGCCTCTCTGGGGAACCTGTTCCAGTGTGGCCTTTCTTTCCAGTACAGTCTTCCAGTTCCAGGTCTCTCACATCCAGACGGACTTTCCTCTTTCAAAGCCCAGGCAGACACGGCCTTGAGCAACCTGCTTGGGTTGCCCCTGCCCTGAGCAGGGTGTCGGAGCGGGACATTTCCTGAGGCCCTTCCACCCTCAACCCTCCTGGCATCCTGTGACCACTCTTGAGCTCGTCCTCAAAGGTCTCCCAGCTTTCCTCAGCTCCTTCGTCCTTCGTTGCTGCCCCTGACAGACCCCACCTACCAGTTCACTGAAATGGGCTCGCTTGCAGCCCAGGGGTTGCCCACTGCTGTCTCCCCGCTGGGGCTGACCTCCACTGCCTCATGGCTGCAGCCATCACACCCCCAACCCTTCCCAAACACCCTCCAGAAATCTTCACTGCTCCGGTCCTGCTGCGCCGCCCTTCTGGCAGGTACCAGGGCAGCTGAAGGCCCCTGTGAGGACTGGGGCCCACCATGAGGAAGCTGAACCTCCCCCAGCTGTCTCAGGAAGGCTTCATCCATGTCCTCCTCTTGATCAGGGGTCTGAAAGATCTCCCCCCGCCCCGTTCCAGTTGTGACCTGACAGTGCTCAGCAGCACTGTGTCCCCCACAAAGGAGCCCCCACCCCACCCCAGTGCCCCCC
>NW_009647053.1:43640-43917 GCF_000708025.1 Charadrius vociferus
TGCCTACCTGCACTTGGGTGCAGCGCGCCTCTCCCCGGCTCCTCGGTGGCCAAGCGCCCGCTGGTCCCATCGCTCTGCACCCTTCGCCTCCCCCCGCGGCCACCTCAGGGCCTGGGAGATCCTTCCCCCGTGGAGACCACGGCGTGTGTCCCCGACCCAGGGACACAGGCAGCTCCGTCCCCAGGCTGGCCGTGCTCGGTGCTGCCCACCCAGCTGCTCCCCCAGCCCTGCTCAGCCCGGACCACCCCTCCCGCTACCGGTAAGCCCCGGCCGCCTC
>NW_009647053.1:46390-46775 GCF_000708025.1 Charadrius vociferus
CCCCCTGAACCCCCGGTGCCATCCGCACACATCCCCACCGCACGGCCCCAGCCCCACAGCTGAGTGCTGCTCCGATGGGCTGTCGGGGGGGCTGCAGCTGCAGCCCCTTCCCATTCCTGGGGCGCTGAGGGCTGGGTGGGCTCTGCAGCTCCATCCCCGGCAGGGTGCACCGGGGCCCTGCACAGGTTTCGGCTCCCCCATGCTTTGGGTTGCACCCACTTGCCAGGAACTGACCCCACACCTGGGGCCAGAGCGGGGCCAGCCCCTGCCCGGCCGGTACACGCCAGGACGGGTGTGCGAGGGCTGGCACGGGCACCGGCTCTGTGGGGGCTGGCAGGAGGAAGGACAGTGCATCCCCTCACCGAGTGCCATGCCTGGGGCCGGG
>NW_009647053.1:46794-48420 GCF_000708025.1 Charadrius vociferus
CGGGGGGATGGCTCCATCCAGCTGCTCGGGGCTGCAGACGAGGGGGCCGCGGCTCAGGCCCCCGGCCGAGATTAACCACTGTGGTCCCACCAGCTCTGCCGTGGAGACCCTGGCCAGGACGTGCCAGGCAAGGCGCTGTGTGGGCCGGACCCTGTCTGCGATCATAGAATCATAGAATGGTTTAGGTTGGAAAGGACCTTAAAGATAAGGGATCCCTTAAAGATTGGGATGAGCCAATGTGCGTCTCCACGAGGCAGCATTGCAGGCGGGCAGCAGCGTCATGGGACGCCTTGCAGGTAGGACAGGCCAGCTCATCTCGGACAAGGCACAGGTAGACGTGGCCCCATCCCAGCCCTCACCCAGACCCTTCCTGCACCCTTCCCTTTGATGCGCAGCCCTGCATCAAGCGTGCTGTGAGCCCCGGGGTGCAGCTCACCCCGTCCCACGGCCCAGAGCAGTGGAGCCACCATCACACCCCACCAAACAGCCACAGTGGGACCTGCTGACACCCCCCTAAGCCAGACAACCCCCTCCCCTCACCGACAGCCAGGGTCGGCCACCCACACCCGAGCCGCTCAGCACCGCAGTGCCCCAGCCCCATGCACGGTGCCAGCACCATGGCGGCACACTCGGCTCCGTGGGGAACTGGCAGAGAGCGGAGCGGTCACTCTGCCCTGCCCCACGGCCCTGCTCGCCTCCCTGTGGGCTGGGAGAGCAGCGCTAGGTCCCCACCCCACCGAGGGGACACCAGGGCTGCCAGCAGCTCCGCCAGCACAGGAATGAGCAGGCTAAAACTGCTTCTGCACAGCCCCTGGCACGGGATGGAGGGCCACAAGCTCAAGTGTCATGAGAATCAAGAGGGGAAAACCACCATTTATTGGGTGTTCCAACCATCTGTGGCAGCGCTACAGAGAAACCCGTTTTTGAGGGCGGTGCACCCAAACTGGGGCAGCGGGTGCTGCAGAGCTGCAGGCAGCCCAGGACGGGGCAGGCAACACTGACCCCAGCTCCGAGCCAGGCAGTGCCCAACCCACAGCACCCCCGGCCCAGAGCACTGGCACTCGCCGCTCTGCCTCCTCACCCTCCCCGGGACCCACTGGGGGAGGACAGAGCGATGCCACACCAGGAACACCCCCTGTGTGGGGCCACAGCCTGGGCAGAGGAGTGAGCATGGATGGAGAAGCGCGTTGAGGGGCAGAGCTGCCCCACGGCACGACAGGCTGCCAGACCCGGAGCAGCCCCAAGCACTGGCCGGTCTCAAGGCGGACCCGTCGTCGCCATCTCCTCCGCATGTCCCTGGAGCAGTGAGGGCTGTAGCTGCAGGTGATGAGGTCCCCCCAGGGGAGAGCGGGATGGGTGCTGCTGGCACCCTGCGTACCCCGTCCCCCACCCGCAGCCAGAGGCGCCAGTTCCAGGGGGAGCTCTGGAGGTGGGGCAGAGTCAGGCAGCGCGCAGGCAGGGGGGCTGCGAGGGGACACGGCTTCCCCTCACATCCGATTTGCTTTCCAGGACAGGTAGCAGTTCCAGACGATGGCAACGCACTGGACGACGGCCAGCCTGGGGACAGAGGGGACAGGGTCCACAGCCGCGGGCTCCAGGGGCTGGGGAGGCGGGGGCCCGGGCGGG
>NW_009647053.1:49385-49889 GCF_000708025.1 Charadrius vociferus
CCAGGGGTGAAGGTGGCTGCCAGCCGCCACTGCCCGGCCCCCAGCCCAGCCTCCCCCCAGGGTAAGGGCGCGGCGGGGAGCCACGGCTCGCAGGAATCACCCACCACCATGCCCGGGCTCTGGCGGCTTTCCCTGGGGGAGGCAAGGCAAGATACATGGCACAACCCACTCGAGACGCAGCTAGGGTGGACGGAAGTGCTTGGGGGTGCTGCCCGTGCCAAGGACCAGCCTACGTGTGCCGCTGGGGCATCTCGAATCACCTCGTACCCTGGCTGCTGCTCTCCCAAAGCCAGGAGAAAGAAGGGGCAACTCAGTGCCACCCCCCAAGATTCGGTCCCTGTGCCCCACGGCAGGACTCGGGGCAGGAAAGGTCTCTGCTGGCACACACCCACAGCCGGCGGGCAGCTGGCCGGTGCCTGGTGGGTGCTCCCATGCGGAGGAACCTGCTCTGGGCAATGGCACCCCAGGCACAGCTCCAGCCTGGGGCAGCGGCTAATGCCCGGC
>NW_009647053.1:51000-51740 GCF_000708025.1 Charadrius vociferus
GCCCCCCCGGGGCCAGCTCTGCGCGGGGCACCCCTGGCCACAATGGAGCCGCAGTGCTGGGACGGGGCTGTGCCTGGGCACGGGGATGGGCATGACCACAAACGGGAGCAGCCGGCCGTGCCGGCGCACCGGGAGAAGGGGCCAAGGCACCCCAGCTGCCGACGGCCCCACGCTGCCCCGGGGAAGCAGCACATACCTGCTGGATCTTGGACCAGTTCTCCTCCACCGACAGACCATTCATCGCCCCCGTGATGGCGAGGAAGCAGCCGAGGAAACACGGCGCAAAGCCGCCCTGCAAGAGAGGAGTTGGGGTGCGATGCTGGGCAGTCCGCGGCACACGGCGCCTGCCCCGCAGCACAGGGCGAGGGGTGTGCACGGTGGGGCCGGCGGCTGCAAGCCCAGCTTGCCTGATGCCCTGGGACTACTCAGCCTACTGCTCCCCAGCACAGAGACATACAGAGGGACAGGCACCACCGTAGGTGGCCCCTCTACAACCCTGCCTGCCCTCCACCACATCGGGGATGGCCCTGGCCCCAGGACGAGGGCAGGAGCCATGGCGGCACCGGGGTCCCTGTCCCCAGGACCCCCCTCCGCAGCCCCCCACCAGGGACGGCGCTGCCTGGCATCCTGTGCTCTGCTTCAGAGAAGGGAGACGGCAGCTCCCGACAGCCGTGGGACAGCTGCAACAAGGGTAAAGTGTGGATCCCCACGGCATCCATGGCACAGCCGGCAGCCCCGGC
>NW_009647053.1:51956-52264 GCF_000708025.1 Charadrius vociferus
CGGTGCCAGGGCCATCTTCTTCCCAGCCACAACTTTGGTGGCCCCCGGGATGAGCTGATCCAGGATCCTGTACCATCCGCCCACGACGGGGCCCTGCAGGAGCGGGGTGGTGAAGGGCAGCGTCCTGCTCTCCCGGGCCATGGGGTGTCAGGGCTGGGGGGTCTCCGGAGCGGGTTACACAGCCCTGCCCCGGGACCTGGGGACAGGGGCCTGTCCTGCCTCCCCTCCCAGGCAGCCCCGGGGCATGGGGTGGGCACAGGGATGGCTGCAGCCCCCACCCCTGCCCCTCCTACAGCACCCCGCCACGC
>NW_009647053.1:53007-53593 GCF_000708025.1 Charadrius vociferus
TGCAGTCCCCGCTGCTCCCCCAGCGGCTGGGCGATCCCGTCGCCAGCTCCCATGAGGGCCCCTGCGACCAGCTCAGCCCGCTCGGGTGGCCGCAGCATGCTGGGGCAGGGCAAGACGCCAGAGCACCCTGTCGACAGCCGAGTCCTCCTGCCCAAGCGCTGCCCCTGCCGGCTCTCTCTGCCCGCTGAGCTCCCTCTGGCCCCGCTGCATCTGTCCCAGCACACAGCTCCCCACTGCCCTGCGCCAAACCCCCCGCACCCTCCTGCAGCGGCCAAGCACCACGAGCCACTCTTGGGACTACGCAGCATCTTTGGCCAAAATGGTGCACGGCTGCAGCGTCTCGCCAGCCTCCTGGCACAGGGCTGATCCGCCACTCTGGGTGGCGGGGGCTTCTGGGACAGAGCCCACCCGGCTGCTGCCTGCGCTCCCCGCCGTGGCCTCTCCCCAGCCCAGGCCTTGCTTCCCAAATTCCCTCCCTGAGCACCACACAAACTGCTGACTACAGCCCCCTTCCCTGTGAAGCTGCGCTCTGCCTACGCTGCTCCTGCCCGGCAGCACCGCCGCCACCCGCAGCCCGTCCAGAGGG
>NW_009647053.1:53644-54081 GCF_000708025.1 Charadrius vociferus
GCCTGGTTTCCATATCAGTGTGAGGGACCGTCTGCTGTGCGCGTCCCCCGCGGGGTGCTGCTCAGCTGGGACTTTGGCAGCTCCCGCTCCATCCTACACCCTTGACCTCTTCGACGCAACTCGGCTGGCCCTGCGCTCCTTCCCCCTGCTCCTCCCAGGACGGTTCCCAGGCAGGTCTCCAGCCCTGCTGCGATTCTGCTCTCTTCTCAGAAACTCTGAACCCAGCAAGCCCTCGTCTCGGGGAGAGGCAGCCCCAGTGTCCCCCCTCCTCCCAGCAGCCGGGGCCAGCTCGGGGCCAGCCTTGAGCCACAAGTGGTTCCTTACCACATGGCGCGCCAAGGATGCTCAGGGTGGCAGAGTCCCGGCTGCGTCCCCAGCAGCACCCGCCCCCTGCCACCCGCTCCCTCCCAGGGCCACCGGGCTCTCTGCGACAGACC
>NW_009647053.1:55655-57299 GCF_000708025.1 Charadrius vociferus
CAGCACTAGCAGCTTTGGGAGCAGCAAGTGAAGGCAGAGATGGAGGCCCGGATATGCCTGGCCCTGCGGCTGCCCAGCGCAGGGAACAGGGGAGCTTGCCACCTCCACACAGACCATGCAGCTGGCCAGCACAGCTGGCAGCAAGGGGCTGAGCCTGGCCTCGGATTGGGGTGATTCCTTGCTGAAGCTACAAGGAGAGCGGGAAGGCTAGGCCTCCAGCAGGGCTGCCCCTGCCCCGGAGGAATGGCCATGGTGCCACCATCGCAGCTTTGCACCATGTGGGTCTGGGCAGCCACTGCAGGAAGGGAGACGTCCAGGGACGAAGGCAGAGCCTCTTCTCGGCTGCAGGAACTGCATCCAGTGCTGGTCCGACCACCCAGCAAGGGCGGCTGCACACCCCCAGGGGCACAGCCCCGCGCTGCCGGGGGCTGCCAGGGCCCCGAGGAACAGGGGGGCTGCGCCTCAGCACAGCAGGTCCAGCTCCAAGGTGAAGAAGCAACAGGCAGAGCTGGAAACCGCTTTGGCGGCAAGCAGGGGCTGCCGGGGAGGGTGAGGGCCAGTGCTGGGCAGCCCTCCCGGCTCCATCTTGGCCTCCCTCCAGGAACCAAGGGGTGGATGCACAGCCCAGCAGCACACAGTGCAGCAGGTGCCAGGCAATAAAATCCATCAAATCAGATAAAAATAACAGTGGGAACAGTGAGGTGGCCTGGCAGGACCCCAGCAGCCCAACAGGCAAGGGAACGTGCTGCCATCCCCACGGGCAGCAGCAAGGAGGGCCAGCGGCTACACATCGCGCCGAGCCCCCTGCCCCCCACACTGGCTCCCTAGCACAGCAGGACACCTCCAGACCCTACGGTTGTGCTTTTCCAGCACCCTGGACTGGTTACTTGTGAGCAGCATGGCCGGTGGGGGAGCGGTGGGGGCAGAGAAGGCTGCAAGCAGAGCAGAGTACACAGGGACCTCACTCCCAGCCAGCTCCCGCCACACACAGCCCTGCGCAGCTCCATGCACACGCAGCACAGGCAGAACAGGCTTTCTTGCCAATCAGCCTCAGCCTCAGCCCTGCACCGGTGGGGCCGCAGCAGGGAGCCAGAGCTGCTTGTTGCTGAGGGCTGAGAGCCCCAGGCCAGCGCGGGCAGAAGCACCCCTGCCTGCAGCAGCTCCCTGCACAGGGAGAGCACCCTTGGGGCACCCAGAGCTGCCTGCCAGCGCGGAGGGTCAGATCTGTGGCGCCTCCAGCCCTGCAAGCACCAAGGCTGTGGGGGCGGTTGAATCACGGCTGCAGGGGTTCTCCCCAGGCAGCACCTCTGCACCCAACTCAAGCCCTGGTCCTCGCCACCCAATCTGGGCAGCCCACGTTGGGGGAACTCGCCCTGTCCTGTGCTGGCTCAACCCGTGGGCGGAGGCTGCAGTCCACTGACCCCTCCCAGTGCCAGGTCCTGGCATCCATCCCTGCCCAGGGGGAGCGGGGCTCCCCAAACACCCTCCACAGAGGGTGAGTCCTTGAGCTGTGCCTCCTCACGGCCCCCCGTGAGCCCTCCCAGCTCTAGCACAGGCCCCCAATGCAGATCTGAGCCCAGAGTGGGCCACAGCCCTTCACCCAGTCTGATGCATGGCGGGTCCCATGGCAGCACCTCCCTCTCC
>NW_009647054.1:0-11338 GCF_000708025.1 Charadrius vociferus
ACTGGAAGGGGCAATTCAGCCCTTACTCCCCGACGTACGGTGCACCAGGGCTGCGCTCATAGAGATACGATACTGTTTGTACCCTAAACCTTCAGTTTAAATGACATTCCCTGGTTTCCCCGTTGTTTCTCAGGTTGGAAAAGTCTACGTTTACGAGGTGGATGGTCCGAGTCCGCGGCAGTGTTTGCCATGCCCCGTCTCCGTGGTTAAGGAGGACCCAGAGGAGGTCCTCCTGCCCATGCCAGATGGCTCCTTAGCCGTCCGAGCTGCTTCATTTCCCAGCAATGAGCCTTGCAGCTGCTGGTGGCAGGAGAGATGAAACGAAGCCAGTGTCTGTGTTTTAAGAAGTTCCAGTGTGTTGGGTTTCTTTTTTTTTTTTTTTTTTTTTTTTTTTTTTTTTCTTGAATAAAGATGTTTCTTGCGGTGGTGTCTCTGAATTGGTTCAGGGTGGATGCATCTCAGAAGGTAGCATTTGATTTCCTGCAGGAGATGGTGGATTGAGTTAGTGGGGGGAAAAAAAAAACGGAAGTCTGGAAGCGGAGGGATTATGGGTCTGTTGTTTTATGGTGGATTCTTGTATTGCCTTTCTATAAAGTTATGCAATTAAGGGGATGTGGAAGGAGAGAAAATTGTCTGTTTATTGGCCTTCTGCTTTCTTCGTGTGATGAAACCTTTCCTCCGTGCATTGAAAAGAGAGTAGGGTTGTTTATTCAGACAAAGCTAAGCTAAAAGGAAGTGTCCCCACATTCTGGCTTATAGAGGAACATGCAGATGTTCATCCTGTCTGGTGGCGTGGGTTTTTTGGTGGGTTGGGAGTATTTAACATATGTTTAAGATTATGGGTAGTCTTTTAAATGATTGTAGAAAGTATCCTAATGTTCCATATGAACTGGCTGCTGGGACTGGGCTAGCAACGCTTGGTTAGGTTGGGAGTGGGAGAGTGAAGTGCTGTGTGTCCCGTTTCTCCTGCCTTCTTACCCTCCCTTAAACGCCTTTGGTTTCCTTGCGTGTCACGTTGGCTTTTAATGAATTTCAAAATACCGCCTATGATATTTTAGGCTAATTTGTTCAGCATCTCGGGCGTCCTGGCTTGCGGGAAGAACACTGGAGAGTGTTATATTTCATTATTTACTGGATCCTTGCTGGTGTGCGGATGCAGAATCCACTGCTGGCACCAAGTGGCTGCAGGTGGAAGCTGCTCTGGAGGTGTTGGACTCACAAGCTGTCTGTGGTGTGTGCATAGATTTTGGGGCTGCGGTTCAGAGGGGGGTAGGACCCACACCACACCCCCATTCCCTCCCCAGTTTTCTGATGGTGGGTGTCACGTGTGGGAGCTGCTCTATCCTTCCCTGGCTGGTGCCCTGTGATGCCAGCTGAGCTATTGCCTTGGTCGTGCTTTTCCTTTCTTTAAGATATATGAAAGGGAAAAAGGCTGTCAGAGGACTTGTTTGCTTATAATAAATCTCAGTGTGCTTTGCCCTGCATCTCATCCTTGTGGGGTTTGGGTTTATTTTTTCCCCCCAGGTGACTGGAAAAATAACCTGTACAGTACCATTACATGCATGACGGCAAAGGGTCATGAGTACCTGGGAAAGGACACTATTTTTCCTGCCTCTTCAAATATCTGGGGGATTTTAACACCGAACGCTGTTCATAGACGATGCATTAAGTATTAAAAGAAGAATTACTTCAGGCTTTCCACCCTCCTTCATTTTCAAGTGGAGGTGACAGGCGAGCTGTGTTCTGTTGGCCAGGAGACATTCAAGCAGGCAGAAGAGCACAGATGTGGTACCTCTGCTCCCAGGCTGGGCGGTGGGGAAGGGGGTGTCAGGAGTAGTTGGTTTGGTTTTGTTTTATTTTTTTTTTAAAGCTGAAATCAAGATTTTTCCACTCACAAATCACTTGAAGCCAAGTTTCTTCGTGAATAAACACAATTGCTAACATATCAGAAAAAAACAGGCAGAATTCTCTCACCCAAATTTTTCTTTCTCTGCATGATCTTTAAATGACATCCTCCGCTCATCCCTTCTGTAATTAATTTAAATGTATCTGACACTAGCTCGGAGGCAAGTTTTGAACTTTCTTTACCCATCACTGTGATTTTGTTGCTTTTTCTCAGTTCAGTGGTGATTATATTTGAATTTGGAAACTGGTTGTTGACCAGCTCTTGCTTGCCAGTCCCTTTCTAGGCTGACCTTTGCAGTGAACACCGCTGTGTGGCTGTGTTTGGGAGGGCATACACTTGGCTGCCAGGAACTGGCTTTGGGCATCTGTGAGTGTTTTGGTTTAATATCAGAGGTTATCATTTTAAAGTGAGATAAACCCAGAATAAGAAGCATTAATTTCATGGCTTTCAGCCTTTTTTATTTCTTGTGAATAGTATTTGTATGGTGTTTTGACTCATCACTTCACCTGATTGACCACCCGTGGAAATTAAAAATTGGAACTTCTTGGAGCCCCCAGGGAGGGGGAATGAGTTGGTTTATTCATAGGGTTTCAAGACGATTTTGTACTTTAAAGAGACTTGTATAAATACGTTATTTTAGTTCCTTCATCTTAAGTTTGTGTTATCTTTATTTTGTCCTTTAATACAATCTCCCAACTGTGCGATAAAAGATTAAAGCTCTTTCATGTCATGCAGTGGGTCTGCTGCAGGTGAGGCTCTTGCTACTGCTGTGATGAAGACTCGGCTACGGCAGCAGGATGGGTGTTCTACTTCATTTTCAATAAACTTTGCAAGATGCCAAAAATAACTGCAAGCGTCAGCATGTTCATTGTGCTCCACGTTTCGATACTGCTGCTCAGAGCTGGTGAGATCCTTGTACTTGAATATTGGAGTTATTTTTAACAGACGTTGTAGAAAGGTTTGCCTCCAGAAGGGCTTCCCCCGCCTGCCTTGGCTCATGTCTTTGACAGATGATGCAATAGCTCTTGTTGGGTTTTATTTTCTCTGTAGTACAGAAGCATCCCCGGTGCCTGGTCTAGAGCAGATTGCCCAAACCCAGAGTTTGTGTGTTTCGTTACACCTCTCTCCATCCTTTCCTTGCATGAGTGATGGTTGAAAAAGTGCCGGTAGTACCTGCGGGGAAACTTTTGGGCCAGTACGCTTTGCTTTTGTAATGTAAAAGGATTAGTGGGTGCCAAGTGGATCAGGTAACCTCTTAGGGGAAAAGTTTGTTGTGTGGCTATTTAGATGAATCGGTCCAGCTGCAGCTTCCCCCCAAGGAAATCCCTAAAATCTTGAGGACCAGAAGCTGAGAAGGGGAATCACAGGAGAAATGTTTTTCCCCGTGGCTTATTCTCTAGCTATAAATGTTTAGTAACAGGTGCCACTGAATAAGATAACTTAATTTATCAGTTTTCAATAGTGACATTTGAGATGCAGAAGTTAGTTTGCATCAAATTTTACAAGTAATCCTGCTTAAA
Organism: Charadrius vociferus; assembly: GCF_000708025.1. Taxonomy (NCBI): domain Eukaryota; kingdom Metazoa; phylum Chordata; class Aves; order Charadriiformes; family Charadriidae; genus Charadrius; species Charadrius vociferus. The sequence goes on from NW_009647054.1 coordinate 3,427, forward strand.
GCATGCTTGTCTGCCTCTCTCCCAGCTGCACTGCTGCAAACATTGATTGGAAATTACAGCTTTATTCTTAATGTACCTACTTTCCCCAGGTAATTCTTAAACCATAGGTGTGTTTTATCGTCTTTTATTTGGGAAAGTCTGAGTGAGAGGAGCTGCAGGGCTCACCGAGACCTTCTGCAGCAGCAGTGGGCCAGTTGCTTTGGAACATCTCAGGGTCACCCTGAAAATGGGAAAGAAAGAGAAAAGCTGGGCTGAAACCATGTGTTTCATCATCGTGCTCCTGTTAAGACTTCTTCAGCGTGGCGTTTGGAGAATAATCCTGCTGTCTTATCCTAAAGTTGGCACCAAGAGGCTTTGTGTGAGGCACATCAGGAAAAAAATGAAGGTGAAAAGTTTTATTTTAGTTTTTCTTTTCTGGTCTTTTTTTTTTTTTTTGCATCCTGTAGTGCAAATCTGACCACTCTCTGAATGCCTAGCTACAAAAAAACTCTGAGAAGTTGGTCCTTTTTTGTTTCCCGGTCTGCAAGACTGCAGGAAACTCTGCTGCTTGTGTTACCCTGTGGAGATGCACAGTGCCTGCTCCTTAACACAGGGCAGGGGGAGAGGACCGGCGAGCTTTTACAGGCTGACTCAAGACTTTCCTAACCGTATTCACCACTTTGAGGTTGATTTGAGATATTTGGACTCGTTTCTTATCCTTTAATAAAAGATGCTATCTTGTGCTCTGCTGAAACTTGGGATATTTGAAGGCAGTTGGTAGAAAAATACTGGTTTGTGTCTTTAGGGCTGAAATTGGGAATATTATAGTAGAAGAAAGCATCGGTGCTGCTTTTGAAACAGTACTGACTGCGCATTTTTGTGTCTCTTGGGTACTGTAAAACTTCTTTGCATTCTTCAGACATGGCAGAAAGGACTACCTCTGCTTTTTAATGAAGAACACATACTTTTCCTCCAAATGAGTTTTCCCTCTCCTTTCCCCAGCATACGAGAAGGGGAGAGGTCGGTGTTTTGTGTTGTGAGTAAACCCCAACCTCAGGATCGGATGACAGTAAAAAGTGCTGTCTCTTTTCCCAAATACTGCGTGGGCCACTCAAGCAAAAGCACAAGGTGCTTGTCCGGTTTGGAGCTGCCTCCTGCCAGCGTAGTCCATCCAAACCTCTCCAGCCCTAGCGTTTCGTGCGTTTCAAATGCAGTAGGAATCACTTGGTGTCCCACTGGGAAAAGCAGAAGTCTAGCCAATGTGCTCATAACTAAAAAATATTTACCCCCAACTTGGCATTACCATGGAAATGGTAATAGCTCATTTGCAAACAGCCTAGTTCTTACAGAGCGTAGTTAAGAGCGTCTATGTTAAAAGCGTATATAGCCAACCATGTCTGGAGCTCTGCACAGATTGAAAGCAGGGCCGGTGGATCTGCCAGCTTTCATCTCCCCACCTTGATCTCAGTTGGGTGCCTTGCTGGTTTTTTGTGTTAGCTGTGTAATGAAGAGCGGGGGAGGCAGAAATGGTTAACTCGTCGAGCAATATAATGTCAAGTCGGTGGTACTGAGTTGTTCCGTTGGAGTTTAAAAATTAATTTTGTTGTTAAATGTCATCTTCTGGCTTGTGATCAGCTATAGTCTAGGTCAGACGTTTTCTGATAAATTTGAAGGAAATCAAATAAGGGATCCTGAATGCTGAGAGCTGTGAAACCAAAGTCGGCTGAAGTTTAACATTGATGTTGAGCCACAAAGAGGTGGAGGGGAAAAGGGAAAAGATGAAATCCGCATTATTCATCTAGCGGAGACACGGTGCTCAAACCCAACTCAGGAGAATTGCTCTTCCCTCTTCCCTGCAGCAAAAGCCAGGAGAACATAAACTAGTGCTGGAGAGATGGATTAATGGAGAAGACCTTTCTCTGCTGAAGTGGGAAGTTCTGCAGGGCCCCCACAGCCACGTTTGTAAGGGTCTTGAAGGGACTTAGGACAAGAAGAACTTTCTGGGGCTGGGGAATGTGAGGTCTGGAGACCTCCATGACCCTTCCTATGCTGAATCCACCTCTAAAGGGCTTGGAGCAGAGAAGAGCTACCATGAGACTTAGTTTTTGCAGGATTTTTCTTTCCTGTTTTTTGGTGGTTTTTTTTTAACCACCATCCCCTTTTATAGCAATCATAGAAATGCTCCTACATATACTTATTTCGAAGCACACACTTGTACCTTAGCCCAGTCCTGCGCAGATTTTTGATCAATTGGACAAATTCTTTGGATGCTTATTGAGATGTCCAAGCTGGAAGCGCCTGTCAAGGACACCATAGTATTTGCTCTTGCTTTTCAGCCCATTGGAGACCCGGGGACACTAGCTTGGTTTCAAGTTAAAGTAATCATCCTGCCTTGTCAAGTCCAGCTCTACAAACGCTGTCCCTCTGCAAGATAAAACTAGGAGGGCCAGAGACGAAGACTTCTTCCAGAGGTTGTCCAAGGAATAGCACATAGGGGAAAATGTTGACTTACGGATGGGACACTGTCTTGGGGGAAGCGAATACTCAAATGCATTAGGATTTCTCCCTCAGCAGTGTTTCCTGCAATGTTCATTTTTTATTACAGTGCCTTTTTACACCCTTCCCCTGGACGGAGCTTTCCGCTGTACAATCTTGTTTTCATCTCCCTTTTTTTTGTTTTTTAATGTCCCCTTCCAGTTTGAGCGGCACGACCCGGTGGAGGGGCGGATCACGGAGCGGCAGTTTGGCAGCATGCTGCTGGCCTACAGCGGGGTCCAGTCCAAGAAGCTCACCGTCATGCTGAAGCAGCTCAAGAAGCAATTCCAAGATGGAGAGGTCAGTGGCAAATTCGGGAAGTTGCGGTGGGGGCAGCCGTCCTGCACTGAGCTAAGAAATGAGTAAGCAATCTCTGTCATCTTAAGAAAAGCACCCGCACCTCGTTAAGCAGTGCGGGGAGACACGCTGACTTTGTGGATGATAAATATTTTGCCAGCAGCAAGGAGATGGAAGAGGTGGGAGTGCAGTGGTTGGTGTCCAGATCGAGGTGTAGGCTTGTCTCTATTAAAATGGATGCTGCAATTTTCAAAATTTAAATTCGCTGAACGGCACCTTGGGTCTGGAGCCAGAATAAACATTGAAGACATGTTCCTAGTTACTGGCTCGACCTTGGATTAATTAGCTGCTGCGACTGGGCAGTTTATTATTTAGTTATTAACTTACGTGAAAAATTATTTGAATTACTCATGATTTAGAGAAGAATAAGGTTGCAGATCCTACACTTGTTAATTTAGTGAGAGACCTTGGAATAAGACATCCGTACCAAAAGGACGTGCTTTATCAGGTAAGGCAAGTATGGGCTGTTAAATTACTACAGTATTAGAATTTCACATCTGCTTCTATAAAGATGGATTGTTCTTATATTAACTAGGTTATAAACAAGCTATTCGCCCAAATGAGAAGGGATGGAAAGTCTTTGGCTGCGTATTGGGTCGGTCTGGCTGTTTTAGAGCCACTTTCCCCTGACATTAGAACTGGCATTTATTTCTCAACTCATTTAGATGCAAAGTGTGTCATAAACCACAAGTGTTGGCCAGGGTCTAGTCCTTTTTTTGTCCCTTTTTGGTGCTTGAACTGGACTCTTGCGATGTGCAGGAATCCACAGTTCACATGAAGCCACCCCAGTGACTTCCCCCCCCCTCATTTTCTCTGTCTTTCACTGGTGCTGGAGGAGAATTTGGGCGTACTGAAGCAGCAGGGTGCGTAGACTAATAGGTCCCTATTAATTGCAAATAATGCCAAAAAGTTAAAAACTGGAGGAAACTCTAAGTGGGCCAAAAGGCCATGCTCGGAGTCGTGTTCCTGCCAGAGGAGCCACGGTACCTGCAGCTTCTTGCGGCCTTGGGGTGCCAGAAAGAGTGGGGTTTTTTGCAGATTCCCTCATGTTTTGTAGGAAAACAGGCTCAATACCAAACAGGCTGTTATCAATGAATGGAGTCAACATGTCATCGGGGCTGAGACGCGCTGTGTGTTAATATTTGGAAATCTCACTTCTGAAGCTCTTTGTCGCCAGCTTAAATAAGACCATTGATGTTGCCAAGGTTGTGTGCGTTTATTTGATCTTTGAGCGAGACGCTGCAGATTTTGCCTTTTCTAATACCTCTGCTCCCTTTGAGTTTTAAGGGGAATCATTTGATTTCTCGTGGAAAAAATACTTAATAGTGATGTGTCTAACAGAAAATATCAGCTCTGCTGTTAACATTCCCAAAATGTCAATTCTTTTCCTGTGATCTGGGTTTTTTTAATAATATACATACATATATATACACACACGTATATATTATTGAACAGTAGCTGGGTGTGTGAGAAATTAGGCAGAGTTATTTTGGAAGGTTTCGTACAACAGATGTTGTCTTCCTTTCATGTGTAAGCCAAGACCCTGACATCTGTGGCAGAGGAAGAACTTTTTGTTTTTACCTTATCCCTCATCCCCGAATCTGCCAGATTGTGTTTCTATTTGCAGATAACGGTATTCAGAGCAAGTCTTTTTCTTTCTTTATTCCAAGGACTTTCAAGACGAGAAACTGGGGAATAGGACAAAAAAAAAAAAAGACATTTGCAAGCAACAAAATTGGTGGAAAACACATGATTCCTTAGGCCAGGGGGAATGGAACACCCAAAACTCTAAAACGAGATGGTCTTTTTAACAAGTACAAGATATTTAATGGTTTAAGGAGACGTAAAGGATGCAGGAAGCGCCAGGCGCTTTGCACTGGAAGCGGATAAGCCTCTCTGGCAGCCAGAGCAGCTCAAAGTCAATGCTTACAAAATTGAGAATAAAGAAATCAGGCACTGAAATCCTCCACTTCAGTAGGTTTTAACTCACGGAGAATCCAGCCGTGGTGCCTAACTCTGCGTTGTCTTTTATACAAGACAAACTTTTCTTGAAAGTTTGTGGTTGGTTTGGTTTTTCTTTTTTTTCCCCTAGGATATCTTAGAAGACCATATCCCTTGCAGATTTGTGTGCAGCACTTTGTATCTAAATACACTTACGTACTTCTATTGGAACACCCTGGTGCAGCTGTCAGTGTTTTTATGTAGCTTAAATTTCCCCGTCACTTCAGAAATGGGATGGCCGTGACCAGAATCACATTAACCACCTTTCGAGCTTTCTGCATAACTTATTCAGGGATGCGTTTGCAAAGTTTTCTTTGTAAATGGATAGAGTATTAAGCCAGAGAGTGTTCTACTCGAAACTGCAGAAGCTCGACGCTGCGTTTGCTTCTTCCTCTGTGTGTGTAACCCAGACATCTGCAGAGCGAGCAGCTGCTTGGGTCAGGCTCTGCTTTACCTCCCATCCTATAAAAGGGGAGCGGAGCCGGTGTTATCCACTGCTCTCCCTTTGGCTCCCAGACCTCAAAGAGACATTAAAGCCACCCAGCCGCTTCCTTTATCCTGCAATACTTTCCAGTCACTGAACACCTTGTAAGTCAGAGGGTTTGCGATGCAAACATGTTTTGCAGGAAGAATTTTGCTCCAAATCCCTTCTTTTCGCACTTTGGTAGCCTACTTTTGTAGCAGCGTAGTATCAGCATCTGCCTGGTTTACCAACCTGCTGTAACTCCCCTCTATGCCGAAAGCAGTAGGGGCTTTGACTTGCTATTGCTTTCCAAAGGAAGTGGGAGTAAAATAATTTTAATAGTGTGATGCTGGGAGGGGAATGGCAGTAATTGTACCAAACCCACCCGGCAAGCTTTACCTTGGAAATGCAGTTTACCTTGTGAGTGCTTTCTTGGGAAATCTGCCAAACATCATCTTCATTGTCTGACACGGTTACTTTTTCTGCACGAGGCGACCCTGGCAGCCTCCAAAATGTTAAAGCTCTGGTTTAATCTAACCTTTAGCCATTTTCCAACATCGTTATTCTATATTCCTGCTTTTGGGAATAACATGTTTCCTTGTAGCAATTGATAATCTGCTTTCATTTTTATTTGTCTTGAGGGGAAAAAAAAGCCCATTTTACCTTCGATACGTGAACTCCTCCGCATATTCAGTGGAGCTGCTACACTCTACTTTGTTTAAAATTGCTTACGATCCTCCCCCCGAGTTATACTCACACAGCTGCTTTTCTTCTAGTAAAAAGGACTCGAGTCGTCGATAGTACTTATAAGCAAGGTCTTTGGTGTTTGTCTCCCTAACCGCTAGAAAACCAAGCTGACTCTTCAGAAACTAGTGATTCGCGTTGTCTTCTACGCGTGCTTTGGGGGCTGTGGAGCATATTTTTCTGTTGGGGTGGCAGAGGGTGGGAGGGAGATGTAATTCTTCCCAGGTGAGAAGCCCTATTCTTTGCCAAGGGTGTTTGAGCTGTTGAGATGCGCGTTGCAAGCAGATAAGCCTTTCTGGAGTCTGCCTGCTTATGTATCATTAGTAATACTTAAACGATGCAAGGATTCAGGCATACGAATCGACAGCTAGATATACAAATGCCTTGAAAGAAGTGATCATCCAGATCCCATGATTGTTACTTTAGTGCTCTCCAGATATGCAATTTCTTGTGATGACAAATTAATACAAACTTCTGTTAAATGATGGAAACTTCTATTGATCTTTCAACGGAGATGCGAATAACTTATGAAGAGCTGAGCAGCGTTGACAAACGCATCGATGGGGAATAGACAAATTCCCATACTCAGACTTTTGACTGATGAAGGTGATCATTCATCTGTCAACTTGTCGGTGTAAGCCTGAGGCTGTCCCAGCCTCTGATTTTATTTTTAGTTTGGTAGCTGGAAAGGAATTAATGCTGACGCTAGCCTCAACCATAGGATTCATCAATAAAATAATAAATTTCATAATACTGATTGCATTTTTGCTAGAGATTCAGTATCTCTGTCCACATGAAAGCCCAGATTTGGAGGATACCCCCAGACATCGTTGGTTTTGCTTTTTCAGGTGGTGAAAGGACCACAAGCTTACATACGTAAGCATGTAAACCTTCCCCGGTACCCGCTGAAGCAATAGCAACTGTAGTGTTGGTACTAAACAAGAGGCAGTTTTGCACAGACAGCAATGCTGTTTGGCCTTGACATCTGCCATTTCCTGGTGGGAAATTCCAGGAAAATGCAAAGTTGGAGCTCTTCGCGTAGAATAGCAGCTGGGATGCCTTGCCGCTGCTGCTACAAAGCTCAGATGTCCCAAACAGAGCAGGTAAACCACTGCACAGTGTCTTCTGCTGGCCTGAAAGTGGCCGCGTGCCTCCTGGTTTCTGCAGGCTTTCCACATTTTTAGTGCTCTGCTCCCTGGCAGGAGCACGTCAATTGGGAAATGCATAGCAGGGGGACATCCAGATGGACATCTGAATTGCAAAGATCTTTTCTCCTCTAGGTCTGCTGTGCAAAACAGAGCAATCTTCACAGTACTTCCTATGGAAGTACCCAATATATTTATTTTTTTTGTTAGGACCGTATTTTATTTAATCCTGCCGTACATCTTTTAGCATCCCACTAGGGAAGCAGAGCAGGTATAGATTTAAAGAAAGCTCCCTGTACAGTAACTGGGGATTTATTTCAGGCCCATTGTCCATGTGTGCATTTTGCTATCTCATCCTTTTTGGTCTGGATCCACGAATCCAGGGCTGACAGAGCCTGCTGTTGCACTTCTCGGTGTGCACGCTGTGCAATTTACATCGGTGGTGCATTGTCACATACTCGGTTACAGCAAAGATAGGAACAAGCTGCAAATTTTCTGTAGTTCTTCTGCTTACAATTCTGGAGGCACCGTGTCTGTATGAGAAGATTGTAAATAAAATGTGCTTTTTCTTTCAAAAAAAGATAGGTGGCTTCTTTCCTGATTAGAAGTTGTTGGGAAGAGTTTGAGCAGGGTTACAACAGATCATATAAATTTATATTTGACTGTACCCGCTGAACTTACGCTCTTC
>NW_009647054.1:11354-23431 GCF_000708025.1 Charadrius vociferus
TCTTCCATCCAGACCGTGAAACTGTGCCATGTTATGCAGTTGGGATTTTTAGTATCTTGCTATAGAAGTCTGTCGTGCTAGACAGCATGGGAGGAGCCTGAACCTGAACTCCTCTTGACAAGCTGATTTATCTCCTCCAGAGAGGAAGGCTGAATGGTTATTACTGTGGCAATGATTTACCTCCTCCGTTGGCTCTGAGACGTGGCTGGGGGTGGGGGGGTTTGCATGCTGCAGCTCTTGTCCCAGCACTGATATAGCCGTGCTGGAGCTAAATGGGTGCATAAAATGGGGTGTTGTGTAGTGTGGGGTGGGGGTCCTGGAGCTGTGCTCCTTGGTGGCTGCTCTCCCAGCGGGCTCCTCGCCGGTCAGATTGGTGCAGAGAGGAGCATGTCACCCCCTGCCTGCCCATCGGCGGTGCAGTGGCGCCAGCCCTGGGGGATCTCGGGATGTGTTGCTGTGATTGTCCTGGTGTGTTGGCTGTATGCGTGCAGCGAGCACACGCTCACCCGTCTCAGGGTGAGCCCAGCCCCGGGTGACTGTGCCGGTAAGTAGAGCAGACGGCGATCCAGCCCCACAGCTATCCTGCCACCAGCAGCAAAGCTAACTGGGGCACATCTATATGTGCTGTGGTTTGCAGTGTCGCCTTCTGCAACACTGGGTGAGACGTGGATCCCCCCCAGGGATCGCTGAATTTCTTGGGAGGGACTGTGCAGTGCTTGAACTATTTCATTATTGTAATTGCAAGTGTGCAGACTTGGAAAAAAATTATAAACGAACCCGCTTGTAGCGGTCTCCTGCATCCCAGCCGCAGGCTCGTGGTGTGTCCGCTTCTCTGGGCCAGAGCTGGCTGCAGAGCGAGGGCCAGAGAAATGCTTTTTGGTCTCTGCCACCACTGACAGTACATGGGTAAGTCCCTTTCTGTCGCACAACTAGGGGGGCTGGGAGAGGAGCAGAGATGGTTAACAAAAGTATCTGCAGGTGCCAAGGTGGGAATGTTTTGAGCGTGCAGATGAATTCCCCTCTGGCTACAGCTTTGAGTCACTTTGTAATCCAGGTAGTGTGACAATCTCCTCTTTCCCATCACTGTAAGACTGTCTTTTCTCTGTCCTAGGGTCTAACGTTTGAGGAGGTGGAGAGCTTCTTCACTTTTCTGAAGAACATAAATGACGTGGACACAGCTTTGAGCTTCTACCATATGGCTGGAGCTTCGCTTGATAAAGGTATTACAACTTCTGAGATGGACAGATGCTGAAAGCTTGAGGGAGCGCGACGCGTGCCATGTCTTTGGAGTTGGGAAGATGTCGAATGAGCCCAGGATGACAGGTTAAAAATGTACCGAAATCACAGTAATGAGAGGTTTAACTTGCTATGTCCATGGATAAAGAGGGATTTCAGGTTTCATACTTCCCCAGTTTTAGATATAGAGGGGGGGAAAAAAAGGCTGAAAGGTATAGCCTGATTTCATAGTGACCGATTGGTAAGCGTTGATACCATGGTGGTATCTTCAGCCAGGACCATTCAGGCCTGATGTGTGCAGGGGCAAGATGACCTAGTGAGTATATCGCTCAGGCTGTGGGACCAGAGCACAGGCACACCAGTGTTTTTTCCTCCTCCCTGTCTTCTGGAGTGAGGGTTTTTCCTCCTTTTACAAAATACTCGAAAAATGACTGTTGGCAAAGGCAAGCAGTGTTATAAAGAAGTGTTCTTGCAAACCGTGTCTTCTGTAGAGGGTCTCCGTGATTGATGTGGCAGAGGCACTAACCAGCAGTGGAGCTGGCGGTAGGAACGTTTCAACCCTTGTTTTGTTGCAGCTTTGCTTAAAAATGAGAGGCTTTGCGTAGAAATAAGAGCTGTGTGGCCAGATGCTGCGTTTCTGATCTGAAATCCATGTAATGGCAAGCATCTTTGGAGGTCCCAGGTGTGCTGTAGGGAAGGAGGGGGAGCTCTGAAACCCCACTGAGCGTTAAAGTCTGTCCAGAGGAGGCTGTCTTCAGATAACCCACAGTCCAGAGGCTGTGCGTGGCCAGAGGAACTGGTTGAATAAATCCCAGAGCTGGTGTTTCCTGGGGAGTTTGATAATAGTGTGGTTTATTGATCAGACCAATCCATATCCTTCTTCATCTCATCGTGTTTTTCCTTTTCTAAGCTAATCCGCATCAGGTATGTTCTCAGATCTGACACATTGAATTTAAAAAAAAAAAAAACAAAAAAAAAAAAACCAACAAAAAAACCCCACAAACCATACCATGCATTTAAAAAAAAAAAAAAGTCCCCCAAACAACTGCCAGGATCTGTCACAAATGTGTGTCCTTTTCTTTTCTAGATCTTTTTTTTTTTAAGAGGTTGTTTTTTTTTTTTTAAACTCTCAAACTGGGAATATAAAAAAAAACCCAAACAAACCAACGATGGCAAACTCATTAAAAGTTTTTTAGGCTATGGGGAAACTCTTTTCTACTAGAAAGTTAAAACCGATGTACTTAGGCAGCTGCAAAATTAAATGCTTCGGAAGTAAGCTATTCTTCCAACCGGTGCTGTTGTGGCAATATTAAGACATTAATAGGTTTTTGGGCAGTGGAGTTAAAAAGGGAGTCAAACGTGTCACATCTTTTCTTGCGTATATCAACAGACATCCTCGTCTTTGATTTTTTTTTGGGGGAAGATCATCTGTACTCTTTGTTTTAGATCACTGTTATCTTAAGACTTACAGTTAAAAGAACCTGATAGGTTTTTCTTTCATTTAGAAGTAAAAAGGAGCAGGAAATACTGTATATGAAATACGGATGTGCCACTGCTGCATAGACCCCTTTCTGCAGCATCTCACGAGGAGGTAACAGCCCAGCAAATCCAGTTTACTCGGTGTCTGCAGTAAATTAGCAACTGCACAGTCATGGAATATGTATTTGTGGAGTATTTAGGTCCATGCGCAGCTGGTAAATCAGTGTGATTACTGTTTAATTATGTGCGATTAATGAACTTGTGCTGGAGCCGCAGCCACTGAGCTGGGAGTCCTTTGGCTGGAGTAAGAAACCTCGGGGAGGGTTGGTGGTGTGGCTTCAGACCGCTGGCAGGCTCGGCTGTCCCCGCATCCCCCTCCCTGCCTGCAGGGTGCCGCTGTCGGGAGAGATGTCCTCGGGCTCGGGCAGAAGGTGAGGGTTATCCTGCGAATCCCCTCTTCGCGTGTGTCTGGTAGCTGCCACGAATCACCCCTCACGTCCTCCTGTGCTGCTCAACCCAGAGATGCTCCTGTGTATCTGGCAGAAGGGGTGAAGAGAGCGTTTTGCTGTGGTCCTAACGAAGGTGCAAAGCAAGCCACAGCGGTACACTTGGGTTTTGCAGCAGGGATCTGTGTGTTCCCATGCCTAAATTGTCTGTGCGTTACCTGTTTCCATATGCGTGCACTCCGAGTTCTGGATATTGCACCCACAAATCGAATAAGCGATAAATGAGGTGTACTCTTCCAGAAGTCAAGCTTTCACAAGGTTGCTTATTAAAAACCAACAAATGTAAAAATTACTCATCATATGAGGGGGCGAAGAGTTTGTATATCAAATAAATTGCTGCTAACCTAAAGCAGCAAATGTTATTGTAATTTTAGAAGATGGTTTAAAGTTTAAGAGGGGAAAAAAAAAATAGATGGCACCAAACAGCCATAGCTTGACAACCACTTTTCTGTGTTGAATTAAGTAGCCTCTTCTTCTAAAAAGGATCATAAACCTGTATTTTAATGACCCATAGAATAACACACAGATTATTTGTTGGTCCATCTTTCATTTCACCAGGAACTTAATAGCTCATCATTCTCTTAAATCATAAGCATTACTTAGAAAACTTTCCCAGCCTGGGCTTACAGCCTGGCAGCAGGACAGGAGCCGAATTTGTCACTTATTCGCCTTTCGGGGCGAGAGTGTGAATTGCACATTTTTTTGGCACCGTCTGCAGCCAGACTTTCCAAGCAGCCGTTCTGCTGGCGCCGGCAGAGAGCCACGGCATAATTCCTTTGTGTTTCAGGGCAAGGCACAGATGCGTTTGGCTAGAGATGAGCCAAAGCGAGGGGAGACGGCTTGAGACCGCTGCTCGCTCCGGTGGCTCGGAGCGGGGCTGCAGCCCAGGAGGGGTTAATGGAAGAATGTTGTGGAGCTTGAAACGGCTGCAGACTTGACGGGGAATTTGGAAGGAGGTAGGGGTGAGTTTTGAGTGCAGCAGGTAGTTGTTACTGAATCGCTGTTTGCTTTAATCTGCCTTCAGAGCTGGATAAAATAAGTGGGTCTCCAATGGAGGTACAGCTCCGATGGCTCCTCTGGAGTAATCCCAAGTGTCAACCCTGTTAGCTGTGGGTGGGCAGGACATCTGTAGGGTGGGTGAGGTTGGTTAGGGATCTCTAGAGACCCTCTAGTCCAACAGAGTCACCTACAGCGGCTTGCCCAGGGTCACCTCCAGTTGGGCTTTGGGTATCTCCAAGGATGGAGATGCCACAGCTTCTCTTGAGTGTGTAAGAAAGCCTGGATGAGTATCTGTGGTAATTTGCAAGAAGGAAGAGCCAAATGATGAATTCTGGTGTCTTGCAGAGGCAAGTCAGGGTCGTGGGTTGTCACTTTTGCTGTGCATTGACATGTGCGTGTCTGCACCCTGATGGAGAGGGACCGTAGAAGTGCTTGGCACCATCTCCTCAAGCAGGAGGGGTCTGGAGCTCTTCTGCCCTTTGGTTTTAGTACGTGCACAGTTACAGTGTGGTTTTTGCCAAGCGCTGATGCAGCGAGATGTTGGGCAAAGCTCTGTCACAGCAGAGGATGCCTATCCACAAGGCTTTGAGAAATCAGGTTGGCGTAACCCTGAGGACAAGTTCTCCATAGATCAACAGCTCCTAGAAGATACTGAGTACCCTTCAGTTTAGAAACTACTTTCTGTGTTGGAATCTCCTTTCTTTACTTATTTATGACTGTGAATATTATGTAAACAGTGGATCGGCTCTGCCTTTGTTCTGGTAGCTCCACTTTTTCCCCAGAAGCGTGATCTCCTTGACTTTCCATCATGCTCCCATTGATGTCAAAACAGTTTCTACTTAGCTGCAGGGCTACAGCCTCGCATTTTGAGAAGAAAAAGAAAAATGTGCTGTGCCACAGGGTTGCGTAGGGTTTGTACATCTCTTCTGGATGGATATGCCAGTATGTACACATGTGGATGATCTGAAAAAAATGAAATACCTTTTTACTAGCTATATTGTTGATAATGGCATCCGATGTTTCCCACTGGGATGCTTAAAATGAAACGTGTGTATCAATGTGAGACCCTCCGTAGCCTGATTTCTGGGAACCCAAAATACATGTGTCTTGCCTCTTGCAGCCTGGGACCGCCCAGGGCAAGGAGCCCTGCGCCCGTCACCCTGGGTGATGTTCAGGAAACAAAGGCAGCAGCTCAGCTGCCTATTATTTTGGCCAAATGTGTGATTAATCTCAAGACAGAGGGGAGAAAGAAAAAAAAAAAAGTGAAGTTTGCCATCTGGTGAGGCTCTCGCCCATAGAAAAGCCCTGTTTGTAAGCGCTTGGTGAGGCATTACTCACAGTGCGGTTCTGGGAATTGGAGTGAAAAAGAGAACAACTGTGTCAGACGCTAAACTTGCATAAAATACTCAGATGGCTCATTAAAGGAACCAGTGGGAGACACTAAGACTTGATATTTTTAAAAGCCGCATAGCTTTTTAAGATAGAAACGTGGAACTCATTTTAGGTGGTATAAAATCCAGGAGACTTTCCTGCGTGGAGATGGATGCAGCCATCCCCAAAACCCCAAATCTGGACAAGCTGTGTTTTAGGAGATGTGTCCCCAGGCGGCACCTATTTCATTTTGCAAAATGGAAAGAAAAAACACTGGGAGGTTTACTTCAATTTTGTTTGCCTCACTGAGATACCTTGTGGTCTGGAGTGCGTGTGTCGAAGTGGAAAGCAGACACTTGCCCCTTCCTTATCACTCCTTAAAATCCACCAAAATCGTTACCGAGCACAGCACAGTCACACAGCCCCGGTGAAATAACCTTTTTGCAGAATTTTTGCATTGAGCAAGAACAACATGATGGAGGCGACACTTTACGCAATTGGATTAATAAGAGAGGAAGCAGTAACGGGCGGCTGTAAGTACAAATTACAGCTGGTAAAACAGCGGCTGTGAAAAATAAATAAGCACGCGTCAGAGACGAGGGAGGGATCAGGCGACACCCTGTAGAGGCTGAAGGAGGGGAGTAAAAACCCAGCAGAAAAATATGACTTATAATTAAAGAAATCATTCTGCCACTGTGGGTTTGTTTTTTTTTTTTAGTATTAGTCTATAGCAAATAATTTCTTCAGTAGAAGGGTCCCCAGAGCACCAGAAGGAGAGGATGGTATCGAAGCTTGGTAGAACACCTTTAAAGAAGATTTACATTTAAAAGGAATTCAGTGACTTTTAGTGTTGCTCTCTGAGGAAATCCAGATTTGCTTTTGCTGTCTGAAGGCATGAGTCTCTGCTAAGAGATGGCTTACAGTGCTTAAAACCTCTGTCATTGCCAAAGTTGGGAAGTTTTAAAGTGCCTCCCCAGCAGAAGGACTTTCTGGGGGTGGGGGGGAAAGCTGAGAAATAAGTTTGGATAAACTCTTTTTCTTTTTCTTTTTTTTTTTTTTTAACCTAAAATTAATCTATTTTCTTGAGCTTTATACTGAAGCCCCACAGTAGTGCATGTGGCAGGTAGGAGTTACCAGGCACGTTTTGCTGGAGCCAGGTCTGTATTTAGGGGAATGAGCATCGCCGAATTGGGGAGGAGAAAGGTGCCTTTTACAAAGGCTTATATAAAATCCAGAGGCAGGGCATTTATCTTGGTAAAAAAGACTATCCCATCCACCATTCGGCTCCTGCATCTGCTGCCACGTCGTGTTCGTGGCGTTTGATCCAAGAGGATCTACAAATACGGCATTATACCCGTGCAATTTATAGTCCCCCTCTCCTCTGGTCTGGGCTCTGTGTGATGCTGGCCATCAGTCCCACCCTCTCGGATCAAGGGGGAGAGCTGAAAGCAGCTTTGTCATTTAATTTGTGAGCATTTGATGTCAGTGTGAGTTAATTAAATGGTAGACTATTAAAGCCCTTTTTGGAGGGCTGCTGCCATCTAATGCGCCCACTCGCTTGCGTTGCAGTTTGTTCATTCCATTGTGTTGCATCTCACTGGCTAATTTGTGTGTATTCATAAGGAAGGAGAGCCAAAAGGAAAGGGATGCATGGATGTGGTGGCTGTCCCTGCGCTTAAAATGTGAATTCTGACTCTTTCTTGCTATCTAAATTTTCTTGAGAGCTGTGCCGCGCGCATGGCGCGGTATATTCTGCAGCCTGGTTGGCGTGGGTGGGCTGGGAGAGACGCGTGGTCTCCCCACGGCTCTGTCGGCAAGGTTGGGCCGTAAGGCCGGGGAACAAAATTAATTCAGGTTTGCTTTAATGATTGCATTGCCTCTGCCCTCCCCAAAGCAGGCTCCGGCTGCCAGCAAGACATGCTCAGAAGCAGCAGCCGTATCCTGACGTACGGTGCCAGAACTGAAATATAGAGTACTAACTGCAGACCAGAGCGACATCTCTCATGTAGGAAAGGATTTTAACTCAAAAAGACTACTTACAGAGAAACAGGACATGCCTACCTATATATATATATTAATCCACCTTCTGTTTAATTTCAGTTTTCTTTTGCATTATTTAGTAAAAGGAGGGATTTTATAGGGGAAGAAGGACCCAAAGGTGGTAGCTGCAGATTCTTCTCCCCAAACCCCAAACCTCACTCAGGGGAGCAGAAATGGGGTGGAAGGAACCAATAATCTGAACACTCATGAAAATAAAAATCCTATTAGAAACACTTTATGCAGTTTCTAATTCATCCGGTTACGCTATAGATAGGGTGCTTATTTTTTCCTTTCCGACATACAACTCTTCTAAATTCTGAAGGGCCAATAGCTCTGCAAAGGGACCCGAGTGTATGAAGCCAGAAGAATGCTGTGGATGAAAGCAGAGGCTTTTTTTGGTTTCAGTCTGAGTTTGTGTTGCACCACTTCCCTCTTTTGCACGGCTGAAGGGGAGCGCCGCAGCTAAACGTTCATCCCAGTGGCTGTGAGCTCGCTGCCGTGGTGCGAAGTCTCTCCGGATGGGGTTTCCCCGGGGTCAGACTTTGTAGGGCAGCAATTTAACTTAAAATATGCTCATGTTCATGCAAAGCCTTTCCGTTTTATCGAGTATCTGCAAAGTTGCAGAGCATTTCAGCCCTGACAAACAGTGACAACCAGCGTTTTCCTCCTTCAATTAGCAGGCGTCAAAGGGAGACTAGATGGCAGCCGGACACACATGAATGCATGTAGAGAAACAGCTAAACCAGCCCAGTGAGGGTTTGTATTTTTCCATTTATGCAGCAAAATCTACTGCATAACCCTGCCAGATTGATAGCTCCGCAGATTGCTCTTTTCTAGAGGCGTGAATAAAACTACCGCTCCCTTCTTCGCTGATGAGCTCAGCTGCCAGTTTGGGGGGGGGAAGTGAAATAATTCGTTACAACTCTCTATTTTATGGTAAGGTTAACCTTGTCTTCTCGCTGCAGAGCCTGTTGCAGGGAGAGAGTGGATGGGTTCGTTCTGCAGTTACTGGTGCTGGGTTGTTTAACAGGAAAAGTGGTTTTTATTATTCCCAGCCTGTTGGAATAGTGCTTTCATATAGCATGATCTTTGCAGTGCCATCAGAAGGAGCTGCCTTGTTGATCCAGGAGAGGTTTTCCACCTGGTGTTTGCTGCAACAAAAAAAATCCGTGTTTTTAATGTTTATCTCGAACACGTGGATGACAGCACGTCGATGCGTGCCAGCTGCCCCTCCACAGCCTGTGCGGTGTTGCGGTAGGACAGCAAGGCTTTGAGGAACCTGGTTTTGAGGCACGTGTTGAGGACAAAGCTTATTTCAAACCTCCCTGTACATGGCATGTTTTTGTAAAGGCAGTTTTCTGTGGAGGAATGAGAGTCTGCCCCTCTTCTGTCTGTGTTCGTTCGCTGCAGTCAGCAGATCACGACGTCTCGCTAACCTTGTGCCCTCCTTCCATTGCAGTGACGATGCAGCAAGTGGCCAGGACGGTGGCCAAGGTGGAGCTCTCCGACCACGTGTGCGACGTGGTGTTCGCGCTCTTTGACTGCGACGGTGAGTGACCCCAACCTCGTCTCGTTCCTCTCTGCCAGGATGGGTGAGAGTCCATCCAAGGGAAGAAATACAGAGTCAAAAAAATGACAACCATGAAAGCTTGCCACGGCCTTGGCTCTTCTTGCTGTGCTATCATCCGCTTTTTGGCCGTGGGTCTCTACTGATCCTCCTGCCCTTCTAGGAAGGGTATCTGATGGTACCCAGCTCCCAAGATGTTGATCTCACAGCACTGGATGCAAGTGTTTGCATCCACGGCTTGTTACACAGCTTTTTTTTTTCCCCCACAAAACTCTATTTTGTTTAACAAAATTGAGCTATTGTGCTCCAGTGTTGGAAACGAGCCTATCTGGTACTTTGTTATCTCCAAAGTCCTGGACAAATATCAGCTTAATTAATTAATGGCAGCTCTGATCCCTGCTGGGAAACTCATTGCTTTGCTGGCCCACAGAGGATGCAAGCGCTCCGGGGTAGCTTGTTGCCACGCTGAAGCTGTCTCTGTTGATGTAATGAGAATTAGTGGAGTCTTTGCCACCAGGGGATGATGGCAGCAATTCAGACTTGGAAAGTAGGAAAGTAGCAAAATTCTGCATTTGCCCCAAAACTATTGAGCCAAAACCAGAGACCTCGCTGGTGCCCTGCTTCTCTGTGCCCAGTCACTGTGATCTGGCAGCTCTGAGCGGCAGCAGTGATGCAGAAACAGACAGTTGTTTGCTTTCTGATATAAATATGCACGTGTAAAAAATCTCTTAATTATTTTATTCCTTCTTGTCCCTCTTGGTTTCAGCCCCACCTGCTTCTTTGCACCTTTCTAAGGTTGCATCTCTCATTTTTCTCTGTGCTTCATTGCCCATTTCTGATACAATCCTCAAACCAGATGATCAGGCTGGAGATTTGAGTGAACTGAAGCGTAGCCGAATATTCTCTGTTGGCATCCTCTCATAGGAGAATCTGCTAAATATTTTGATAGCAAACCTTTGGGGGGAAAGACTGCGGTTGCCAAAGGAGTCCCTGTCAGGGAGGAATGAAGTGGAAAAGCAAGCACAGACCTCTCTCTTTTTTTTTTTTTTTTTTTTTTTTTTTGTGTTTGTTTGTTTTCACTCCATTGGTGTTTATAGACATTACCATGCATGCATCAAAACCCTGCAGCACTGGAGGGAATTTTACTTGCCCCTTGATAATTTGCTAGAATTTAGCTGCCCAGATTTGCATTTGGATGTAAGGGCAGGGAAGAAAGCTCGCCAATGAAGAAACTTGTTCATGAAATACAATGATGCAACTCCCCGTATCAGCCAGAGAGTCGCTCCCCTTTGATCTGGGGAACCGATGGCACTGGCAGGTTTGTTTCTTGAGGGCTGATGTCCCTTATATTTCTTCTGTTCCTAAAGGCGGGTTGCTTTCCTGTGCTGCTCCCCAGAATCCAAAATCAGTGCTATCAGCTGCGCGCCGCAGGCAGGGGAGAAAAATAGGGAATGGGATACGTGTGGCTTGGTGACAGAGGGCATCAGCCCCTCAGCAGACAGGCACCAGGCTGTCGGTCGTGCTGCAGCTTGCTGCTGTCCCCTCCGATCAACCAGCGACTTAAATAAAAATCCCAGAGGTTTTAATTTATTCGTGGTTAAGCAACTCCAGAATAAAATTTGCTCCAATTTCCTATAATCTTATTTTTAACGTAAATTTAATTGACATAACTCTCAGTAACCTCACTAGATTACTTTAATGAATCTTCCCTTCTACTCCATTAAGAAAAATCTGTGCTCTCTTACCCCATCCTCCCATAATTTCCTAAATCACTTAAAGCTGGGAGTTTCCTGGGGGTGCGTAGGCATTTTCCTTTGCGTTTGCTTTTCTGTCTTCAAGCTGCGGCTCTCCAGACCCTGCAGGATGTGGCTGTGCCAGGCTAAGCAGGGCAGCGTCCGTAGGTTTGGGATTTAAATGCCGTGGTTCGGTGACCCTGGCTCAGCGGGATATTTTGGGAGCTGGAAGCCAAACGTGATTTCAGTCTCTGCAAGAAATGACACTTGTGGCTGCTGCCCTCTAAAGTTAGCGCATGCAGGAAGGAGGTTGTCGGTGGGTTTTAGTATTACTTTTTTTCTTCTTGCAGGGAATGGCGAGCTGAGCAACAAGGAGTTTGTTGCCATAATGAAGCAGCGGCTTATGAGAGGCTTGGAGAAGCCCAAGGACATGGGCTTCACGCGACTCATGCGGGCCATGTGGAAATGCGCCCAGGAGACGGCGTGGGACTTCACCATGCCCAAGCAGTAGTGGGGTCAGGGAGGAGCGCCCGGCTTCCCCGTCTCAGCCCTGCCACCAGCACCGCTGCTGTGGACACCTACAGGGTGGCACCAGGCTCTGGCGAGCCCTGACTGTTCATAACAGGAGATCTTTGTAAATCAAATTTAGAAATCAAAGCCTGTTGGATTTGCAGCTTCTGCTTGCTGCTGGCCCCTTAATATTCCTCTCTCTCAGGAAAAAGAAAAGGACTTTTCTTACTGCTGCCACCTCTGCTTCCTGATGCGCCCTGCCTGCGGCGCTGGGTATCCAGCAAACTGGTGGGGCTGCCATCAAATCACTTTTATTTAATGTTATTACAATATGGCATGGAGTTTATTTTAATTCTTAGATTGCTCCTAAGGAAGAAGCTATGGGATCCCTGCACGTATCGTACCAGTGGGACCGAGGAGCAGAGGCTGGAGCAGCAAGGTGGTGAGAGCACCCTGGAATTTTGGTCAGTCAAATGTCCATGGGGAGCATTAGTTTTTTAAACGGGGAGCCCTCTCTGTGGGGAATCACCATTCTGTACCGGGGAGCAGGCTGATTATGTTATTTGCTGAGTAAAGCATCGTGTAAAGGTGTTGCTGACAACAATGTGGCTCGTGGCTCATCTCTTCCGCTTTGCT
>NW_009647054.1:23646-23956 GCF_000708025.1 Charadrius vociferus
CCATGGGCAGGGACACCTCCCACCAGCCCAGGTTGCTCCAAGCCCCGTCCAACCTGGCCTTGAACACCTCCAGGGATGGGGCAGCCACAGCTTCTCGGGGCACCCTGCGCCACCACCCTCACAGGGAAAAATCTGAAGCATCTGAATCTCCGCTCTTTCAGTGTAAAACCATCCTCCCTCATCCTATCACTCCCCTCCCTGATCACGAGTCCCTCCCCAGCTCTCCTGGAGCCCCTCTGGGGACTGGAAGGGGCTATAAAGTCTCCCCAGAGCCTTCTCTTCTCCAGGCTGAACACCCCCAACTCTCTCA
>NW_009647054.1:24668-46380 GCF_000708025.1 Charadrius vociferus
AAAGTGGCGTTTTCGGAGGAAAAAAGTGCGGCGTAGCAGACAGAAGGGCCCACCCTGTGGAGGACTCCCCTCCCTGAGGAGCTCTGTTATGGCGCGCACCAGAGAAGCGGATCTGGGTGGCAGCAAGCGGCTCTTTGCGGTGTAAAGCGGCCTTGCTTTGAACCCATCCAGTGGCCTGGGACAGCCAGAATAAAAGGTGGGATATGTAGTGCTAGAGAACTGGAGCCTAGTAGGGGGGGAAGCAGAGGAAAGGGGGGCATCAGGGCAGGTTAATGTGAAATACAGCGTGCGAATTTGTGGCCAGACTCAACCTAAGTTACTGGTACAAGTTTCACATCCCAGCTGCCGTCCGAGGACCCTTCGATTGACGTGCTGCCACTTGCTCGCCCACGCGCTTTGGGGCGTTGGGAAATGTTGCCAAAGATCCCGCGGTTACACCGTGGTCATTGAGTCTTTACGTAGTTCGTGTGTCCCGGGGAAATCTCTTTTTTTTTTTTTTCTCGTGAGTTACGCTGGGTTTGGCAATGATCAGCATTGTGGACCTTGCGCAGCCGGCGCTTCAAACTCTGACCCTGGCTGGGTCCTACAGGTGTCATCACAGGATCAGCAAAGGGTTTTGCAAGGGGATTTCAGCAAAAATGTTCTGTGTAAATGCAGCCAGGCATGCTGGTGTAGACAAAGTCCCACTGGTCACCTTTTAAGCGGGAGTTTTGGAAAAATTAACAGGACTTGAACAAATGTTGGCTAATAAGCGAGGAAAAGCGATCCATGGCATGGGTTTGGTGGGGAGCTGAGCTGGTAGAACTGAAAACTAATCCAGTAGTCTCTGCTTCAGTAATTTACGAATTTGGCCTATGTTGTGACCACACAGAGGACCAGCGTTGCTTTGGGATGCAGAAGCAATAGGACTGGGGCTGCAGAGCAAAACAAGGCTGAGCTGTGGCCATATGTGGACTTCTGTGGTTGGTTTTGGGAACTACACTACCAAAAATCTCTTGGCAAGCTGTAGGGAACAGAGCCCGAAACAGCAAGAGTGGAGTTGGGTAGAGGGATTGCCTTGTGAAATGAGGTTTAGAAGTGCCTAGCGGTTTTCTCCAGGTTTGGAAGGAACAAAAGCAGAGACTATAATTTTGTGAACACTCTAGTGGTGTAATTATGAGCGAGGGAAGGATTTATTTTTCTGAAAGCTGAAATCTGTGAAGCCCCCAGACTCAAAAGCTCATCCAATGAGTTACTGTTCATTAGCCCGCTGTCATTTTTATCCTTCGTCCTGTAACAATTACCTGTATTGGCTGTTGGATTACTGAGCGGTTTTTTCTTGTCCCTACGAGCTCTGCAGGGCAGATAGGATATCTTGGCTCGTCTCTTGGCCTGCAAGTGTTGTTTGCGCTTGCATAAAGAACGTGATACCCCCATAGTGCAAGGTCTGTAATGTGCAATCTGCAGGAGGAGGTGAAACGTCCTTCTCGGTTCTAGGCTCTGGATAAAGGACTGCAAGCTCGTCAAGTTATTGATGCCTTTGTAAACAATGTCGTCTGATTTTAATCGTGTTACGTGTGCCTATTCTTTGTTAACGGGATGCAATATATAAACTTCAGAAACTACAGACGTGAAGAGATTGTTCTGATACTTGGTTAAAAAAGGACAAAAATAGCTTAAAAAGATGGCTCTATCCAGCTGCTAGAAAAATACATGCTGGGAAGATACTCCTGTGCTTGGAGGAGCCTTATTTGGTTTCACAACATTGTCACCTGCGTGGTTAGGCCAGACCTGAATATTTGTCCCCTCTTGGCTGAAAAGGGTGGAGGGCAGTGTCTGAGCCTTGCAAAGAGGAGGCGATAGTCTGCAGCAGTTTACCTGATATGCGTGCGCACCCCGCTTAAGAAAGGGGAAACTGAATTTATGCAATTCACATTTGGTAATCGAGAGAGAAGATGGTTTTCAGAGCTCCTTCTACACGCATTGAATACGTAGGTAAGACAGTGCAAGAGAACAAAGCATCCTTCTGACTCATGTGTTACGGGTCCTATCGTGCTGCCAGCAATCGGTGCTGCAGTTCTCTGTCCCCGAAAGGGGAGTGTCCCCATGTGACTGGCATCCCACGGTATTATTTTCTAAGCTCTCTAAAGATATGACATTGTCACATAATTTACCCAGCACAGTAGACCCTTAACGGCAGGAGGTAAAGAAGGATAATATGCTTTATAATATGCTAGAGAAAAAATGCGGAAATTCTTCACTGTTAAGGAGAGATGTGGAAAAAAATGGAGAGGATGAGGATGCACCGCTTTGGTGATCCCCTGTGGCTCCTGGACTATCCAGCTGGATAGGCTTGGGGTTTTGGTACAGGTTGCGTGTATTGGGAGAAGCAGGCAATATCTTCAGCAGTAGCCCTCGTATCTGGGCAAGAAGCAGCAGGAGCTCAAGGGTTCCTTGGGTGAAAAGGTGAGGGTCTTTCTGACAAAGGCTGGGGAGTCTTAGAGATTGACCTGCTTGGCAGTCTCTAACTATTTTTTTTTTCCATTTCATCTTTTTCTCATTTCAGTTCTGCTTGAGTCACTCAACAAGAACGAGCAATCGGCCAATGGCCAGTCCCAATCCAAGGAGTCCACAAACCCCCAGTTCAAGAAAATGAGCGGAGACTTCCCATCGGCCAACGGAGAGGCTGGTGGGGAGGCCCCCAAGGGCTACACTCAGGACCAGGTGGATGCAGTGAAGAGGTGCGTGCACAGCTCTCCGTGGCTTCAGTCCGTGGTTTGTTTGAGTTTATCATGTGATACCGGTCTGGTTTTCACAGTGCCTTGAACTGTATTGAGTGGGTTTTAACTGCCTGGGTGTTAAAAGCATACCTGGGAGGATTTATAGCTACAGCAGCCCTGGGAGGCAGCTGGGTTGGGTCTATGAGGGATGAGTTTCCCCCAGAGGCATGCACGGGGGCTAGAACTGTAGGCACGTAGGCCTCTCCCTGGCTGAGGTCCAAAGAGGCTTTTTGGATGCACTCATCTCATGGACTTCACGTTAATGTTTGCTTTACTGTTACTCAGTAATGCTGTGAAAAATCCCATGTGCTCCTGAGATCCTGTAGGTGGAAGTCATGGCTCGTGGCTGTAGGCAGTCCTCCTGCTCTCAGCTTTGGTCTAGTAGCAAGTGACAAGGCACAGTCGTGTCCTTCTCTCCTGATGATGCTCTGCTCGTAGTCTCTCTTAGAGCCTGATAAAGTAGAAATCCACCGCAGGACTCTTCACTCTCTTAGCATGATACACTTCTAAAGCTCCTGCTGGAAAGTCCCAGGACGTTTTTCTCCAGTTGTCTGTTTTCCAAACCGTGTTTCAAGCTGTTCTTTATTCGTTTCTACCATTTGTAAATACTGAAAGCTGAAGGACTGAACTGCAGGCGCAGTCACTTGGTAAACTTTGTTTGAGTTTATGGGCACGGTGTGAATTGCGCAAGAACTGCTCTGGCTAATGGACTTATGGGGGTGCTTGTTACGTCATCCATTTCTCCAGAAACCCAGCCTGCTGTATTCTGTCTCATCAAAGTCACGTGAGAAGGAGAAACCATCGCTGGGCTGCAAGTGTACCCAGAACGAGCTGGGCTGTGCACACAGGCCTGGGCAGCTCCCTCTTTCTTCCTCTAGAATTCAGCTGATGTTATTTTTAGGTCTGTGAATTAACCGAGTCTGAGGAGAGGAGGGGGAAAAAGCCAATAGCCCAGCTATCCTTCAGATCCTGGCCTGTTGTGTGTAGTCCCTCCCAAATAGCCTCCAAAACGTGAGCATGATGAATCTGAAGCTTATTTGCCGATCGCATTCTTCAGCGGGTGATATCATTGCCCGAGGAGAGGCTCTTGCACCTCTACTGGCTTGACTCGTTCAGTGAGCGTGTTTGCGTGCTAGTAATGCAGGCACAGTGGGAATGAGTCTGTGAAAAATATTGGGTCACCCTCTGAGGAATTAGAGCTGAGTAAACCAGAGTTCACCGAACAACATCGATCGAAACTGTGGTGCGTGAGATGTTGCAGAGTAGACGTGTTCAATGCAAAGTGTTTTTTACAGCTGAAACTAACTGTCTGAGTTTTCTCCCCTCTCTGCTGGCAGGGTAAAGCAATGCAAAGATTACTATGAAATTCTGGGAGTAAACAGAGAAGCTTCTGATGAGGACCTGAAAAAGGCTTACCGGAAACTTGCACTGAAATTTCACCCAGATAAGAACCACGCACCAGGGGCTACAGAGGCATTTAAAGGTAAAGAACATTTCCAACTTTGTGATTTGCCCTCAACTGTCAGGCGATGGTGCTGAGTTGGGCTAGCAAGGGCTTAAAAACAACCTCACGAGTCTGTTAGAGTGAAATAAAGCTGCTCTTGTATCTTTTCTTCTGAGCTGGTTGTATTACGAGCGAAGTGCTCCCCTAAGCTTAAAATAGTAAACACAGGTTGGCGTGGATAAGCTTTGCCTCTGCTCATCGGACAAGGAGAAGCCTTCCTTCCCTTTCTCCTAGCAGCCTTTCCTGTCTGTTGCTCCAGCCTCCTGCCACTCTGCCCAGGAGGAAATTCCCTCGGGATGTTAACCATAATTTTTTTGAGAGAGAGATGCAGGAGCATTCACCTAGCAGGGAGAAGCTCCATGTCCAGCACAGGGCAGGTGCCGGGGTGCACTCGTGTCTACTGACAAATCCAGCAGAGACCCAGCAGGTTGTGCAGCACCAAAAGCAGCCGTTGGGTTCACGAATCCCTCCAGAGAAACGTTGCTGGGCAGGCCCAATGGCAGGAAACTCATCTTCTTCAGAACTGGTTATTTAGACTCTTCCACTCATTGAGCATTTCGGGCAGCCAGCAAGCCTTCAGGTTTCTAAGCGAGCGCTCGGCACCTGACCATTGCAAAAGCCTGCAGATAGAATTAATGGATAGAAACCCCAGCTGAAACTTTTTAGGGCGAAACTGCACCAGCCGTACAACTGAACCCAGCCAGAACTCAAAAAAAGGTCACTGGGAGCTTCAGTTCTGCTGTTCAGTTATCAGTAAAGAGCCTGATACTCAGGGCCTCTCTACAAATGCAGCAGGGATGTTTTGTGGGTAATAAGATACCTTAAAACTGGAGTAATTTTCCAAGAGAAATGCCGTTGCTTGGAACATAAAACCCCTTTTTCCCTTGCAAGCTGTGGTAGTCCGATTATTGTTGAGCGAAACACAGTGCTTTTGGATGCCGGTTGTACAGCACTGGTTTTGCAGTGTTAAGGCATTTAAATAGTATGGTCTGATTCTGGCCATCTTGGGAGTGAAACGTGTGAGAGTTCTGCTGGAGCAGGGAGCAAGGCTAGCCTGGTGTGAGGGTATTGGTACAGTATTCGGGTAAACTTCTAGCAGACGTGAATTCAGCAGTAAAAGTCTTATGTAAGGTTTGTTCAAGTCTTTTAAGACTTAAATCCATAACTGATAAGTGTGTTGCTGTTAGCAAATAATGAGCTGACCCTCAGCTACTTGGGAGAGCCTTTTTTAGTACGGGGGCCAGATTAGAGTGTGTGTTTGCAGACATCGATCTACGCCGCATGTGCAGTAAGCCTCTGTTCGATAGTTTCTCCTTCAATCCTTGCTAAGTGGCGAAAGGCAGGTTTCTTCACCTGTAATCTTAAATAATGATGTTTGCCGAAGGCTTTGACAAGAGTTACGTGCCAGAAGTCGTGCGTTAAGCAAGGTGCCCTTTATCCTCCACTGCAGAGCTATCTGCTCTCAGGTTATCTCTCCTCCGAGCCTTGCCTCGTCGGCTCCCCCATCCTTCAGCCCCCAAGCTGAGCACCTAGTCTGTGGGGCTCGCTGAAGTCCAGCTGTTTGGTTCCAGAGGGTGAAGGGGGAAATGTGCACTGCTATGAGGATTTTAGTTAATTTTTTCTTTCGTTGATGTATTAGCTGAAGTCTTGGCATTCGTCTTCCCAGTAACAGCTGATAAAGCGTTATGTCTTGTCCTGAGACCTTGTCTCAGTCTGTAGTTGCAGTTGGCTGCGGTCTGTCTTGTAGCAGATTTGCATCGCTACCTTTGGCTGACGTTGGAAAAAGAGTTGAACCCAGCTACTTTGAGCTAAAATCCTGATTTGGAATGAGGTGTTTCTTGGGCTTTGCCAGCAAAAGTCGGACAACGAACAAAACCCTGAACTGCTCCATTTTCGTTGCTTAACCACACAGTTTGAACGAACAAGCTAATACGCTGAGAGTCAGTCCTTGTCGTCCAGCTTCCTTGCCTGGTTGTATAAGTGTTTGCTCTGTGTGCGCTAATTATAACCAAGAAGGAGAATGAGCATATTGACATTACATCCTACACTCTCCAAATCTCTCGTCCAAGGAGACACCATACACCTCGATTTGACTACGGGGAAAACGTTGAATCTTGGAGTTCATCTCCTCCAAAGGGCATGTATCTCCCTTTTCTGTCACTTCTGCCCCTGCCTTTTATACACCAGGCAACTACTGCCATGAACGTTTTTGCCTCCTTGCAACACAGGGAGGAGAGAGGATAGGCTCTGCAGTCACGCGGGGAGGCTCTTGGGTGGGTTGGTACAGAGGGGAAGTGGTAAGCTGGAACGTGTTGAGAGAGAAGTACAGAAATAGGAGGGTGGCAGGCAGACGTTCTCGTAGAAAGGCTCAAATGTGCTGAGGTTGGAAGGAGAGTGACCTGGGGAACTGGCGGGGCTTTAGTTCCAGTACATTTCCACCATCACAGGCACTGGTTAACAGCCCTTGTAATTATGCACCTTACTTCTGGCATCTGGAAATTTTGAAATCCATAGCTGACAGACACAACTTCTCACCAGTGTTTCCTTACTAACCTTTATGGGACATTTTAAAGTCTGTCAGTGATCTTGCCCGTATTTAAATTCTTTGCAGTTCTGGTTTTAGGCTATGTCATCGAATTCCCTTAGTGACACTTTTGAATAAAATTTGTCTAATAAAATTGTATTTTCCTATACAGTTGCTCATGGCTGAAGGATTTGGGCATTGGTTGTTCAAAAGAAATAACAAGCTTAATTAAGTGAAACGTGTAGCTGCTTTACTACCAGTATTTCCTTCGCAATTTGTAGTTTCATTCATCTGAGAGGGTTTCTCCAGGGACATATAGGGAATTCATACCGGTCGTATCATAACTTCTTCATTTGAATTAATTGAGGCCTTTTTCATTGAGCCCGTTGGTGTGGTTTCCTTCTGTCTGTGTTTGCCAGAGAAGCGTGCCAGGTACTGGTGTTGTGCTGCCGAAGTAGCCTGTTGAAAAGATGTGGGTAGCTGAGAATCTCATTTGTGTAATGAGAAAGGCAAGTCCTGGCAGTTTGCGGGGCTAGATGTATTATCTGTAGAAGAAAGAAGCTAATTGCTTCCTTATTGTCAATATTTCAGCCATTGGTAACGCGTACGCGGTATTGAGCAACCCAGAGAAGAGGAAGCAATACGACCAGTTTGGAGACGAGAAACTCAACCCTGCTCGGCACGGACACAGTCACTCGGACTTCCACCGCGGGTTTGAGGCAGACATCTCCCCCGAGGACCTCTTCAACATGTTTTTTGGTGGTGGTTTTCCTTCTAGTAAGCACGTTAAACCTTAATCTCTTGAATGGGACCCGATCCTTTTGACAAAGCAACCATGCAGTAGTGATTTATTTGGCCGTGCGAGGATTGCTGAGTTTGATGAGAGAGAGTTCTCCTTCGCACATGACCTAAACACCTAGAGTTTTCTAAATTGTTCAGACGGGTACTTGGAGAACTCAGCATCCAGTAGGTAATGCCATCAGAGCTGGACTTCTTCCCAACTTCAGGTATTTGTTTGCATGCTGGCGACGTTAGTTGTTACTAAGTTGGGTTGAATGCTAGAACAAAAAATGACTTGTTTTAAGGCTAGTTGTAAAAATAATCCTATCTTGCAGAAGGCTTTTCTGCCTGGTGGTTTTAGAAGTTAAATCTTCTCATCAGAACAAACTGTGGTAACGCCTGGGCCTTGTTCTTGATCTGTATCTGCTCTGCCACGCAGCTGAAGCAGTTTCTCCGAGGTCAGCGTCCACTTCCTTGTTTCCACTGTATCCCATAAAAAAGAGGAAAGAAAAGAGGAAAGAAAATTATTTCTAGAGCATAATTTAAACCTCTTGAATTGAAAATGAAATCAGTATCCTGTCTGTCCGCAGTGCTGATCGTGGTTTGGGTAGCAGGAAAGAACTGAGTGACTGTTCCTTCACTTGATCAGTTCCGATCAAAAAGACACAGATTTAATATAAGGATAAGGGTATTTTAGACTCCCTTGCATTTGCTCTATTCATATTTGTCTGGCAGTGGAGGCAGTGGTTATTTGACCTCCGTGGACCAACTTGGAAAAATAAATATTTTTGTTTCAGTTGAGAAGATTTACTCTGGTAGCTCTTTCCTATCTGGTATGTAAGAATTAACACGCTAACGTCAAGTACTTGCAAAGGCGTCTTGAAGCCTTTTGCAGCATTCATGTTCTGCCTGTCAGAGTGGTAAAACTACTCCGGTAAAAACAGCAGGGTGCTATTTTAGCTCAATCTTTTTTCCTTTCCCTGCTGTCCCAAGAGAATTCATGACCGCTTTCTCAGCTGGTCTCCCTTTTCAGCTGTAGTTTTGACATTTAAAACAAGACAGGGAAGAGTTCTGTTTTTAGGCTGGAAAAACTACCAAAATTATTTCTTGTAATTGGTTTTAATCTAAAGTAAATTCAATTAGAAGTGAGGAGGCATGTAGAAGATATTCTCTCGACAGAGCTTACCCTGCTTTGAGCAGGAGGTTAGACCTCCTGAGGTTGCTTCCAACCTGAATTTTCCTATGATCCTACAGAATCCTATAAATGGATCTCTGTGCCCACCACCAGTTTGCCTTCAGACATAATCTGCTCGGTACACCTTCGGAATACTCTTTTTTCAGCTGTGGCTTATAGAGCTCATAGTGCACCTTCTGAATACTCTTTTTTTTCAGCTGTGGCTTATAGAGCTCATTTTGTAAATACTGCCTTCAGGTGATGAATAGAATTTTTTTGTATGAATTCTTCTGTCAGTCTCCTGTGGAGTCCCCTATCCATTTCGCACCGAAGCTGCAGCTATCTGTCACAACAGCGTGATGGAGTGGCTTCAGTCAGGGGCTTTGGCCGTGTGGTCTGCTGACCGAAACCACGGACCTTTATGCACTGGGACATAGGCAGGGATCTCGGGAATAGCGCAGGTCTGTCAGATCACCATTTCGCTGAGACATCCCAGCTCCAGCCTGGAAGCAGCCCAGCCGGGCAGATGTGCTGTCCTCCTTCCAGCTCTGAACTGGCTGGCGTGGCTGCTGGCTACGTGAAGCAGGCTGAACTGAGAGCGGTGGCAACAGCAGACCACGGTGTTTAAGCGTGAGCACAGCATGGGTTCCTTTTCAGTCTCTATCTCCTTTTATCTTTGCTGAGTGTGGCCTGAACCAAAGAAACAGATCAAGCCCATTCTGACGATGTTCAAAGTTAAAATTCTTGAGTTTGCTGTCGTCAGCACCCAGTCTACTTTTTCCTACTGTGTTTTTCTTGGTGAGGCTGACGTGGAACACGGCCGCCTTTTGTGTTTCCTTCCAGGCCAGCCAGCACTGCCTTATGTACTCTGCCTTTTGTGTAACAGTTTTCTTTTGCCTGTAGGTAACGTTCACGTATACAGCAATGGCAGGATGCGATATACCTACCATCAGAGGCAGGACAGACGAGAACATCAGGGTGACGTAAGTGGAGAACAGGCCCGGGGGGGGCTGGGAGTCTAAAGGTTTTTCCAACACACGAATTGCGGGCTAGTTGGTGTGGCTGTCTTGTGAAACAGCCCTGCTCGTTTCCACCCCCCTGAACAGAAAGCTGAATTCGTGGGAAGTGAGCTGCCTTGAGAATTTACACCAAGCTGCGGTTTAATTTACTGGTGGTTGTTCTCCCAGGACTCCCATAGCTATCGTCCAGTGGGAAAGACACTGGTGCGTCTTGAAAAAGTGCTGCCTTGAAATAAGATTGCGCCAGTAAAGTGTACCTGTCTTTACCACGGAATAAGCATTTTCTTTCTGATTTAATTCTGTCATTTCAAAAGGTAAATCCACTTTTCAGATAATACGGATAATTGTGGCTCCTCCCAACGTGAGCTCACTCTCCCTTTTATTCCGGTGTTGAAGATGGGGTGTTTCTAATCTGTCATGCTTAATTAACAAAGGAAGACACTTTATAGCATGAGCTATTTTTATGGTTTCCCATCACAGAAAATCTAAGTATATCTCCAGCACTCCAAGCCCCTCTGGTCTAGAGAAGTGAGAATAAGGGACTTACTATTTAAGACACCAGGGTTATGTACTGAAGATTAGTATTTCCTGGGCATAGCCAATTATATTTAAAAAAAAGAAAAAAAACAACAACAAAACAAACGACAAGAACTTCCTAAATATTTTTTCTCAAGCTTATGGGGAAAGTGTACTTTGCTGGAACTGGAGGGAGCTCAGGAGGTAAGGTAGGGGGGGAATTACTTTCATATGACACTGAAGAGGTGAGAAGGCTTACCTTAAAACCAGTTCTGCTCACTAGCACAAGCAGGACAGAAACCACATATGCTCTAGAAAACCGAAATATGGGCATGAGGCTTTTGAAATTCCCTCACAAGGGTCCCCCTGCCAGTCCCCTCAGTCCTTTGTCACACCTGGAGAAGAGGCAGTGGGTTTGGGTCTTCGGAGTCGCGCTGCCCTTTCTGGAGGGGAACTCTGGGCTGCCAGGTTCCCCCCAGTTATTTTGGGGTGCCTCCTAAGCCGAATGCCTGCGAAAAGCAGGAGAATCGAGGTTGTGTTAGGGCTGGGAGGGAAGGAGGGAGAGCAATGCTATGGGATCCTTGCGTACAAGTGTATGGGTGGCACTCCACTCTGTGTTTCTGTTCCTTCAGGGTGGCCTTGGGTTGTTTGTCCAGCTGATGCCTATCCTCATCCTGATCATTGTGTCTGCTCTCAGCCAGATGATGGTCTCCAGCCCGCCCTACAGTTTGAGCCAGAGGCCGTTAGTACCCTTTACTTTACAACTTATCCAGCTGGGGAGGGGGTTCGGTTCTGGAGGGCAGGGTGGGGTGATGGGGTAGGGATCTAGACTGTTTGTTTTTCCTGTGGGTTTGGTTTGGGTTTATTTTGCTTTATTCCATCATAGTTGCCCTTGCTGCCAGATGTCTCACACATCAGTGAAGGCCTGGTTCTCAAACAGGTCTTGAGATGGAAGCTGTGGGGGTGCTCACTTGCCGAAGGGAGGTTGTTCTTTGACAGAGACCTTCTGCAGCCCATACCCGCAGCTAGGTGCATCTGTCCTAGAAAGGGATAGACAAAGTGACTTTGAGAGACTACAGCCCAGCACTGAGATCCCATATGCAGAATGAATTGAGATGTAGAGTTAAATTGAGGTGTGAAAAAGAAAAGCCAGATCTGTTCTTCATGAAAGCCTCAGCGCAAAGCAGTAGAGGAAGAGAAGAAGGAATAAAAGACGTCCCTGTTGAGTAAAAGACACTCCCAGAGAAATCCCCTATTTTTGAACTCTAATCTTTCCGTGAAACAGCTACGGCCAGATATTTACTATGCGAAAGTGAAGCTGTTTCATTCTAGATCCTGTGGAAATGCCCCGATCTGCTCACTTGGCTGACAAATTAAATGAGTCTTTATTCTTACTCACTTTGCAGTGCCAACAAAGAATGAGAAAACAGGCTTGATTTCTGGCTGCTTGCATCATTCTTGGCAAAAGCTTAATGTCTTTTCAGTGGAAGTTCCTTATGTGTATTTAAAGACAGTAGACTTGGTTACAGCCAGTGGGCCCTGTTTAATTTCACAGGTGACAACATTTGCCATTGATGATGTTAAATACTATAAAGCTCAGCTTAGCTTTCGAGTCCAAGTTAAAGACTCTGACATTAGTGCTTGGAACTGAAAGATGGAACGGTCTTGAAGACGGCACAGTTAAGGGTTATTCTGAAAGGCTAAAGAGCATTGAGATGTGATTTCTGCAGTTGATATTAGGGCTATAAAATTAAGCATTATACCACTTTGTTTTGTACTGGTGAAGAGGTGGTTTATGGGGCAAGAAGACATTCAGTGGAGGGCAGCTTTTAAGTGGGCAGGGATTTGCTACCAGCCTTGTCAGCTATCAGAGTAAAGCCATCCCTGAACCCCAGGTGTTTCTCTGCTGCTCGGTTCCCTGTGCTGTCACTGTCTCTGCCTGCTTGGGTAGCAGCAGGCAAGTTGATTTCCAGATTTGGATTTAGACAAGAGCGGCAAATGAGCTGATCCCGTCCTCAGTCGTTCTTCCTGAGTGACTGAGGCACTTCAAATGAAATTAGCTCGGGAAGAAAAGGCGCGCCGTGCCGGCAGGCGGTGCTGCTTGCTCGCTCGCACAGGCAGCCAGGCCCCTTTTGCTGCCTGAAGGAAAGGGAAATGCTGTGCTTGGCTGTCTTTTGGCAGAAAGCTGGAGCTCGCTGCGCTCGACTCAGTGGGCAGGAGGCGAGAAGCTTTTGAACCTGGTGAGGTTTTAATGGCACACGGAGATTTTAATGCCACTTTAGATAGCGAAACTGTCACTGAGAAAGGCAGAGTCCTAAAGAACCACTTGTCACTCCGTTGCCTTTGTAAATCTCTTCCAAAAAACTAGCTTTCTGCCAAAAGACCTGTCTAGTTGTGGGCCTGTCTGCACCACACTGCTCTTCAATAGCACCTCATCGAATTTGCCTGACTCGATTGCATGTCTGACTTGGTGGTGGCAGGTTTCTTGCGCCAGGTCCTGCCCTTGTTTTCATGCTTCACACTCAAGCATGCTGCCGAAGCTCTGCGAGTTAAATACTCCTCCTTTGCAGGCACACGTTGTAGCCTCTGTAGTTCATCTTTATACAGAAGAGGAATATGAACTTTGGGAGAGCTTAGGGCTCTGTCTTGACAGGTAAAATAGCGAGCTGAGCTTCTTCCAGACTGCATCTGTGCCAGCAGGCACTGCTGGGGATGCGTTAGCCTTTGTCTTGAAAAATGCCAAGAGAGCTTTTTGGTCGTCTTCAGTCTATCCGGTTACCCACCACTCGTCCCTGAGTGCTGGACCTTGATGAAACGTGCAGGAGTCTTTGAATCACTCCTGTAAACCCTGATAACAGACTGAAGGGCGAGCCGGATGAGTTAATGTTTATACCTGGCTTAAGAATCAGGCTTGCTTTTAATGCAGCAGCCAGCTGGTATTTATTATGGGAAATTTTGGGCACGTCTCCAGATGGAGCTGTTCCTGATGAATCCAGCGTTTGGGCACAGGTCCTGTGTTACAGCTTGCAAACACGCCCCAGTATCTCTAGGTTTGCTGGCGTGTTGGGGAAAATAAGTACAGGGCTCTGTCTGAAATGCAAATCCATGGGGGTAGGGTAAGAAGAGATTTCCTTCTAGAAAGTGCTTTCTGTACTAGTCGGTGCAGGCTCAAGTGCAGAGCGGGTCTAATTTTGTTCTCGCAGCAACGGTGTTCGTTGCGGCATGTGATGTGGCAGAGGAAGCTGACGCTCTCGGGGTTAGCAGATATCTTCGCAGAGGGGACTGGCTTCGACAGACGGGCAGCCTTGCTGAGCAAGGGGGGGTCCGTGGGGAGCTGTGACAGCCAGCCCCTGCTCTGCCCTCACCTCGGCGCTGCCGTGCTCCTCTGCGCAGGCGCCGTTCTGCCTCGCTGCCTGCTCTCACCCTGCACCGCACAGGCATCAGCCTCTGAGCTTTGTAACCATCCTCGGGGCTCGCCGACAAAAACAGGTGATGGTGTCATCAGCAAGGAAATTGCAGAGAGATTTAATTAGTGCTGAAAAATCTAATGAACACTTTATTTTAAGTGGGTTTAAGCCTTGGGCAATCTGCCTCAGAGTTATGTCTGTATTCAGAGCTCTGCCCACCTAGCTAGAGGCCTGGCAGGTTTTCTCTCCCTGTGTTGGCGTTTCATTTCCACCAAAAATGCCTCTCCTTTTCCAAACCTTCAAGTCTGTGGATGCAGAGGAGCGATGTATGCTTTTAGCTGTTTGGTATCGTGGCATGTTGTGCATTATAAAGAGCTGGGAGCTTTTTGCTCTGCCCTTGAAGCGTGTCCTACACTGTTCTGACTCTTCTCCCTGAACTAGGTCTGTGGGTCACATACACAGGAGAGTGACAGAGCACTTGAAAGTCACCTATTACGTATCCGAGAACTTTGCAGATGAATACACGGGCACAAACCTGAAAAACGTTGAAAGGAGCGTGGAGGACGACTATATTGCAAACCTTCGAAATAACTGCTGGAAAGAGAAGCAGCAGAGTGAGTATTGTGGGGTCAGGAGCGGAGGGTCTTGGCTGCTGCATGAGTTTGGCTTCAGAAAGGTCTTTTACTGGGGACCGAGTTATGCTAAAGTTATACTTTAACATCGTGTGACCACATTTCCTGTGTTGTTGGCTTTTTTTTCCTATCTATGACTTCGTGACAAATCCAGTATGTGGGGGGGGGTTTGGTTTGTTTTGTTTTTTAATGCTGCTGTAGAACTGGTCAGACAGGAGTTGTGATGAGTTGTGCCCCGCAGGTTCCCTGCCATGTCAGTAGGATATCTCTGATTTCCAGTGGAGGGGGAAGGTTGCAGCCGTCTCATTTTCAGGAGCCCCCCGATAGCTCTGTGTAATATTTCAGTTGTTCCGGGACCGTGTCTGAAAGTCTGCTGCCCGTGGTGTCCTCGATCCCACCTCCCATCCCTGCGCAGAAGGCTGCGGTGGCAGCAGTGACATGGCCTTGCGTGCTGCTGAGGGCACGCAGGGTTAGGAGGCACAGCCAGCCAGCCAGGCAGCGCGAGAGATGATCTGGTCACCTAACCAGGCGGCAGAGTGTGGTGAGGGCAGCGAACTGTTTGCCTAGTCCCAGGGGTGACCACACTTCTCTGTCCGCCTGTTCCTAGCGGGTGATGATCACAGCTCTTGGAGCAGTGGCCGGGGTAGGATTTAAGTGCCTGGGACACAGGAGGGGCTGTTAGGGCCCCCAGTGGTGCCAAATGAGGCTGATGCTTTGAGCCTCTGCGTTCCTTCTTGCCTGCGCTGCTGGGGTAACCTTTGTGTAGGCTGCCTCATGTGCCTCCTGGGACGGGAGGCAGCTCCCGTCAGGTTCCGAAGGTTTTCCCTGGGATGCATGAGCTGTCAGCAGATGTTACACCCATCCTGTCCTAAAGGGCAGGGGGCATTTCCTCAACCTCATCCTGTGCTTCATCTCGCCTCGGAGAACTGGAGGTGCCTCCTGTTCCCAGCAGAGCCCCGTGGTGGGACGTGGCCTGGCGGGTGGGTCTCCATCCACGTCACGTTCATAACGCTGGGCTTTTCCCTTTACAGAGGAAGGCTTGTTGTACCGAGCGCGCTACTTCGGAGACTCGGATTTGTACCAGCGAGCACAGAAGATGGGCACCCCCAGCTGTAGCAGACTGTCAGACGTTCAAGCCTCTCTGCACGGATAGTCACCGCCTGCCCGCTCAGCAGAGGTCTAAGTACGAGCTGGTGATGCTTCCCCTGGCAGCGGAGCAGGGCACCGTAGTGCTTTTCATACTTACTTAAATCTCTGTTTGAGACACGGATCTTCACGAGTCTCCTCTGGATGTGCACACGTCGCGGGGGTCGGGGGGGGGAAGCGCCCCCCCTCCGTCAAGCGTGCCCTCGTTAATCGGGAAATTGATTTGGTTTAGTTTGCATGTCGGCACCCTCGGCTCTCTCCAAGCTCACTGTTTTCTCTGGCACTGTCGGTGTTGGGTCTCTAGGAACAGAGCAAAAGCCCCGGGCGTGTTGGCGACTCAGCTCGGGTCTTGTCAACTGCGCATTCGAAACAACGGCCGCGTGTTCCTTGCCTGGTTGGAATTTTTACCTGTCTGTGGCAGCCCCCCGCCACGTTTTAATTAACCTTTTTTTGGTTGCTTTATTGTCTGTTTTACTGAAAAAGCTGTTATCCCCTGGCACTCGAAGCAATACCATGACAGGGAACGGACTCCTACCAAACAGATGTTCCTTGCCGCCCCCCCCGTTGCCTTCCCATGACACTCAAGGAGAACAAAGCAAATGGCCAGAGTTCACAGCAGGTTGTAGAAGTATCTTACTGCGTTAAACTGGGAATCAAAGTAAAAAGAGCTGAGGGGGAGTCTGGAAAACTCGGGGGTTGGAGAGCTTGAATGAAAGTGAGCCCCAGATAGCACGCCTGAGACTGGGTATGCTGGGTCACAGGAGAACCACACAAAAATAATGGGGGAAAAAACCAAACACAATTGGCACGGAGTTTGGAGTCCTTCTTCTGCTTCGTTATCTGGGCTGATTTCACCTACAAGATACTGCTGGGATGGCTGTAAAACATACAGGTGTCTCCTACCACAGAATTATTTGAAAACAGGGTTTCTGTAGAAAAAAAATCAGGTGATGCTTGCACCAAGTCTTGATTTGTTAGACACAAGTAAGGGAGTTTAGCAGAGGAGTTTCTGTTTGGTTTTTATTTTCCTTGGCAAAAGGAGCGCGTCTGAAAGTTTGGCCCTTAAAGCAAATCCTCTGGGTCGCGTTTGGCCTTTTTTTGGGTGTATCTTGTTTTTTGGAACCATTCTTATCTTGATACGCCTGCTCTCTTGTTTTGGTAACTGCGCCTCTTCTTTCACGATAGACCGGCATTAATTGCTTGCTTTTCTTTAATTCCCTCTCTGTGCCCGTGGGCTGGAAAGAGAGCCGCTCTTAGGCGGAGGGCCCGCTGCGGATTGAAATAATGCGACTGAAAAAGCTGCTGCCTGTAACGGGGGGGAAGGAACGGGGAGGTACAGTGACGTGCGATTGTCCGGAGACTGACACCGCTACCGCTTTTGTCCCCAGACTCTCGAAACGCCTGAAGACTTTTGGTGAAGTGCACTGAGCCGAGGTGACAGACTCGATATTTAAAAGAATCAAACTGTATATTAAAAATGGAATTGGAGAATTAGCAACGCACAATTGCCCTCTTTTCTTCTCTCTGCCCGTCTGCACCGAAACACCTACGTCTCAGGCAGCGATTAGGACAGGCAATCAAGCTGCTCGTCTTCCTCCTTCCCTTCCGACACCGCTAGCGTGCGACAGTCTCGTTGCTCCTGGGATTCCCACAACCCCGAGAACAAACGTGTAGAGTGTAAAATAACACGAACTAACTGCAGAAGCCGTGAAGCAGGAGGAGACCCTTCGCGACTGCGCTGGTCA
Source organism: Charadrius vociferus (assembly GCF_000708025.1). Lineage (NCBI taxonomy): Eukaryota > Metazoa > Chordata > Aves > Charadriiformes > Charadriidae > Charadrius > Charadrius vociferus. The sequence goes on from NW_009647054.1 coordinate 41,875, forward strand.
CTGCCGACGGAGAGAGAAATTGGACGATTTGGTGATAACAGAAAACTTTAAAGAAAAAAAAAAGAAAAGAAAATATAATCTATTTAGATTTAATTTATAGCTGTATATATGTTGTACTTTTAAACTATGCAGCGGTTGGATGATTAAATTATTTTGTTTTCTGCCCAGTTTGGTAAACAGGGCAGCGGGAATTCTCTTCCCAGGGTGTCTCGCTCTGCAGCGCTTTCCTGCCTGACACACTAAAACAAGAATCACTTCGCTGTTACTGTATTTTGCTTTCTGGAGGACAGCGGTTTTCTGCGGCTTGGGATGTCGATACCCTCCTTTTGGGTTTTAATAAAAGTAATTCCAAATCTCTAGGGGGTAACAAAAGAAATGGGGGAAACCGTGGGGATTTGTGGCGTGGTTTTGCAGGGTTGGCAGAAGCTGCAGCGGGTCAGCTGAGGCCCGGCGTCACACTGGGTGACGGGAAGGATTGTCCTGGATGGTTTTGGCTCATCAGTCGTTGGGTTTATTTGTGCACGTAACTTCTTTTTTTGCAGAGTCGGCTTTAATTCTGCCTCGTAATCAGCGTGCGGCGTTCATTCTGTAAAGAGGGCTTTCCACCAGCCGTCTCCCTTTGTTGGCTTTTTTTGTGTGTGTCCTACCCTTGGGGTTCCTCACCCACCAGCACTCCCGTTTGCAACGTGGCCGTGGCCTTGACACCCTGTCTCTAACGTTTCCTAGAGGAGACCTGTAAAATACTGCCAGTTCATAAAAACAGAGCTTTCTATTGCTTCTGTTGAAAGAAGTTTTGCTGGGGGAGATCGGAGGGTGCGCCTGCTCTCTCCTCGGACCCGGCCTGAGCTCTGCAGCGTGGCTCTCGCTCAATCCCCATCGGGCAGGACCAGCGTTAGGGCGGCGGGAGGGCGCTCGAGGTTAGGAGCCATCTCTTTGAACCAAAAGCGGCACAAGGGGAGCTACCTCCTGTGGAATAAACTGGATTTTTTTATTTTTTTTGGTACCCTGCAGTTCATTTTTGTCTAAAGACGTTTCCAGTGAGAACTGTCCCGCGACACCCTCGGGGGAATGAATCAAAAGTGCAGCGGCTCCCGGGTGGGGTGGCAGGGGCTGGAAGAGGTGAGAGGTAAGGTGGTTTTGCTTCTTTGTTGTAGGAATCCACGTGCTCTGTCTTCAGCTATGTATTTATTTTGCAAAATACCAGTCCTCCTGCTAACTGCAAGCCTTATCATCGCACAGCCACCACGACTGATTTTTAAGGGTTTTTTTTTTCTTTTTTCTTTTTTTTTTTAATGATTCCTCCACCGTTGGAAGGAATTGGGTGGAAGTACAGCGTTTGGAAGTAGATCTTAACAGAGGCACAGGCTAGCCTGCACGAAAAGATCATGGGGAGGGGGTTAAATGAAAATCGCGTTCGCAAAAGGTGCTGAGTGTCTTGCACAATGGCATTCCTTGCCCAGAGCCTGCCCGCCAAAACCTTTTTGATTTTTATTTTTTTTTCTTTCCCAAGTTAGGTACCCATGGATAATAACAAGTGAGAAGGCGTAGATCCTAACGGATGCTCACAGAGGCCGTCTCTCTCGATTTAGAATGAATTATACAACTGTACATCTATAAATAAATGTTTATAACGTGAAGGGCTCCGGTCGTGTTGGTGTCCTGCGGATCCTCGCCCCAGCCAGCGATGGTTTTACAGCTCCTTCTTCATGCCGCCTTCGTCGCACCTCCACAGGTAAATGAAATTCGGCATCTTTGCTGTCCCAGCAAGCCCCAGTGGCTGAGAGCTCCAGCTGGAGGCTGTGGGGCATCGCCGGCATGGGAGGAGGGAGGAGGGGGAGAAGATGGAGAGGTGTCCCCCCCCAAATTAGCTGTGGGTCGTGGCAAGATGTTGGCTATTGCTCAGTGGGACATCTTTGCTTTAAACAGGTTTTGCTGGGATGCTCCCAGCAGGATGCCTCGTGCTGGGGGGACCTCGCCTTCCTCCCCTCCCATAGGAGCGATGCTGTGAGCCAGGTCCCCTGCATCCTCTGGCCAAGCTGTTTTGGGAGGGGCTTTATTCTCAGCCCAGAATGCCAACGCCCCGGCAGCATCATCCCGCTGTTTTAAGGTGCCTTTTGGATGGGTCCCCATTTGGGGAGCGGAGCAGGCATGAAGGCTTGGGCTGCCTTCGTCCTGGGCAGAAGTGCCACCTTGGATGTGCTTCCTGATGGCAGCAGCTCGGAAACTGCCAGCTGCTGGCCCAAAATCTTTGGGGTCAGATTTGGGGTCTGCGCTCCCAAATGAGGCTCTTTTTTCCCAAATCTGCCCTCCCCGGGGCAGCAAAAGGCTTTTCTCGCATCGCCTGGGGCAGGCTTGACCCTGCTGCTGCTCCCTTTCTCTTCCCCAAGCCCCACGCACCCAATGGGCTGGAGGATTGGGGTTTTTTTTTCCCCTTTTCCCTTTTTTTTTTTACCCTTCTCTCAAAGGGGTTAGACCACTTCCATTTCCCCTTAGCGCCGTGTTCCCGGCAGCGGTGGTGAGTCAGCCTCTCGCAACGCCCGTGCTGGCACGCTGGCTGGGAGAGTCCGGCGTGGACCAATGCAGCCGCTGGCACAGACCTGGCTCCCTTTTTTTTCTTTTATTTCTGTAATTGGGTGCATCTATGCCCCAGTTTTTTGGGGTGGTTTTGCTGCATTTTGGGTCATTCCCAGCCCAGAGCAATAGGAGATGCTCTGTGTTTTGGTGTGCTGGTCCCTGCCCGCTCATCAAAGGTGCGGACAATTTAGGCTGCCCATTAGTTCCTTCCCCACCCAGCAGCTCGTTAACCCAAGCTTTTTTTAATTGGGGCAGCAGTGGAAGGCAGGTGCCCCACAAGCATTCTCCTCTGGCAGGAGGTGACCCCGCTTCTTGCCACCATCATTTTTGGCAGCAAAACAGGAGGGTTTAATTTTACCCTGGGATTTAAACCTCTGTTTGCCTTTATTGTTACTGATACCCCCAAAATCTCCTTTTCCCCGATGCCACGATGGCACCTGGGAGCCCCGAGCCAATGCTGGTGCCACAAATAGCCCCATCGCCACCTCTCGGCTCCCAAAATATCCCTCTGCGTGCCCCCTCCTGCCCCAGGAGAGGCTAAATACAGCCTTGCTGGAAACTCCTGGTACCTTCCAGGGAGCTACCGAACCCCAGGGACCTTGACACCCCTCCCAAATTTGTCACAGAAAGGCCATTTTGCTATAAATAGAGGCGAAGCTTCACCTGCCATTGCCCATGGTGACAAGTGACAATGGGGCATTTCGGGGACACGTGGACCTGCACGGTTTTGCTGGGTACACCCCCCCACAACTTCAGCCAAGCGACTGTCCTGCGTTTTTGGGGGAGTTGTTTTTGTTTTCTTGACGTTTACTGCAAAGCCTTTTTAATTACTATTGCAAGGAATAATGAAAAATGTGATGCGGAGTCCCCTCGCCCGCCCTCGGGACGAGCCGGGCAGCACGGCGAGACGTGGGGTGATCCCCTCTGCGTGCTTAGGAGCTCGATATATAAAAATACATATATTTATGGAACTATATATATAGCTCCAAGACACAATATGTCTCAGCAGGGGATGATGGCACGGCCCAAGCTGCTGGTTGTCGCTGCCGTCACCGCGCTGTAAATCTCTCACCGCAGCTGGGGAGCAACGTGCCAGTTTCCGCCCCGTGTCGACGGTGCCAAAACCTGCTCCTCTGGGTAATTTTTGCCAAAAATACTTTGAGTTTGGAGTTTCCTTTCCCAGTCCCCTCGGTGGCTCCTGGGCTGGTTTGACGGTGGTTTTGCCGCTGGATGGCACCGCAATGCCTTGACTCTGGCACGGGGATGCCCCTCACGTGAGGGGAGGATGCTCTGGCATGTGACCCTCTGAGAAATGCTCCGGTCCCCAAAATTTTAGGGGAAAACACCCTCTTTGCACAAGGTGGGTTTGTAAAGGTGTATTTCCAGCTGTACCTGCCCAGTGTTGCTTGTTGCCCTGATTGCTCCTGGGTGGTATTTATGTGGATGAGCAACCTCAGCTTGAAACACTCCGGTTGGGGGTTGTCATTTTCAGAAGTGACTTTTTTTGGTGAACGTTTTCATCAAAAAGCCACTGTTTGTCCATGGGGGGGGGAAACACAACCAAACCTGCAACAGAAGCCTGAGCCAGAACAAACTCGCATTTGAATGGCAATGTTTTTTTTCAGGCTGGTTTTATCCCCCACACCTTCCAAGGGCTCTGCCTTTGCCAAGCAGCTTAATTACCCCTTTAGTGAAAGCCTTTTCTCTGAGTGCCTCTAATTGCAGCCTTGGGTTAATTGGTCTCATTTTTGCAGAGTGTGTTTGGAGCTGGGGAGGGCTCTCCCCCTGGCAGGTGTGACCCTCCCCATCTCCCTCCCTTGCAATTTTACCCAATTCTCTTGGTTTTCTGCCTGAACCGTGTGTGTGTGTGTCCCCTGTTGTTCCCAGGGGAGGAGCAGCAGCCCCTTACTGGGGTGCCAGGGTGCTTCCCCC
>NW_009647054.1:46407-47301 GCF_000708025.1 Charadrius vociferus
GGGGGGGGGGGAACACAACCAAACCTGCAACAGAAGCCTGAGCCAGAACAAACTCGCATTTGAATGGCAATGTTTTTTTTCAGGCTGGTTTTATCCCCCACACCTTCCAAGGGCTCTGCCTTTGCCAAGCAGCTTAATTACCCCTTTAGTGAAAGCCTTTTCTCTGAGTGCCTCTAATTGCAGCCTTGGGTTAATTGGTCTCATTTTTGCAGAGTGTGTTTGGAGCTGGGGAGGGCTCTCCCCCTGGCAGGTGTGACCCTCCCCATCTCCCTCCCTTGCAATTTTACCCAATTCTCTTGGTTTTCTGCCCAAACCGTGTGTGTCCCCTGTTGTTCCCAGGGGAGGAGCAGCAGCCCCTTACTGGGGTGCCGGGGTGCCCCCCCCCCCCAGCAGGCACCTGGCTGGCTCATGGACCTGACTCAGCCCCCCCCTGACTCACATCCCCATGGTCTGCAATTAGGAGTGACCACAGCAGGATTTCCCCCCTCCCCGTGCCATTCCCAAAACCTTCAGCTCCCACTGCAGGGGCTGCCCCACCAGGGAAAGGCTTCCCAAGGGTGCCAGCAGGGATTTCGGACCATCGGGGAGCGGTTGCATCATCCCCCTCTGGACCAGAGTGACAACAGGGAGACAGCAGGTTATCAATTCAGACAAGTTTTATTAGAAAAGTAAAAAAAACACCCCGACATGATTGCATAGGAAGTCTTGCACTTGAACATCAAGTGTATGAGTGTAAACTGTAACCAATGAAGCGCCCACGGTGTGTCACGGCGAGGGGTCCTGCCCTCCGTCCCTGCGTCACCTCTCACGCCCCTCTCCCACCACGCTCCGCTCTCGTGATCAAAGACACAACACGATTTCGGACACATCCCCCCCCCCCTCCTGCCACACCCG
>NW_009647054.1:47469-48157 GCF_000708025.1 Charadrius vociferus
AATCAGCCAACAGGAGGAGACCATCTGCCCCCCAGCAGCCCTGCTGCTGCATCCAGGAGCACGGTCGCCGTAATCGTCCCACAATCATCGACAGTGTGAAGCGATCTCTGCCTGGATCCCGCTCCGCGTCAGGGATGCCCCAGCACAGGCGGGCACCCCACGGGGACCTCCGGCTGCCCGAACTACTTCCACCTACAGCCCTACTCCAGCCTAACCTAAACTACAGCGGCTGGCCGGGGGCGCCGCCGCCCCAAGCCGCCACGCTCTAACCGGCTCTTCCAAAGCACTGGGGTAAGTCGCTTCTCCAGCGGGGGCCCATCAGCACTCCTCTATGAGCAGCTGCTCAGAGCTGTACAGCTTCTTCTTGATGACCCTGAAGCCCGTGCTCAGCTTCAGCGGCGTGAAAGCCGGCCCCGAGCTGAAGAGTCCCTGGATTTTGGGCCAGAGGCGGGAGTCCAGCCGGAGCACCAGGGTGAGCTGGAAGGTGGGCACCACGGTGGGGTCCACGGCGATGTGCCCCACGTCGTGACAGGCCTTGCCGTGCTCCACACAGAGGTCGAGGAGGGCCCCGCGCAGCCCGCAGGGCTCGCTGCAGGCCAGGCGCAGCAGCTCCGTCCTGACCTGCGCCAGGAGCTGGGTCGGCATGAGGAGCCGGGAGCAGCGCTTGGACCCCAGCGGGGCGCTGGCC
>NW_009647054.1:49149-51776 GCF_000708025.1 Charadrius vociferus
CCCCTCGGCTCCCCCTCAGGGCCTGGCTTGGGCCTGCGCCTCACCCCAGCCCCCACCTCAGCGCCCAGCCCGGGCCCACAGGCGCCCCCAGGGCTAGACTCCATCCCAGGCCTCGCTGCTGGGCCTCGGACATGTTCTGGGGACAGCGGTGGCAGGGGGGAACATGCCGTGGCTGGTTTATGTCCGAACCCTGCCATTCCCTGACCGCTCTCTGGGCTGTGAAGCAGGCCCCGGCCGGCACGACATGACGGGGTGGTGAGGGTTTTCCTAGGTGCTGTTTTTAACGTGCCCGCAGATCAGCCTCTCCTTCCAGGTGGTGTTTGGGTGGTGAGCGCTGGCAGGGCCTGATACCATCCCATTAGCTGGCGTTGTCCGGGTTTAAGAAAACAAGGGCTGTTGGAGTGAAACACATTAAAAATCAGAGGGGGGAGAGAGCAGGGCACAGCCAGGCTGGGCCAGGGATTTTGTTCAGCGTCAGCAGTTACCCCAGCTGCCTCCTCCCATGGTCCCATTAAGGGGGGCAAGACACCATCCGCCTCCGAGCCCTCTGCTCTGGAAAGCGTGTCCCCCTCTCCGCAGGTCCGTGCGTGCCTGCCCCTGCGTACGTGACCTTTCTGAGGAGCGCGGGGAGCCGAAGGCCCATTAATTGGCGATAAAGGGCTTTGTTTGTCCTCCCACCGTGCTCCCTGCGGCTTTATCGGAGGAGCTGAGCACACTCTGAAGTCACTCCGGGAGCTATCTTGGGTACTGTCCTTCCTGAGCAGAGATTGATAACAGCCGGGTGATAAACACGGCGGAGAGCAAACGCCAGCCGAGAGTGAGGGGGACAGGCCCCCCGCTCCGGCGTCGCGCCCGCCGCTGGTGACCTCCGCAGTGGGGGGACAGGGAGAAATTCTCCCACCCAAAAGCTGCGGGGCAGCGGGTGCAGAGGGTCCGGCCACATCACCAGCAGCGCTAGCGGTGGGGAATGGCTTTTTAGGGGTCAAAGGGGAAGCGGGGCTTGAATTCGTCACCGTTTCGGGAGAGTGTGCAGCATCCCGGGGAGCAGTGGGGCAGAGGGGATGTGTGGGGAGCTGGGAACAAGCCCTGGCTTGCGCCCACGGCATGCAGGGCTGCTGCTCTGCTTTTTGGGACAAAAAATGAACAAACCCCAACCCCAGCGGTTAAAAATATACACTGATATTTGCGCACTCGCCGCGCAATCCAGCGAAATATGCACACAAATGGTTGGATAGTACTTGGGATCCTGTTTTTAACAAAACCTAACTTGTGGGTTTTTTTCTCCCTGCAACCACCAAGTCATTGGTACGGACGTTCGCTGGGTGAGGCTGAAAATAGATGAGGAACTGCTGGCTTTGGGGTCAAAACAGGGGGAAAACGGCAAATAAACAAAAAAGAGGTAAAGGACCACAGGGAAGGCGCCTTGCTAAAAATAAGCTTGAATACTGAAGCTGAGCATAAATATTTTTCTTTCTTTACCATAACATCGCCTGGTAGGCAGGGGAGTGAGCAGCCTCTGGTGTGACAGCAAGTTTTAAAGTGAAACATAATTTTTGATCTCTGAAATAAAATAATCCTAAGGTGATGCTGCGCGCTCGCGCTTCTGCTGGGAGGGGAGGCGTTGCGGGGCTCGCAGCTCCTTTTCTTTCCTAAAAAGAGACTGCGACCAGGGCTGCTCTTCTGCAGCAGAGCCTCTAGAAATGGTTTTGGGCTAGAAAGCAAAGTTTTAGCTATAGTAATCCCTGCACTTCCCCTCCCCGGGGTATTGCCGCTGGCGTAAACCCAGCGTGATTTTTTGCGGCTGAGCAGCGTGTCTTTCCCCCCGCTCTGACCTGCCGCCCTTTCTGGGGAGAGTAAAAGGCGGGGGGGATGATGGATCAAACTTTCTGGACAGTTTGTTCCCAGCCGGCTGTGCCTTGTGGGATACCCCCTCCCTGCCCCTTCCATGATGAGATTTGCTCGATCGCTCCGATTTCCAGCCCTGCCGGCTTCGCAAAGGGTTAAGCGGGAGCCGGCGGGGGCGGCTGGCGTTGGGGAGGGTCCTGGCTGGGCCCCTGCCTGGGATGTGCTGAGCTCAGCGGTTTTGCAGGGCTGCAGGGGGAGGGGGCTGGGGAGGAGGAGGAAGAAGGGAGGAGATGTACGGGGGACTCAGCCAGTGCTTCGGCGCACGTCGGGTGCAAACTGTGCCCCACGTATGCCGAGGGGGAAAATTCCTGCCCCGTGGGGTGGCTGCCACTGCCCGTGGTGTAACCCTCACCTTCACGTTGGTTCTCGGCAGCTCCGTGGCCCAAAAAGTCACTTTTAGGTACATTTACATGTTTTTTGGGCACATGATCACTGTCCGGGGTTGGCAGCGAGGGTGGTGTGATCCTCTGTGCCCATTCGCATGGGGAACGTAACAAGGGGGCTGAGCTTGGGGCAGACTCTCCGTTTCCGGGGTGTCCCCTAAGTGCCTACAGAGTGGGTGTCCTTTGCACCCTCTCCGTCCTCAGTCACGGGGTCCTGTGGCAGGGGGCGACAGGCACACCGGGGGTGACCCCACGCATCCTCCGCCCCGAGCCCACTGCCAGCTCCCACAGGCGAGCCGAAGGCTGCGGGCTGGGTGGGACGCCACGGCAGGGCCCCGC
>NW_009647054.1:51927-55151 GCF_000708025.1 Charadrius vociferus
TCCGAGGCGGAAGCCACCAGCCGGTGTTTTGGGGGTGCTGCCCCACGCTCTCGCATCCACGGCAGGGGGGAGAGGCCCTCCCCGGCCGGGTGTTTTGGCCAGGCGGCAAAGCGAGAGCGTGCCTTGGCACCGTCCCCAGCCCGAGGAGCCGGGGAGGGGAGGCGTGAGCGGGGCCTGCGCGCCGGTACATAACGTTCTGCTGCGAGCACCCACAGGAAAACCAACCAGCAGCCCTGAACGGGGCTCTTTGTTCAGCTTTTTTTTTTTTTTTTAATATATTTTTTTAATTTTCTTTTCCCTCCCCTCCCCGCATCAACTTTTGCTCGCAGCTGACGGGCTCCCTTCCCCCTCCCTGTCGCTCCGCTCCCAGCTGCAGCCTCCAAATAGCTGCCCCCGGCGATGCTGCAGAGACCCCTGAGCTGGGGGGCAGGAGGGGGAACGGTGCTTCAAAACTCCGAGGAGGAATTCCCGGCTCTGCGAAGCAGCAATAGGGCAGGTGGGGAGCATCCAAAGGCAAATCTGCCGTTGGAGGAAGGGGAGCGCAGGGTTGGTGAGGGTTTTTTTGTTTTTATTTTACCATGCAGCAATCCCTCCGGTTTTCACCGCCCTACATAAAGTGTTTACTGAGCGGGAGGAGGGAACGGCCAACAACATGTTTTTGCATTTGTAGTACTGTACAGGGTGAACTTTTCACTTCCTCTCCATGGCTCTCGCACATGTGTCTATTTTGGTGCTGGGCGCACACACAAACAAGCCATGTACGGCACAGAGCCGGGGACGTTCCCTGCTCCCGCTCCATCCAGCCGCAGAGAAACGGCTGGAAAACAAGGAATGGGAGGAGGGCGAGGGGGTGGAAATCTCAGCCCCGATGTGTTTCGGAGACTTTGGCATGCGTCGGGCTTGCGGGGAGATCTGGGCAATGCCTGGGCACTGCGTCCCCTCGGCAGAGCCGGAGGCGCCGATCCTCCGGCGTCCCCAGAGGCCTGGCAGAGTGGAAAAATTTCACGTCGAGCAGTAAAAAGGAAAAGCTCTTTCTGCATCTCATTACGCTGGCTGCAGCACGCAGGGTCGGCGAGTGGGTGGGACTCAGCGCGAGCAAGGGGGGGTTCGGGGCTCCGTTTCCAAACCCCACGACGTTCTCTTGATACGGGGATATTTTTGGCAAGTTTGGCCAAGGTAGATTGAGGTGGCTGGAGCAGGCAAGATTAAAAAATAGATGGTTTCAAACAAATAAACAAGTCGACGATCGAAACGCTCCCTTCTTTTCAAAATAACCCCATCTGGGATGGCGTTTTCATACCGAATGCCATCACGTTTGAAGCGATACTGGCCGAGGACCCGCTTGCTGTGCAGGAGGCCCCCGCAGAGCGGCGGCTGGCGGCCCTCCAGGGCCGGGGAGGAGGTTTTTCCGGGCTGTGCACAAGGGGGGGAAGGCGGCGTAGGACACGTCTCAGCCTTACGTGAGAACGCCCGTACGCGGTTTCAGAAACCGCACAGTGAATTTCCATGGGTGCGGAGCTGGAACTGGGGCTTCCTCTGCACATCGGGGCTGGCTTTTGGGCGGCGTGTGGCTCTGGATCGTGAAAAGCTGACTCTGATACTAGAAATAATTTATAAACAGAAACAAACGCAGAACGTGTCTGCGTACTTTCTTCCCCTTAGTTTTAGCTCACACAAATAGCTGGTGATATAACTAAGATGAGGATGGATTCAAACGGATCTGTTTCAATCCAGATGCGGCTGGACTGAAGTAGTGAGTAAAAACAAAATGATCTCGTAAATAAGATGTTGAAAATGGAAGAATTAGGCATCTGGAGCAGTAAGTCGTACAATTGCTTAAATACAGTGCTGAGCCTATCCCCCTGCTGGCTAGCGAGAACGGGGAGTTAAGGCTCTAATCAATGGAAAATTAACATGTTGAAATGGTTATGCCAGAAACTGGAAATTCAGTTCCCCTCAAGAACAGCAGTGAAGTACAAACAAAACCCAAGATGATTAAAATGGGTAGATTTAAATAAGGGTTTTCTGCTGGCAGAGTTAAAATCTGATTTAAATCAATCCACTTTTGAGCGTAAACCGAGTGTGGTTTGGTTCCTCTCAGAGGGTTTTTTCAAATTGAACTGAAGTTGACCATCGTAACAGCCAAGCTGCCTCTACGCTTCATGAAACCTCCTGTTACTGACTGAACAGCTGATTGTTTCTTTCATCTGCCCCCCCTGCACCAAGCTTCGAAAAGATAAACGGTTTCAAAGACAGAATTATTTTATTATCACAGAGCAATCTAATAGATACTAAAGAGGGAAAAGAGTTTCAGGGTATTAAAGATACAGCTTCTACATCAGAGAGCAGTGTCCTACCAGTGCTCGCTGGGCAGACACAAAAGAAACAGCAACGGAGAGAGAACTGCGATACACCAGGTGCCTCTGGAGAAAGCATCACCACTTGCCCCCTCTCAGCTGACCCAGGACGGTTCTCGTCCTGTTCGTCCCCCAAAACAACGGCTGGGGCTGAAGAGCGTTTTTGGCAGGGTGCTGTACCTCCGCTCTGCAGAGGCCCGGCTCCAGCGGTAAAGACGCAGGCTTCCCCCAGCCCGCGGATCACCCAGTCCGTCGGCCACGCGCTGGGGAAAGGCCAGACTGAGTTACTGGGTTGCCTTCCCCACCACCATGCTGGAAGTCTTCCCTCTTCTGTAAACAATAAGGTGATTCTCCGGGTTCTGTAAAACTGATCCTACCTTCTAAGTTACAGAAACCGAGCCCTGCCAAGACACTAACGCTGCAGAGGACTTAAAGAATCCCGTCATTTCCATTTACTGGCGGCTTTTTGGGGGGTCTTCACTCTCAACTTAAAAAAAAAAAAAAAAAAAGCAGCCCAGTCCTGCCGATGCAGCTGTCAGCATCCTGATAAACGGGGGTGTGTTTTGAAGCCGGGCCAGAGAATGTTTTTCTTCTGCTCCCTGACAGCAGCGATCCAGACACGCTCAGCCCGAGGAGGGAGTGAATCCCAGGAGCTGCTCTATTGGCTTGTACCTCCACTCATCTGCCTCCAGCTCTTCCACCAGACCGGCTAGTTTTTCCATCCGTGCGACTTGTTGATCTGCGAGAAGTTCAAAGGTAACTGCGGTTTGCAATGACAGCGCAATTAAAGCTTTCAATTAGATGCAAATTCCCAGCTGTCAATGGGGAATAGAGTAGAATAAACCCCAACGAGCCCATCTGAACACA
>NW_009647054.1:55173-60691 GCF_000708025.1 Charadrius vociferus
TGTGCGAACGGCGAGACCTCGCCAGATCACAGGAGAAAGCAGGGACAGGCTTTTCTGCCTCGTCCACCGCTGAATGTGTATTTACCCGTCCCTGCCCGTGCCGTGTAAATTCAAGTCCTAACAGGGAAACACGAGGCCGATTAGCGTATGGGGGTGAAAACAGGATGAAGCTCATTTCTTTAGCATAAATATTTATAGCGCAAAAGAACAGAGAAGTTCAGAGAGGGCTTGGTCAGCCCACGGTAGAGCTGGGTGCAGCGCGAGGAACTCCTCGTTTTAACGAAGGTCCTTTGAGGAGGACCTGGATGACTGTAGCAGGAAGGCTCCGCAATCAGAACAATGACACGGAGGTCCCCACGCAGAGATGGGCTGCCTCCCAGGGGATCCCCAAGACAACTTGTTTCTCTCAGCTTTATTCAAAACCGGTTGTGCGTTGGGCACGCAGGCTCCATTTTCAATTAAATTAGCTGCAGTGGTACGGAGATGAGCGCAGCCCTTCTTCTCTTGGCTCTGCTGGAAGTTTTAACAGCGCGGGGCATCTTGGAAAAACAGCCCAGTACGAGCCAACTTACTAACAAGAGGCGTAACATAAAATGCACACGATTTATGCTGACTGCAGCAGTGGATGATTTTAAGAGGGACTGTTCTCACTCTACCTGCTGCAACCGAGCGCTTTTGGTAACTGTCAAACAAACAAGCCAAAAAATGATGACCTCCATCTTTTTTTAAGCCTTTCGCCTTTCTTACAGGGAGGCGACTGGCGCTCCACAATCCAGTTTCAAAGGCTGGTGCTTATCAGGGCACCAGTCTGTGCAGCGGTCCCCAGTAACTACAGCCGCAGTAGTGCCGGAGACATGGAAATAATGGCTCTGAAGTTCAGCTTTGGTTTTTGGTTCAGAAATACAGGATCACTGCCTTGCAAGCTGCTGCACACCCCCCAGACCTCCTCCTGGCAACTCTCGCTGGCGGAGGACAGGAAACCTCTCCGATCTGAGACAACACGTGGAAGCACCCGTTCTAGCTCACAAGAGGCGGGGACCAGAAAGGATGTGACCCTTGAGCAGCAGACGCGGGCTGGTGCTGAGCTCAGCCCAACGTCTTGAGAACGCGAGCTGCCGCGCAGTCGAGCCCATCGTTCAGTTACAGGCACCTGTGTGGCGAGCGAAGGCCGCGGGAGGGAAGCAGAAATTCAGACAAGGCGGAAGGCTCTTTCCTGGGGAGGCAGGGAGTGGAGTCAGCCCCATCACGCCACACCGGGCACCTGCGCGTCCGTCATCTCCTGAGCACCTTCGGAAACCTGGCTTGACCCTGCCAGTGTCACTAGCGCTCAGCAGAGAAACAAAGGTGGAATCAGGTGTCTCTTTGCCCGAGGCCGAAGAGACAGTCAGCGCTGGGCCAAGATCAGAGCGTGGGCGTTTCCTGCCCATAACCTCCTCTTCTGGCCTCACCTCTCTCGTGAAGGCAGCGCGGCACACAGCGATGGAAAAACAAGCTTCGAAAGGCACAGCCTGTTCCCACCCAGGCTGTGTGGGTTCCCGTCGCTTTGCATAGGGCTTGCAAAAGGACTCGATGATGGTCTGACTTAGCGTTAATTCGCCAACTTAAAAGGCTATTCTGCTTTTTTGTGGTTGGCACCTGAGAGCATGTCAGCCTTTTCTCCGCGCTCCCCTGCCATCTTCCCCGATCAACACGCAGTTAAAAGAGACGGCGTTTCGGTGCTTACCGTGTTTCACTTGCTTTAACGTAGATGCAACCTGATAGCTGAAGACAGACTCACAGAGGAATCTTTCGGAGCCATCTGTAAACAGAAAAAAGGAGGTGGTTTAATCTGAGAGTTTTAAGACTGAGCAGCCTTAACTGAGTGCTGCCGACCTTCTATTTTTACGTTTGAGGTGTGGGTTTCCCCATTTGCCTACTCCGACACTTTCCCCTGGGCCGAGCATGCCGCGTTACGGTTTCCAGCCCATACAGCCCCGGACTCAAATCCTGTGTGGGGTTTTGGCTGGCTCCCGGTGCCGCTGGGGAATGGCTGTGCTACCTGGGAGATGTCCCGGCTGATATTCTGCTACATCCCCTCTGTCAAGCAAGTTTAGTCCATTTTAAATAGAAGGTAAGCTAAGGAGAAGCCAGCTAATATTACGGCAGTCTCCGCTTCCCTCGGGGCTCAGACGCTTGTGTCCTTATAATGCTTTATGATTTCCCACAGGCTTCGACCATAACCCCGCATAAAGGATTTTGAATAATGTGTATCTTGCCATCTAAATCAATAATTGATCACACAATGGTCTCAGAAATAAAGCAATCTGGAATACGTGGCTAATTGTGTGCCAAGTACTGCCATAGTTTATACTACTTCTAAAAAAAAACCCTAAAATAAGGTTTTATTTAAAAATCAGAGAGAGAGAGAAACAATAAAAATCATTCAGTTAGTGGGGATTTTTGAAGGGGAAGCTGGTCTGCAGCTACCCCACTAGCACCTGCTTGACAAAAGAACGGGCGTATCACTTTTAATCTCAGAAATTAAAAAGCCAACTTAAAGCTTCCTGCGACAGGGACAGTGTTTAGTTGTCGCTGTCAGCCAGAGCAAACGAACTGCCGTGTTACTGGTAAACAGGTCAGCCCAAAGCAAAATCAAGTAAAAGCTCCATGCCGTAAAAAATGAGGAAGAGAGGAATTTTAAAGACTAAGGGTAGAAACAGACCCCTGACCCTGGAAAATCTAATCTGAAGCTGACCCCAGGTAAGAAGGAAGAGTCGGAGTTTCGCTGTGCTCAGAGTATCCTCTCACAAGCTGTTGAAACGCTGTGTTGGTGCTGCCCCGAGCTATTTCCAAACATACTCTTCCCTCTCCTCTGACTCCCCAGCCTGGCCGTCCTGCCGAGTGGCTCTCAGGAGGAACAGCTGTCTGTCTATTTGGTAACAAGAAGTGCTTCATTATTTTAATTTGTTTTGAGGGCTTGTTAAGTTCTATGAGCAAGCCTTTAGTCATAATTACTTCAATAGGCAGGCATATGGGCTCTAATGTGTAATAAAAACAGTCCTTAAAAGATGTAGCGATCAGTTCCCGGCTGCCCTGCGCTGCCGGGTTCGTCTCTACCAGCATGCAGTCACTTCTGAGCTGCAGGGCCACCCCGATGAACTTCAGGCTCACACAGTCAAGTGCGCGGTGTGGCGACACAGGAAGTTCAAGGGGAGCAGACAGACAATCAGACAGACCGACCCCGTCATCTGGAGGACCTGCCCTTCCTCCCTCACCCAGAGGAGGGGCAGGGACGTGCAGCTGTGACGTGCCTGAGTCCTTCAGGCAACCCCAACGAAGCGGGCGGCAGGGCTCGGGCACACAAAAGGCAAGATGCCGCGCTGGATCGGAGCCCTGACCCACTCCAGGCAGCCCTGGAGAAATGCCCCAACAAGAGTGAGCCCAAAAGGGGAACGGGCTCAGCCTCGAAGGATTAAAAAAGAAGTCTAGTCCTGATTTATCCTCTCACAGACCTCTGCGGCGAGGTTTTAACCTGGGTCAAGGGCAAAAGTAAGCCTTATGTTTCCTGGCCAGCAGGGATATAAGCTGCCTTCTGCACTGGCCCAATCAACTCCAACCCCAGAACGCGTTTTGCCAAGAAAAATACTCCTGCCTCAGCTATCTTTACAGTAATTCCTGCTCGACATCAAAGGATTAGCTAACAATGAGCAATTAACACAGTCATGTTCCCTTTCAGGTAGATCGCTTGCTTCCTCGTCTGGAGTGTTGTCATGGAGCTAAAAACCAGGTGACTGCCAGAAAAATCACTTCCTCATGAACAAGTGGTGGGAGAGCTGGGGCTGCTCGGGACCTAGCCAAGCCCTGGAGCTTCCTTCCTCCCTCCAGCTTTTGCCAGCTAAAGCCCAAAAGGCAGCAGGGTGCCAAGCCTGAAAACTCCCTTGCAGGGCTGCCTGCACAGCAGGAGGAGCAGGGAAGGGGAAGGGCAGAGGAGCAATCACCTTCGAGCATCTCCCCGGCTCCTTTGGGGTAAGTGAAGAGGGCTTTTCGGGGTGAGGCCATGTCCGAAACGCTGAACCCCGATCCTGTTACAGAACTGCCACTGACTCCACCGGCTGAAGAGGATGAGGAAGAGGCTGCCATTTCACTCCGTCCCAGCCTGAAAGAACAAAAAAGGGAGCAAAACTGAGTTAGGAAGGGCGTCTTGGAGTTTCCCAGGGCACAAAGCCAGCAACTGCGCACGCATTTGACGGCGGATGAAGGCGGCGAGGTCCAGGAAAAGCCAACGAGCACAACTTTGGGCTGCCGCCCCCACTCTGTGGTTCTGCAGCCTCAAAGCGGTGGTGGTTGGAGTCTGACCTGCGTGGGAGAGGTGGCGTACACCCACTGCGGGGACGGGTGCAGTTAGCTGTCGCACCACGCGGTGGCACCCAGAAACTGAAGGTAACCCACGCTCTGACCCCTCAGACAAGGGGGCCTGGGAATTCAGCGGCACCATTGTAGTGTGCATAAAAATAACCTGGCACAGGTCGCTGGCCTGAATTCACTGGCCTTCAGCTGCCTGGCACATTTCCCGCTCCCCTGGGTCATAAAAAGTCTTCCCCCCGCCCCTTTTTTGCCTTGTTTCCAGGAGCACAAACATGGAAAAAGTCCTCATAAAACCTGGAAGCCCACAGGACTGCCAGTTCCAGCACTGCATCCTGCACAAAGCCACGCTGCGCTTAATTTGCAGCAACTGTGCTCTGCATGACTCCAGATGTGCTTTTGCTTTTAGAACACTGCATTTGATCTAAACCGGCAGCAGCTGAGCATCTGTCTGCCTATACAGCACAAGCCCGGTCACCTCTTGCACACCCCTTTCTCAGCCTTATTTTTAAGAGGTATTGGCTGCATGTTTGTCATGATGGGGTGCTTAAACAGGTTGTGTACCTCTCCGATAATAAAAAAAGCTGTCACTTGGCAGCACTTGCTACTCCTCCAAACCACTCAGAAGCATTTCCCAATTATCCTGCCCATTTAATGAATTTGTTTTATCCTACCTATTTAATACACTTCTGCAGACTCCTTAGGCTATTGCAGACAGTGCCTGTGGAAGGCACTTAAGGATTTAGTGTGGAAAATGGGTTTTTAAAAGGCTGTCACAACTAGGAATTGTGTGTTCATTCATAGTTAAGCTCAACGTTGTTTCATTTACTGCGTGGAATACAAAACAGAGTATCAGCTTGCAGCAGGCTGTGAAGGAAAACGCCTGGACAAAAGAAACCTTTAAAATGGCTACGATACATCCAGCAACACCCTTCCCAACCAACCTGGGCAGGCCCAGCTCCCCACTCGTCAGGGAGGTGAGACGACGATTTGCGCTCAAAGGACACCGACCGGGGCTCGCAAACTGCTGGCGGGCTCCTAGGTATGGCGGCAGGGTCTTTATTTTAAAGAGGCGGTGGCAAACACGAAGCAAGGAGGACGGCGGGCCAGGACGGGGCCTACACCTTCATCTCCAGCGCCTCAGGCCTGAGGCGCTCGCCCTGTTGGGGCGGCGGGG
>NW_009647054.1:61043-70151 GCF_000708025.1 Charadrius vociferus
GGGTCGCCGTCGGCCGCCGTCCTTGCCTCTGACGACAAGCGAACATTTTGGTGGAGATTCTGTCTTTTGGGTAACAGGAGCTTCTGTTTTTTTAACAGCAGAGCATCTCCCATGTTAACGCTTTCAGCGAACCTCGAAACTGAAGTGCTGAAGATGTGATAGAAGTGTCTGACGGGTGCCCGGCCGGTTCTTTGGGTCGCCCCGTTGCTTTTCCACCGTAAAACGCTCTCTGCTGTAAAAAAAAAAAAAAAAATTAACTCGATGTTTATTATGTCATTTGGAATAACGCAGGGCAGCGTAAGGCTTTTACGTGTACGCCTCAAACTTACCGCTCTGAGGTGGAAGGCAGGAGGTTGCTTTGTTTCCCTTCCCCAGCCACCCCCAGCTCAAGCAGATCCAGGGAACAGTGTTTGCTTTGGAAAAGCTCCTCAGGCTTTTGGGAAACTAGCAGGGAACGGCAGGTATTGTGAGAGAGGTGGATGCTGTAGCGGATTGCTCGCAAGAGGCTGGGGTCTCTTTGGTCTGCAGCTGTGGAGAGTAAGGAGGTGAAACTGTTCAGAATCCTGAAGGGTGCTAAGACAGCCAAGACATTGACTGAGGCCACAGTGAGTTTTAGCTCAAACTTGTGAGTTTCAGGGAGAGTGGTGATAAGTTGCAGACCTGCTTGCAGGGGCAAAAAATATTGATGCTTTGTTATGTATCTTACATTGCTTAAATTTCCCAGTTTTACTTGATTCTGCTTTGTGAGCCAACAAAGAGTATGCTTGTAAGTTCTCATAAAATTAGTCTTTGAATGAGTGATGTAAGGTTTGAGAAGGTACTGGTTTTCTGAAATCTCTCATACATGCCTATAGGAAGAAGTTAATGCTCTTCTGGAGGTACAGACCTCGTTCTTTACTGCTGAGCCCCTCGGAGTTCCCTTGCTGCCTCTTACGAATTATTCCCAAGGAAACCTTGGGATTTACCTTTCCTTGGCATAAGTTAGCAAAGCTGTCTTTGTTTTTGCATTAGGAGGAGCAGGATGGACGTTCTGCGGCCCACCCTGATAAGGATCGGGGGGCGAGTGTACAGGAAGAATCTTGTTCAAGAGCAGGCCTACCAGCATGAGGAGGAGGAGGAGGATTTCTGTGCAGGTAAAGAGTGCTGCGCAAGGGGTGACCGTGGTGCTGTCAGGACATGCTACAGATGAAAGCATCGTCAGTGGTGACCTAAGGAGCTCTTGGTGTTCTCTTTGATGTCTTTATGTGCTCAATGACCTGCCTGTGCCGTGGAGTGAGGTGTTCAAGAGGGAGAAAAATGCTTTGTGTTGGTCCTTGGTGATCCTGCAAGCCAAAGAGGGCACGTAATCCTGGTTACCTAGTGTGGGTTTGGGTGACTGTGCTGCTGACTGTCGGTTATGTTTGCTGGCTGTGAAAGATCTCCAATGAAGAGGGTAAAAAATGAGCTGCATAGATCTGTGTTCCCCAGGTTCCTGAAGTGGCTTTGTTTTTGGTAGCGTGATTATTTGCAGATACGGCAGGAGTGGAACCTGCTCGCTGAAGATCCTCTGTCCTTGCAGTGTTTGCCCCTTGAAGACTTGGCCTCTCATAATGTGGCTTTTGGAAGGTGTTAACCTGTATATTCTTCCTGTTCTGATATATTTTACTTTATCTTTCTGGCTGTGTGTTTGTTGTAGTTCTGCGTGAGTGGTGGGCACAGAAAAGCTCAGCTGTTATTTGTCAGATGGGAAGGGTTGTGGCTGTTGTGTCCTGCTTCTCCCTCCACCCCGCCTTTCAGTGGATCGAACAAAGCTTTAGTAAGCAGCTTGTCACCCAAATTCATTCCCATATGTGTTGGAGAGGAGATAGAAACCACTTCCACTCTTTCTGGAAGTCATGTTTGCTCCTAACAGGCGCGACTGTTTGTGAGCCAACAAAGAGTATACTTGTAAGTTCTCATAAAATTAGTCTTCGAATGAGTGATGTAAGGTTTGAGAAGGTATTGCTTTTCTGAAATCTCCCGTACATACATATAGGAGGAGTTAATGCTCTTCTGGAGGTATAGATCTCACTCCTTACTGCTGAGCCCCTCAGGTAAAAGGGCCCACGGATAAAAGGTGCATCTATTCCTCTGTGCCGAGGGTGTGAGAATTTCTCTGTTTTCCAAAACACTCTACCTGAATCCTTGAACCAAAACTATCCTCACCTTTTATTTGTGTTCTCCTGCAACACAAAATTCCTGCTCGCATCTCTGAATGGCCCGGTGACTTCCATCCTGCCAGGAGAAGAGACCATTCCCACTGGGTAGCTGCACAGCTTCCAGCTGAGAGAAAACCTGGGCTGTAACTACTGCTTTCCTGCGCCTCCCAGCCCGACGGATTTAGAAGCAGTCATTATGTTTTCCGGAGCTGGTTGTAAGGTGAAATAAAAAGCAGTTAGCCGCAACAGAAAGGAGTCTGTTTCTTCCTTTATTTAACCTTGGGAGAAGAAGGCTGTGAGACTATTGTCCTACATAAAGCGCTGCCAAACTTTACAGAGGTTGTACAAGGTCTGTTGTTTTTTTTCTGGTAGGCCCTGGTGACTGCGCAGATGAACCCTGTGATGCTTTTGTGGTGGAAGAGACTGAGAAAGGCTTCCAGTGCAGAGTGGAGGTTCCCAGCCCATTATGCAAGTGAGCCTGTGTGTTTCTGGTTTATTTGAGTCGCTTTTGGGAAGCGGTTGAGCGCAGAGTATTTTTTTTTTTTTTGAGGTTGGGGTAAGTGCCAGATCTTCAAAATTTATTCCGTTCTGTGGATGTGGATTTTAGCATTTGGGAAGGGAAAATTGGCAATGTCTTTTTAGTGCAGTTGTGCCACGCTTGACTCCTAGCCTTTCCTGTGACAGAGACAGCAGGTGGTGCTTTCTTGCTGGCAGGACGGTGTTTGAGCATCTCTTCCCTTGAACATAAAAGCGTCAGGGAGGGTGGAAGAAGGGGAGGAAGAACTGGGGCGAGCAGCCTGGCAGGGGGAGTTTGTGAAGGCTTTGAGAGAAAGCACACACGACTGGAATTGACTGTTGACTCAAATCTGGTGTTTACTGGGAAGCCTGTAGAGTTCAAAGCTTTATCTAGTTATTTTTGACAGTTTTATTGGTTGAATAGTTTTACTGAGATGTAGAGAAGGAAAGCTGTTCTCTTGTGTGTTTGGATGCTGGCAAATGACTACCTTGAGCAAAGCAAAAAGCGGAAGAAGTGCCCTTAGTTCTTTGTCAGCTGGGGTAATGGGGAAAAAAGGGTAACCCAGCTGATGAATAAGCTGTGGCAGGATGTGCTGGGCAGAGCTGTCATGGATCAACTAACTTATTTTAGCTTAAGCCCATTGTGAACCACAGCTCAACATCATCCCCTGGCCCTAGGCTAGTCATGCACCGAGTCCTGGGAGTAGCCTCTGTGCCTGGACTGGGTCCTGTGCGTGGAGCTGAATGCGTGTGTCCCTCTAGCACAGAGATACCAAATCTGGGGGCGACCAGCTGCCTGTGGCATGGTTAATCTGCTGGCTGGACACACTTGATGGAGAGCGGCCCAGCGTCACTGTGTAAATGACTCTCTTGCACTTTTACGCCTCCAGGTACGTTATTGGGAAGAAAGGAGAAACCAAGAAGAAGCTAGAAACAGAGACTCGAACCTCCATCAGCATTCCCAAGCCTGGAGTGGAAGGAGAAATTGGTAAGCTTTAACATGCATGAAATCGGTGTTCTCTCATCAGCTCTTGCACAGACATGATTTGAGCGGGGATGGGGCATAGGAGGTGTTTTTCCTTGAATTCCTGCTTCTGACATGGCACTGGCTCCCTTTACGGTCTTTGAAAAATCACTTTTCTCCTGAGTTTGTTTTCCCTGTCTATTATATAAAGAAGTATAAGGTTTTTTTTCGGGGGGGAAAAAAAAATATATTTTAAGTCCATAAATAGTCTCACTGAAGTCACTTCTAGGCCTTAAATGACAGGCTTGAGAACTTTGGGTCTGAATGTGTTGGGGTCGTTTTTTGGTTTTGTTGTGGCTTTGGTTTCCTTTTTTTAAATTAATACTGTCCATTAATGAGGAGCTGTAACATACATCCAGAAAAAATTGCTGCGTTGTATATTTATGCATGAAATAAACTTCAGCACCTGCTTTAATCTGCGAAGTGTTTTGATGACGTTGCTGCTTTTCTGGTGTTGTCACTTGATCCTGATGGTGAGAGCAGGCTTTCTTGTACCGTATGTTCCTTCTCATCACTTCCAGTGACTTAAAAAGAAAAGAGGCGTTCCTCATAAGGGCTGGCCCGTGCGGGTTTCTGCCTGAGTGGATATCTGGAGGGCCCCTTACGCACGCTCCGGTGATAATTGGCACGGTGTACAGTTACATTTGTGACAGAGCTGTGAGGAGTAAGTGACGGGGGGATCCAGCTGTGGTGCTGCGCAGGAACGTGGCAGTACTTCTCAAGGAGTGGGTCTTGACTTCTTCCTGAGAACCGTGAAGGACTATTAGGAAGGTTGAGAGATGTTGAAAACATGTAATAATAGGAAGCCAAGAAAATTTTGCTCCTTGCGGTTCTTTCCTTTCAAGCTCAAGTGTTCTCTGTTTGGTGCCTTGAAGTGCATGCACAAACGATATAGGCCATCTTGATCTTTGATAGATTTTCTTTTCTTTTTCACTTTGACTGCCTTTATGAAAACTTGAAATAATGGTCTAGAAATCTGAAGAGCCGCTGAAATGATAGACTCTCAGTTATTGTTTTTTAGGCACTCAGAGCTGACTTTCTTGAGAGCAGAGGGATACTTTTGATGGCATCATCTTGTCTTTACAGAGAAAACACAGCTGTGTCAGGCATTTTAAGTCACATGGGGAGTCTGGCGAGATTTCTCTGGGCATGGTTGGGGGTTTTAATTCCTATTGCTTCTTCAGTGAGCCCGGGGCTAAGAGTAGAGGGTGCTTTTGTGAAGGTTTTTCTAATTCCCTCCCAGCATCTCATGGATGAAATATTCTTACCTGGATTTCATCTACTGGATGAAATATTCACCAGATCCTCATTTTAAAGTGCATGGATAAATATCGTGTAAAATCATGATCCATTCAATTATTCTTTATTTTGCGTGGGTATGGGTAGTGTCGCTGTAGCTTCATGGAAACCAGACAAGTATTGCTTTGTTTCCTTGTAGTGATTACAGGGCAGCATCGCAGTGGTGTCATCTCTGCCCGAACGCGGATCGATGTTCTCCTGGACAGCTTCCGTAAGAAGCAACCCTTCACACACTTCCTGTCCTTCGCTCTCAACCAGCCCACCATCCAGGAGAAATTCCTGCAGTTCAAGGAGGAAGTGTTGGAGAAATGCTCAAAGGTAAGGATCCACATGAGAATTAAAATCAAGTGGAAGCCCTTCGGTAGAGTGCCATTTCATTTATTGAGATGGCTTTTTGGTGTTTACCTTGAAGGTCTTATTCTATTCTATTTCCTAGGAATGTATTTTTAACCTTTTATTTCATTTGGCGGATCTGCTGTGAGAATTTGTTGAGTGCTGTTGTGAAATCTTCTGGAAAGCGGAATGGCTTACTTAGTAAATTGTTAGTAAAATATTTTGTTCTCCTGTGGGGTTTTCCTGGATGGGAGGATATCTAAGATTCAAAAGAGGGTTGGGGTTTTCCTTGGTGGTTTTTTTGTTTGTTTGTTTTTCATAGGAAAGCCACTAAATAATGTAGTGGACCTTTCTACATTTTATGTGATTTCTACATAACTGTGAAACCAGGTAGGAATTCACAAGTTTGCTGCTGCTTCTATTTCACTTTTCTTTTTGGTTACTGACAGTGAAGGAAGATGGGTGTCATAAGTGGAGCTGAAGGAGAAATGACTTGGTAGCACATGCCATCTTGGAAATTTAATCGCTTCCCTTCTTCCCCATGAGACACTGTGCTGACAGTCCCTCCTACTTGCCTTCAGATCTTGCGTTGAAAGCAGCAGGAAATAGTTAGGCATAGGGAAATGAGGAACAGAATGAAGTGAAAGCTGTGTATTCCCTCGTTTATTTTAGTGTGCTTCTAGTTTGAGAGAAGCGATATGTCAGCACACAGGGCCAGGCTGAGGAGAGGGAATGGTGTTATTAAATTGCCATGTCCTCTGAGTCTGCTGGCAGGACATCTCTAGGCAAGAGAGAAGAGTTCCTCTTTGTGGGAGCTGCAGGTTAGATTGCATACACGCAGCAGGCTTTTGTGGGCTGATATTCTTACCTTCGTGTCTGTCGGTGCCTTTCAAAGGGGAAAATATAACCTTGCAGATAGCACAGCTTAAGAAGTTTAGTTTCCTATGTCTTCATGCTGGGGGTGTGAATTATCTGATATCTGGGGAGATATGAGTTCTTACTCAAGTTTTTGCGGTAACTTGCATGTCAATTTTCTCATCTCCAAGAGCAGAACCGAGCTGGCTTTGCAGTCCTGTCTTTTCTAGTGGTTCTGATTTAAGTCCCTCTTCTCTGCCCAGCCGCCTATTTCCATGACATCTTAGGAGCTTTCTATCACTCAGGTTTCCACCTGATGTTAAATACAACTGAAACTGGCCAACAGATCCAGGGATCTGCAACCAGCGCAATGCCATGAGCACTCTTTACTCAGGCTAGTAGGATATCACTGGCTTGATCATCTATCCTCGTTTGCCAGCAGCTGCTACCTTTATTAAAGCTTACCTTTATTAAAGGAAAGCCCTGAAGACAGGGGGCTGGAAACATAAGGCTGAGAAATTGTTGGCTGAACAGAGAGTGCTGGACCTCTGGCTAGTGTCAGTGGTGGCCTGGCTCCTAGTTGGTTTCTAGTTCCGGTCCTTGTGTGGGGACACACCAAAGTTACACGGAGAGAAGCGGTTCTTCAAGGGGCCACTTCAGCACGGGGCTCTGGTAGTGGCTGCTCATGCCGTTGGCCCTGGACTGACACCGCTGCATTCAGTCTGGTGTTTCTCTTGCCCTTCTACCTGGGCTTCTGGCTGTTACAGTCCTTTCACCTGATCTCCCTCGAGATCTGGCCTGCTCTGCTTGAAGCTTTGGCATCCTGGACTCCGCTTATCTGATCCTCCTCCCTCTAGCTGTCTGCCAGCACGTCCTGTGGATCTCTCTTGTCCCTCCCCATGGACAGCAAACCCAGACCTTCCTGCTGTGCAGGGCAGTAGCCTTGGTGTCATCCCATACCACTTGCTGGGTTCCGGCTTCCAGGCTGCCTTGGTGTCAAGCGAGTCCTTTTAGTATCGCATTTCTAAGATGTGGCCTCTTTTACGCATATTTGCAACTAATGCTGTCGTTCACGCTCTCATCCTGTGTTTTATTCCTGCAACACACTGGTCTCACACAGGACTAGCTCTTCTTGCAGAGCACTCGTTTTTTCTGCCTGCTGGTTTGGTTGCACCTCTGCAGCCTTCCATTGGCCCAGCCTCAGCTGGTGATCTTACTGGCTCTCCAGACCCCTCCTGATCTGTCTCTGTCACATTGTTGGTCTCTTGCTCACTCTTAAGTATCAGTTTGCATCCCTGGGTAGGCAGGGAGATCTGCCATTCACTTAGAAACATGTTCATAAATTTGTCTTGGTGCTTTCCCCAGTATTGTCGGTCACATTCAGAAGGAGCTGCCTGGGAACATCTGCAAACCTTCACATGCTCCTCGTCCTAGAAAGCTGCAGAAACCCGAGCTTGGTCAGAGAAGTGCTGAGACCACTGCTGACCAGGCTAGTCATGTTAATTTTTTTTCCTCTTGCCTGACCTTCTGTCTCTCCTGTAGTTTTTGTTCTGTGTCTGGACAGCACTGAGTCCTGTAAGGCTCCGCTTCACGGTCAGGGATCCTGCAGCATGGGCATGCGCATGGGAACACATTTTGGCCTAACAGCTTCTTCTGGCTTTCAGTAACCCCAGACCTGAAGTGTACTCAGAACCAGCACCCAGGCGTGCATCCTCCTAATACCGGTAATGGCCATATCACCGAGAGAGCGCGGCACTAAAGACACAGCGTGCCTTTTGCTGCTGCTGAGTCATCAAGGTGCTTTTGGTAATCTCCCAAAACGGTGGCAGCTGAAGCTGCCCTACAGCAGGACACATCTATGTGGGTGGAGGCAGAAGTGCTGGGGCTGTGGTTCCTGCTCTCTGCTCTGCATAGGCATAAGGTGCCCTGGCCTGGAAGCTGCGGGGTCACGTTAGCGCTGCTTGGTGTCCCGTGCCTCTCCGGAGAGCCTGAAATGTTCTGGTACTGCTTACATCAGCTCTGGAGTTTCCATTTTTAGTTTTGAGTGTGGAATTCGGTCAGTGGCAGGTATTTGGGGGTTTGCATATCTATAGCCTAGGAATATATTTATTTTTCTGCCCTTCTTCTGGTAGAAGCAAAAGGGTTTCTAGATATATTGCTGCCTGTTAGTTCAAGGAGTATATTGCAGACCCGTATGTCTCTCAATCACTCCACAAGCCGGTAATGCCACTCTAATACCACTTTATCTCGCAGCGGGGTCTGCTAGAAAGCATACCAGTAATGAAAAACAGTAATTCAAAACTGTGCCTCACAGAGCAATAAGAGAGCTTATAGATTTGTCCAAAGCAATGGGATTTCTCCGGATACTTGGAGAAATCTGAATAGGTTTCAGTGACAGAAGCAGTGCGCTTCTCTTCCTGTTGCAATTTGCTGGTGCGAAACGTTGCAGAATTAGGTAAACCCCAATCTCTGAATGAAGCTTGGTAATAATGGTAAGGAAGGGAAAGAACCAGGTTTGTGTGTGTGTGTGAGGATTTCTTCTGGGCATTGAGCATTTGTGAGGGACTCTATTTCTCTCTGAAGCAGTCACCATGACAACCATTCATTTATATTTTATAGCATAGGGTTACGTTGGTGGGTATATGCTTTCTAACTTTTTTTTTGTGTGTGTGTCTTTAAGACCTTTTGTAAGATGAACCTTGTGTTGGAATAT
This sequence comes from Charadrius vociferus, assembly GCF_000708025.1. Taxonomy (NCBI): domain Eukaryota; kingdom Metazoa; phylum Chordata; class Aves; order Charadriiformes; family Charadriidae; genus Charadrius; species Charadrius vociferus. The sequence goes on from NW_009647054.1 coordinate 69,961, forward strand.
GGAACACTTCAGGTGTCATTCACGCTATTTTGTGGTCAGAGCTGCCAGGCAATGAAGCGGGGCCGAAGGGGGGGCGCTTTTTTGAGGCTAATTTAATATGAATACGGGGAGGTGGCTCACCTGGACAGGCTCGTTAGTGACGCGGTGCAGTGGGAGGTCTGGAAGACTGGATGACCTTGGAAGTCTCCTCG
>NW_009647054.1:70161-73392 GCF_000708025.1 Charadrius vociferus
GGTGTCAGAGTAAGGAGGACTGAAACGTCTGTCTGAGTATGCAGGTGGAAAAGGGAAGAGACTTTACAGTAATATTGCTGTGAAAAATCACAGTTGGGTCTTTCAGAGCTGTGCGTATGCAGCATTTGCAGTCTTAACAGGCTGCAGATGTAGCACGGAAAAGAAATATGATTGCTGTAATATATGGCAACCTGTAAATACCAAACATTTGCTAATGAGGTATTATATGTCAGAGTGGAAGGGCAGAAAATGGGAGGGGTTTTTCAGCCTGCAGCTCTTCAGTCAGTTTTGAGGAAATGCTGCTTTTCTGGCTCGCTCCTTTGTTTGTGGATCAGGGTGGGAGAGGGCATATAGCTGGCACGCAGTATGCTGCTATTAAGAAAATCATAAAGCTCTGTGCAAATATTGGAAGCTCTTAAGGCAGTAGAGAGGACGCAGCCAGGGAGGACGAGCTAAGGAGTTTGATCCTTTGCCTTGCCATGTAGAAGGCCTGAAGTGAGTTTGTGATCTATGGTTTCCCCACTACAGGGTGTTAGATTTGGAGGAACAAGGTGCTTGGGCTTTGCAAAGAGAGGTGAAGACACTGGATAAAACTCTTTCCGTGTTCCTTCTAAAGAAGGAGAGCAAAGGTCTAAGTCTAAGTAGCAGGCAGGTGGGAAAAAAACACTTATTTTTAAGGCTAAATGAGTGGAAATGGGTTGTTGGGGGTTTTTTTGACCATGACAGGGCAATGTCAGGGAGAGGCGTAAGCTAAAATGCAGTCATCACATATGGATGGTGCGTAAAGGGGATATTCTTCCTGCCTCTCAGTACTTCTGTAAAGAACCCAAGTTTGAACAGTAAATTTTCTGAGAGATGATAGAGTCTGTTTTATGCATTTGTGTCTGCCAGTAAGTTCCTGCAAATACACCACTTTCAGATGCCCCTGTAGAATATGGGGATTCCCTCCTGTGATACCTTGCCTCCCCTAATCTGGTGCTCTGCTTTCATTAGGGCTGGAAGCCACTGCTTGCCACAAGCCACTGCGACTTGTGCTATGAGGAGTGTCCACCTTCCACTGCACAGGGGAGGAAACTGGTGAAAGAGGAGCTTTTCGCCGAGAGGCACTCAGAGAGCGTGGCTTAGATCCCAGTGGATCCCTCTGCCCATCTGTGATGCTGAATCTCACTCCTGCTTTTATGCTTGTAGCTTACCTCAAGAGGGTTCCTTACGTATTTGGAAGATGCCCATAAAGCCCCAAAATCACAACATTGACAGGATCACCTCTCTTGGCCTCGTTCTCCCTGGAGGTGGATGTGATTTTTCCTTAGCAGTAGTTATGAACACATATTCCTAGGCTCTGAGTTGCCGTTGTCTGGCCCTGCTGGGCAGGTTGCAGAGGACTGGTACCACTGGACAGGACAGCTTCCCATGAGGTGACTGAGCGGCTGCTGATAGCATATCGTAATCTGGGATTAGAATAAGTGGGTTCAAGTTTTTTTGCATCTTGGCGAGCAGCGTCCAGCCATGAAGGGCTGCTAAGACGCCTGCAGAAACATTGCCTGTTCCAGGGAGAGCTACCTCTGACGTAGCATCTATTTTATGCGTGGGAGAAGTGGGATCTGCCGGCCTGTGAAAGAGTAGGGGTGTAAGCAGGGTTTTTAGGAGCTGTCTGAAATTCTAGGGAGTAAAGCAGGAAGATTATCTAGGTCTTGGCCTGCTCGCTGTGCGCTGTTCCTCCCTGCTAATCTCCACAGCAGCGGTAGCGTGGCTTGTGGAGGTGACATGCCATCGCTTTGTCAGCTATCAGCCTACGCTCAGGTGTGGGAAAGCTCAGGGGAAAACACTGCTTTTGGGGCAGGTTGATGTTTTACGGTACAAATTGTGCTGGGGCAGAGAAGGAAGGTAGGGCTTTTGCTTTCTGACCTGCAAACTACTTTCTTGTTACTGTACATCATCTGTGCACGCTGTGTGTGTGACATGGACTGGTTGTCCACGGCAAGGATAAATTGAACTTTCTTCCAATTTCTGTTACCTGAGCTGTTGTTTTGTGACGGGCCAAATATCCCCTGGCTACGGATACCATTAGAGGAAGAAGGCTGATGGAGAGAAATCATGTCCTGTCATGCATGTTAACAGCATTATGAATTAAAGGAAGCCGACAGGCTTTTAGCACAGAGAGAGGAAGGTGGGGAGAAGCGAGATGGAGCCGCCCCTCTTTCCTCTGCTCCTGATGCGCCTGGCGTAGTTAATCCGTGCTTTTTTCAGGCTGCTGCACGGTGCCGAGGTCTGCAACGTGCTTTGCCAATGCTAGCATGGTACGATTTGGGGTTTCAGTCAGCAATAAAGTAATTAGCAGCAGTGGAAGGTATGTATATGCTCTCTCTCTTCGGGGGACCGCCATGCTTTGCCAGCCTGTGGCTGCGGGAGCAAGCCCTCGGCTTCTGTGTTGCAGGCTGGCTCGTCTGTAGTCCAGCCCGTAAGCGCTGCTGTAAGGAAGGGTATGGATGTTGTCCTTAGACATGAAAAATGCTGAGTGAGATGTGGAGCATTAAACTCTGACGGGCTGAGATACTGCAGTGTTTAAACATCTGAAAGGTTTTATTTCAAACTCTGAAGCACAGCTAGAAACTTCAAAGCTGTCGTTCTCAGTCGGAGGACTTTTTTCAGACAGAGAAAGGCTTCAGTGGCCTGGCAAGTTGGCTTCTTCTGGAGTTAAAAGTGGAGGTTATTTAATGTGCTGGTGGGAAATGGCCACTAAGTGGAAATAATTGTTTTGGTATGGGTGTGTTAACCATCCTTGAGGTGTTTTTATAAATATCCTCTAACAAAAGAGCATGTTTCTTAAAGCCAAATGTAACCACTGCTCCACCTGGGAATGGTTCTTCCCCAGCAACAACCCGTAGCTCTTCTTATAAAGGAAATTTAAACTTAATTCGTCTCGGCAAACTGTGGGGCACATGGGAACAAGAAAAATGTAATTATCAGAGCTGGTATTAGCTGAGCTTGTGTTGTGAAGTGCAACCTGTATTTAGACAGGATTTAGACACCATTTAGAGCTTGTCACTACAGCTGGTTCCAGCTTTACTGCACAAAAAATGGACTCAAGGTTTAAATCTGTGCTGACTTGTGTTGAGTTCCATGCTGATGGCAGCTGCCGCTTTGACAGCTGTGGAAGTCTCCTCTTGAAACCCCGTACGAGTGAGTGCTGCTGTTCCTGGGTCTTGAGTCAGAGCCTGTCATAAGAGCTTC
>NW_009647054.1:73445-82439 GCF_000708025.1 Charadrius vociferus
CGTGCGTGCGGTGGGGGGCTGCGCCTTTTCTGTCAGGCTGAGCTCGCTCGCAAAGCCTGTGAAATTTTGTTTCTCGTTTCAACTTTGAGTCACTGCCAACCCAACCAGTGATGCAGAGATAAAAGGTTTGATGCCAGTGGCTTGGTACCTGTTGTCTGTAGTATTTATCCCTCTGATGGAGCGGGGGGGTGTGTGTGTGTATGAGATAAGACACCTATATATGATTGATTGACTGATTTGTAGGATCACGGGGTCAGCAGCAGCCTGTTCCAGAACCCTGCAAAGCTTCACCTGACTCTTGGGACGCTGGTACTTCTGAACGAACAAGAGATCCAGAAAGCGTGTGACCTCCTACAGCGATGCAAAGAGGACTTTGTGGAGTAAGTGATAAAAAAGGAATGTCATCACCAAGAACTTGAGTGGGGGAAAAGCAGCAAGGTGTCTTTTACAAAGGACAGCGAGAGAGAAAAAAAAAAAAAAAAAAAAAAAAAAAAAAAGAAAAGTGGCTAAATAGTCTATCTCAACTCTAGAAATTTGGAAAAAGGCTGAAAAGATTCAAATGAGAGCAGCGGAAATCACTGAGCAGTCACAAGGAGTCTAACAATATCTTGCAGCTCAGCTCAAACCCTCAGCATTCCCTGAAAACCTGCTCTACTCATTTCTTTTTCTCACACGCGTCCCCGTTATTTTTGCGTGAGCAATTTGTGCTGTTGTCCCCTGCCTGCTGCAGAGGGAGGGACGAGCTCTATTACCTTCACGCGTTGCCTGCAGTGGGCTCCGACACGCTGCTTCCCTCCTGCCTCAGAGCAGATGCTGAGGTGTCCTTGACATGCATTTCTTGATGCGGGGAGCTGTGTGCTGGGTAGCCAGCACGAGCCGTGTGAGCAATGAGTCTGAAATGTTCAGTGCTGCTCCAGGACCGGGGCTTTCTCGCTGCCTGTTAACACTGAGCTGCAGATGTTAGGGCTTTAACTGTAAATGCGGTTGAATGACACTGTAATTAGCTTATCTCCGTTCAGCTTAGAAATTGGAGATGGCCTGAGGGATCAGTTTATTTATTTATTTCTGCAAAGCCTTTGCACATAGAGCACGGATCCTTGGTTTATATTTATTTATTTATCTCCTCGGTGAGTGAAGAATGAGCCACGCTGTGCCAGCTAATATCTGCGGTAATTAACGCACAGCCAAAATTCATACCTCAGCCTTTAAAATGACAACTTTGGTTTTTCAGCTGTTAAACAGAAATGCAAGTGCGTTTCCAGGGGAAGACAATATTTGGAAAGTGTGAGCTTCCTCATAAGTGGGTTGAATTGAGGCAGAGGAAATCTCTACTCTCCATTTCCTTTAGCGGAGGGGGAATTAACACTTGAATGTAACCTTTAGGTTATTTCCTCTGCCACACCCAAATAAATATACTTTGAAAATTAATTTAGGCTCCCTTCCACTCACATAAACCTTCATTAGCGATCATTTACTTTTCTAAACGCAGGCGGTGCCATGTGAAAGTAGATGGCGCCCCTTTTGACCCTCTTTAGGTGGCCTTAAGCGCTATCGGTGTGATGTGCACAACATTGCACTTGTGCTGTTTTCCTCCCAGTAAACATACTGGAAGGGGAAATCACATTCTCCTTATTCCACCTGGGAAGCTTTGCCAAGAATCTAAAAAGCGGTCTCTTGGGCAAGCTGAACAGAAGCGAGCAAGGTTAGAGCAAAGTCATGCTCACGTTGTTAACTCGTGTTTATTACTTCTGCCTGCCCAGACACTCCCTGTACTTTCCAGGAGACCTCGGCGTTAAATGAGACAATGGCACTTACTCACAGGGAGCTTTCGCTGCGGCGCCCTGCCTCCCTGTGATGTTCTGGTGGTTAAGGCAAGGAGGTGGCGTGTTTGGAAGCAGATACACTTCACAGTGTGTTTGCAGGTGTGGGAGTGCATATTATATCCCGCACACATTTTCAGTTTTGCCTTCCTGCAAGAGTAGCTGGAGCTGATTTTAAAACAGCTCTATTTACTTCCAGCATTTGTAAGTGGATGTTGAAATGTACTTAAAACTGCATTCTGCATTGAGTACTTCTGCTCGTTGATTTTCTCTGGGAAATTTTGTGTCACGATTGCTCTCTTCACAGGGAAGGCAGGAGTTCTCTGGGTTGAGAACTCGTACCATTTTACTGCTGACGGGTTTTCTGAAATGTAAATAGAGATCTCCTCGTTGAGATGGCCTGTGAACACTGAAAAGTTGACTTAATGTGTGTCTAAAATACTGAACATATGAATTTAAATGTTATTATGCTATTTCTTGAGATGATGAGACAATAGCAGCTGTGGCCTTTTGAGATTTAGAAATTAGGGACCCTTTTTTCTGTTTGTTTTTTTTCAGTGCACGCAACCTGAAAGATATGGGGAAGAGAACTCCTCAGTGGAGTTCACTGCCCCATTTGCTCTGTATAACGTTTAAGTCCCGCTTAACCTCAAAGTTGTGTTTAACTGTAGCAAAAAATGTGTTTTATATCATTCCCTTAGTAAAACCAAATATTTATTGTATGCATGAGGAGTACTATGCGTTGTATTTCAAAAGCAAATGTGATGTTTTGCTTTTTAACATAAAGGATTGGTTGTATTTTAGCCAGATTGCTGGAGGCAAACCCCTGACCGTGGAGGTGGCAGGAGTGGAGTACATGAATGATGACCCTGCCATGATGGACGTCCTTTATGCCAAAGTCCACATGAAGGATGGCTCGGACAGGTGAGTTCCCCGTGCTCCCTTCTGTCATTCCTCCTCGATGTGCCGTGGCAGCGGTAGCGGTGTGCCAGAGAAACCCTCTGCTGTCTGAAGCTGGTGGGTGCTGCTAGCAGTCCTTGGGCCAGCAGTCAGGAAGATGAAGTCGTTCTTGCTTCCTAAACCAGTTAAGGCAGTGAGGTGTTTGCTCTTTAAATCAGTCACTGGTGGTACAGCTGAAAGATGTCATTTGTTTCTGTAGCAGTCTGTCAGATTGAATAATGGTGGTGTAGCTCACGCGGTGATAAGATGGCCAAGGAGATACTCCTGAGATGACTTAGAAGGCAGGACAACTTGGCCTCTGTTGTCTAGTTCCCAACCTGCAATCCAGATTAATCTGGACAGCCTGGCATCTTCTGCGGCACTTAATTATTCTTAAAACCCAGTTACACCAGAAGGTCCTCAGAAAAGCATGACTTGGTTGCAGAGTTGGTTTTTGTGTCTGTAAGCAGCCTGGAACAGGCGCTGGGTGTGAAATGTCTGTCTTCTGAGCTGCTGGTGTGAAATCTCAAAGCCTGGTTGGTGTCAGTGCCTGTGTTTGGGCTGTTGGCCCATGTGGCTGATGGCTTTAGGTCTACAAACAGTGCTGCCCGGGATGTGGCGGTGTCTGGACAACCTTCCTCCATTTCGTTTTTGACAAGTACATCACCTGTGGCAGCACCATCTTTTCTCTTGCTGCTTTCTGGAAGACCGGAGAAACCTAAGAGCTGCTGTATTGTGCTGCCAGTTGTGAGGTGGGTGGGAAAGAGGGTAGGGGAGTAGCCAAAAGAGCTTTAGCCTTCTCTCTCTGAGCCTTAGCCTTCTCTTTTTCTGGCAGTGCTGCCCTTTTGTGTCTGTTCCCGTTGCTAGAGGACAGCAGGAGCTAGCAGAGGGAGCACAAAGCAGTGCAGCTGGAGGAGGGAGGCTGCGAGCAGGGACCGGCTCAGGGAAGAAAGGACATGTTCTGGCATCTCCTTTCCCCGAGGGCTGAGGAGGCAAGGGGGGGCCTCTGCTTAAAACTGCAGTTTGGAGGCTGTGTTGAAGTAAGAGGTCGGAAATGGGATAAGGAAATGGGTGGGAAAATGAAAATGTGAGAATTGCTGGGAGGCAGTAGGAATTGAAATCTTTTCCTCTTCTCTGCTCTTCCACTTTGAAGTCTGTCCTACTCTGGAAGAGGTGAGATAAAACAAACGGGGCGGGTGGAGAACCAGGACAAGCTAGAGATCAGCCAGGAGACAGAACTGCCAGGAGAAACAAGGCAGAAGCACTCAGAAAGACGAGAGAGGCAGCCACTGGATGACCCAAATGCCCTTCAGTCAGTTCGTTGTTGAAAGGGTCCGAAGTGTCAGCTCTGGGAGCTGAGGTATGGGCCTCTTTTCTCCCGAGTCACCGAGCTGTGGATCATCTCTGAGGTGTAGTGCTTGCAAGTCTGTTTGCATCTGAAAATAAGTCTGCCAACTGAGGAGCTGTTAGAGAAATCCTGTAGAGCGTAAGCAGGGCCTAAGGTGAGGCAGCGATGTCTGCCTGCCACTGGGCACAGCTTGAGTTGTTGGTACTAGCGCTGTGGTCTGCTTCAGATGCCAGCATTATCCGTTTTGCTGAGAACCCACTTAGCCATAATGCTAGAAGAAAATGCTGATGTACGTTAAGGGTGGCAGAGCTGCTTTTGGCAGGGGAGAGAAATGAGGTCTTCAAATCTACCTTGCCTTGAAACTGAAAATGGCCCCTACCCGTTCCCCCGAGAAAGAGCTCCTCTGTCCTTCATGGAGATCTATTAGCTGAGGTTTTGACCAAACCCAGATCTTGTGCTTTGTGTGGCACCTGGAGGCTACTAGACTTCTTTTCTCCAACATCTTTTTTGCTTTTCGCATAGCAGCGTGCTCAGAGAGGGCCAAGCAATTGTCAGTTTTTATCCTTGGCCCAGGCCGGTCCTGCCTCACCTGCAAATTAATTCATCTGGCACTTCTCCCCCAATATAGTTCCTTAACTGCTGGCGAGCATCCAGAAAACATTTAGCTTTACAGAGGGGAAAGAACATATTTTTGTGTTGATGGAGAGCAGGGAAAGCTTTTTTTGCTTCCTTTGAGATTCCAGCAGACACAGTGTTGGACAAACGGTGATTATAAAGAGGGGACGAATGTTGATCCCTCCAGAAAACTCTGCTTCATTTTCTCATCTGCTAGACGGCTCATTGCTGAGCAGCTCCATGCACCTCTTGCCTGCTAAAACCTGCTGTGCTTTGCTCAGGGAAATGGGGAAAGCAGGTAGAAAGCAGAGTTTCTCAGCTGCAAGGCTGAATACTAGCGGAGAGCAGCAGCCACGTGGTTTGCTGTGCCGGATCAGGCTGCTGCAGCCTGTGTTTAAGAGAGGTGTGTGCTTTCCTGTCTCATGCAAGACGTCTTGCTAGGTCTGTGTAGTTCCTGGCATGGCTGAGGGGTGGAGTTCCTTCCTGATCTTTGGATGATCTTGATCAGCTTAAGCTATAAAGCAGGAGATTTGATTTGCCCTGACTTAGCTTGCATAACTGCAGACAGAATTAGGGGTTGGCAAGCCCTTCTGCACACATAATGGCTCAGACTGAGAGAGGGATCATGCTCTGATGCCTCCCACATGGCAAATAATTTCCATTATAATTCATTCTAATTTGTTTTATTTCCTTGATTAACTTTATAACGTAATAAAGCACCATTTTCACTTGAGCTATTCTCTGTTAATTTGTTTTAGTATTGTCTGTAATGATATTCATTTAATCTTTGTCATTGCTAATTTTAAAAATCACTGATGTAAAGCCAGAAATTGGTAGAAAACCATGAGAATTGGTAGTTTGAGAGTCTTGAAATCGTCACATGGGGGCTGGCAGCCCGTGAGGGGGAGTACAAAACCAGCGGTGGGGTAGGAGCGTGGCAGCCCCAGGCTCTGGGGGCCAGCCTCAGGGGCCACGCTCTGCCTCTACTGCTGCAGCTGAGACACCAAAGTGGTGGCACCTCGTGGAGCAGAGAGCTGTGTAAGCCCTCAGACGCGGCGAGAGAAGCCCAAATTCTTCTGCATAGAGTAATGCCCTCTTGCCGTGTTTCCAGGGACGGGAAGCTCTTGTTCTAGAGCGTCCTTGCTGCTTTTGGTAAGCCTGGGGCACTGCAGAAATTTTGTGGGGGACAGCAGGAGCCTGGAAGTTCCTCCAGCTCTTTAGACATAGGATACACGAGTGCACTGCTCCGATCGCCTGCCTGTTCCTGCTGCCTGTCCTAGGACAGGTCTGCCCACAGATCCCAGCAGCCATGGCTGCTTTCGTCCCTGACCGAGGCCAGACAAGTCATTCTGCTTGCTTCGTAGCTCCGAAGCTGCAGCATTCACCAGGATATGCTGTCTGGGTTTATGCCCTCTGTTACCGCATTCTGGGCTCTCCAGAAATAAAGCCCACTGACTGGTTTGCTTATTTGGGACAGAGAGGGGTCTGAGCTCCAGCCCGGTACACTGTACAGGTCATGGTCCCTGAGCAGAGCAGACCCCCCAGGAGTCGAGGTGCCTAAGCCCCGCCGGGGGTCTGCCCATTTTAACATTTGTAAGGAGTGTTACATTGTGTTTCCTGGCAGTAGAAAGAAGCATCCTTCAAGTCCCAATAACATCTGTCACTGCTGAGAAGCTCTCTGCTAGGCTAAATCTGCCCTTCTTCGTGGAATATTTGCAAGCAGAAGTGATCACTGAGGAAGCTTTGTGAAACAGCCAGAACTTTTTGCATTAGAACTGAATCCTGGCGGCTCTGTTCTCTTTCCATCAGCAACTAGCTCCCTTTCCCCATGTACGTGCAGAGACTTCACACATGCTGCCCTCCCTGGCTGGGATGTGAAAAGCTGGTGACACAGAGGTTTCTCCTTTGTTTACATGGCTCTGTTCTTTCTCTTTTTGCCTCCCTAGGTTGCAGGTGATCGCTGATCAGCTGGTGGAAAGGTTTGTGGCCTCTGGCCTGATGCTTAAAGAGTGGGATAGGGTGAAACTGCACGCTACGGTCATGAACACTCTCTTCAGGAAAGACCCAAGTGGTGTGTATCCCTCATCCTTACTGATAAATGCATTTAAAGTAGTACCTCTGAATGGGAAATGCTTTTGTAGGCTCTTAGGTTTCTTTTTTTAAATTTTGTGATTTTTTTCTTAGTCTCAAAAATACCTACAAGGTTGTGGAGGGATGTCATTAAATAAAACCCAGAAGAAAATGAAAAAGCAATCAGCAGAGCTGGAGAAGGCAGGCATTCTTTGAGCACTTTCTGGATCTTTTCGAAGATTCTTTGTCATAGCTTCAGAAACGCTATCACCCAGTAGCACTCATAAGATCTGGGCCAGAGAGGAATGCGTTCAAGTACTGTGTGAGGTCTTGGGCTCTCCGTTCCCCAACGCTGAATTGAAATTCCATCACAACTCAATGTGCTGTGCTGACCTTTAAACAAGACAAAAACGTGATCCTCTTCGGTCCAATTAAAGATTGCCTGTTGGTTTAGGAAGGTGATTCCAGTGTCACTCTCGTTAAATCAGATTCAGCTGGCTACGAGGCTGAATATGAGCCATTATTGAACGTATAGTGTCTGCCAAAAGATTGTCTGCTCTGGCAGTCTGTAGCATCGTTCTTATCGCACTACTTTATAAAGCAGCCTCAGATGCATTGCGTTTAGGGAGGGGCAGTATATTACAGCCTTGTTCTCCGTGTGCAGACACGCATGTGCTCCGACACTGATGTGTAGTTTGCGAGCCTTAACAGCATCGCGCTAAAGCTTTTTGGGGCTTTCTCTGGCGCAGCGGCCTCTGTGCGATGCCGACAGGTTATGTCGATTATTCTCCAGTTACTGCCTCTGCGAGTCTCTGTACGGACAGTGATAACAGCAGATGGTTTGTGTTACGGTTTTCTGTGCGCCCAGCGGCAGATTTTGGGCATGACTGCTACAAAAGTCAGATAAGCATACTAGAAACCCTGGAAAGGTAGGGCTTAGCTCTCAAATTGAGCCCTGAAAACTGGTGGAAATGTGAGCCCAAAGTGCTGATGTGGCGCTCTGTCAGGGGAGGCACACGGGCAGCTGCTTCTGGCACCGAGTCTGTATTCTGAACAACCCCATGAGGCATGCGAGGCATTCAGACACAGTGGTGAGAGCATTACACGGATAGCCGTAGAAGTCGCTTTATATTCAATACAGGATTTGAATAGCGTGCTAGGTGTGAGTCGGACTTCATAGTTAATGCTGGAGATGAAAAGGAAATATTGAATATATTCACTGAGCGAGGCAGAGGTCCTGTGGAAAGAACAGATCATGTACTTGGGGATTATATAAAAATCCAGACGTGCTCTGGGGAAATAGATCTAAGACGTAGGCATTTGGCAGTTGCCGTAGGCCTCGGTTGCTATTCTTACTGTCTCTGTGTGTGTGGCTGCGTGCCCACCCCGCAGAAGCATACGCGCCACATGTATGTTCTTCCCGGAGCAGGCAGCAGAGGTTTGTATAGGTGCTGTCCGGATCGCGCCTGGCACTGTGCTCGCACGCTCAGCCTGGTATTTGGTGCCGTTCCAGGCGATGCAAGTGCTCGCGGTGCTGACTCTCACCCTGGCAGGATGTGGGATTATAATCAGCCAGAGAGAAGCAGATGTGTTGCACTGAGCCGTCAGCCCTACAGAATCGCCCTAGCATTAGCTATGATGTAGGGTTTTTCATCTGGGTAAAGTAGGTGATCCCGATAAAGGCACCTATTCCTGCGTATTCAGCCTTGTTGTCTTTAAAATCAAAGTGGAAGTGGGGTTTTTTTTGCATTAGGAACTGGGCAAAGATGGTTTATTAGCTGGCAGCTGACTTTGGGGAGGGTGAGAGTGGGGGGGTGAAGTACAGCACACACAGTTCTCCCATCTGAAGCTCATTCTGGTGGTGGCTTTTCTCTTTACAGCTGAAGAGCGAAACAATACAATGACTGGTAAATCATCTTTCAAGGAACGGGAGTCGTTTAATGGCCGAAATATCCTCAAGGTCAGTATGAAACAATTAGGGAAATCGAGCCAGCTGTGGATATTGTACAGCCAAAAGAGGTTGAAACACCTCTTCAAGACTGCTTTTGTCTTAGGCTTATGGGATTTCCCGGGGGCGAGGAGGGGGGGAAAATCTGTTTAGAAAATAAACAATCCAGATCACTCGTAATTGGGAGCATTACGGTATTTAACAGAAGCGTTCTTAAAGCTGGTGAGGCTCAGATCAGGAGTATGTAGCAGGAA
>NW_009647054.1:82525-101367 GCF_000708025.1 Charadrius vociferus
CAGGAATGCTAAGTGGGTGTTCGTGTTGTCGTTTACTTCGCTCGTGTTTTACCCTGGAGACTCAGGCTCGTGTTGATTCTCAGCCCACCAGAAAGGAGTACTTTGTTGCTTTTGTTCTTCTCACTTGTATGAAACTAAAACCCGCTGCCATTTAACTTACTCTCTTCTTCTTTCTTTTTAATCTCTGCTATTGATTTGCATGGTTTTATGCCAAAAAAATAGCAGATAGCGGTAGGGAGTCCCACCAGCCAGGATCTGAGGGCTTTGGCAGCGATCAGAGGGTAGAAAGCAAGATCCCCCAGACCGTGGAGGTGGGTAAGGCTCAACGGGGAGCATCCTGCAGCCTCCCAGGCTTTGCCGGCCAGGGTTGAGACTGCGGGCAGCCTCTGCTGCTCATCCAGATGGCAGTGTCAGACTGATGCTGTGGTGCTTGGCCCCTGCAAGCGTCCAGGGAGAAAAGACGAGCAGGGAGAAGTAAAAATGGAAAACAGCACTGGCTTGTAAGCAAATTTGCAATCCTCATTGTGTGAGGGGATTTGTTGCAGGCAGCTATGATAAGAGGGAGACGGGACAATGCATGAATACATTTGGGAGCTGCTAGAAGATATTCTGGCGACAAAGAGACATGAGAGAGAATGCAGGCTGGGTGGGAGTTGGACAGCCCAGAAGGACTTTAGGGCACCAGAGGAGGGAAAGGGTGCGTTTTATTTGTGCTTACAGTTTTGCTGTATGATGTATTAGGCACTGGATGCTTGGGGATCTGAAGGCGGGGAGTGGAACTGATTGATCTCCTCTGTGCAGAGGACAAACAAAGGGACAAAATTAGGTTAAGCTCTCATTGTCCTCCAGCGGTCTGTGCAAGCACGATGTCATGACTCAGCATCGCCACATGTTGAGTGTTCGGTGTGAGGCTGCAGTATTGCAAACTGAAGTAGGAAAGCCACAGATGTGGTCCCTTTCTTGATGTGATCAGCGAGTTTTGGTTAGCTCCCAGTGTCAGAGAGCTACGCTCCAGAAAAGGAAGGTGGTATACGTTGGGAGCCCTGAGACCCTGCAGGGACTCAGCTTCAAGGCATATGCCCCCATTTCACTTTGCCCTTTGCTCCTTTCTCTTGCATCTGTTCGACTTGGCCCCAGACTTTAGAGAGTTGTAAAATCAAACCGTCAGTCTTCCTTCATGCTCCTCATGCAAGAACATTTACGATTTGGAAGGCATTAACGATGCTCCCTCTACTGGTCACACCATTTGTGGACCGCACTGCGGGGTCTGAGGGTCTGGTGGTGTGCGGCGCTGAGAAAGGCAACTGCCCTACCTCAGGTGGCTACTTCTTATTCTTGCTGCTCTCTGAAATATCAGCCAATGCATTTTTAAAGCTCCTAATTGATTTTGTACTGATGTAGCCCAAAGAGCTGCTGGCTGTTTGGACTGTTGATAATTACTTCAAAGCGTGTCTTGCCGCAAGAAATGCCATCCTTCTCCCCCACCTCCACTACATTTCCTAACCTGCTCGCTTCGTATTTCCCCTTGGTCTCCCACGTGCCTGCAGCAGAACGCCCGTTGGCATTAATTAATTACATGAGTCATAAATAGCTCCAGGCTTCTTACCAGAGGAGCCCAGCCTCAGCCAACCACTGATGCATTCTAGCATGACCTTGCAAGGATGCGCCGGTTCCCTCCCAGCCCCCTTTTATATACATTATTTATCTTCTGCTCAGGGAGGCTGCCCTCTCGCAAAGTGGCTTCATTAACTTTTGCAATAGGATCTAAACGATGGGCTGTTAATGAATATGGCTGCAGTTAGAGGCAGGCTGGCTTGCGGGCGTCATCCCCTTGTAGGTAGAACCATGTGCCGTGCCTGTGTTTCCGGGCGGTGGGACTCTGCGATAGCTGTGTTGAGTGGCAGTGTTCTCACTTGGAAAAATGACAAAGCACAGCTACTAGTAGGAGGGCATGGAGTCGGGAAAACTCGGGTTTTGTCGCTCTCATTCCTTTTATGCAGCTACGACGGGTGCTGTCGGGCCAAAGGCTTTGCCTAGCGCCGGTCAAGACCTGAGCCATCAGCGCATAGAGCGCGACGGAGACGCCTTGGTTCTGCTCTTCCAGTCTGAGGCTCCCCCGTGGTCAGAGCTGGTGTGTGTGTGTGCAGATGCGCTGGCAGCACATGTTTGCTGATAGCGTGCCTGCGTTACCCCAGGCTCCAGCTGGTATTTTGCTTTCAGCAGAACTAATCGGAATTTTATTTAATAATCCTTTGTTCTACCCGTTCCGCGGAGTTAAACATACACTCCTATTTGTGCTAATAAATGGTTGTGCAGGCCGGTACCTTCCCACACTGCTCAGAAAATAGATCCTGTAGGATGAGTTGCGTTTGGGAGTTTAAATTACTTCTGTCTTGAAGAATATCCATGAAAAAGGCTCCCTGGCCTAGCTGGTGCTGAAAGCCCAAGGGTTTGTGTATGCCCCAACAGCTCAGTGATCTGCGTCTCCCACGAAAGAAGCACAAGATGCTTTAGCATCAGCTGGGGATGCTTTATGAGCCGCTTCACATGGAGCAATATGTATTTCTCCTAGGGTGGCTAGTGGCTAGCTGATGGAGTCCTTTGAACATCCGAGTCACGTACCGAATTCTTGCTCCGGTTGGGAACAAAATGGATCGTCTCTTGGAGAGCAGAGAGGAGGGGGCAGCAATTCACAGCTGAAAGGCAGCGGCAGCTCCTTCCCCGTGAGAGAAGGGTCAGGCTGGGTGGGCGGCCGGGCCTCGGGGAGATGATGGTTTGGCAACCCCTCTGCCTGGCTGCCTCCTGTGTCCTCCCGGAGGGTGGCTGCGTGCCCTGCGTCGCAGCTGGCCAAGCGGCACAGCGCTGGCACGGAGGCGGCTGGGGCAGCTGCCTGCATCTCCGGAGACGAGGCTTGGCTGCCTCCGGGCTTTTATTTATTTTGCTTAGTGAAAAAACTAAGGCCGCGGTGAATAAATAAAAATGCAAAGAAATGCGAAGGTACCGCCTGGCCAAAATTTTCTAAAACAATTTTTAAAGGAAAGGAAGGCTTCCAATAGGAAGAAACCCACCTGGACCCTCACTGGGTTAAAATGGAATGATTTTTAACTTGAAGCCTGAGGAGTGGCCTTTGTCACATTCAAACAAGAGGGAAGCAAATTTTGAGTACAGAAAAAGATGAACCCCGCCACTTAGCACACATCTGCTCGTTAACAGCTTACAAGATTAAATACTGAGGGAGCAGCTCCTGAGGTACGACAGCGGAAAGCTGCACATCTTATGTCTGGGATGCGAGATTGGGAACCAGATCGGTCGAGGCAGTGACACATGCTGCCGTGCCCTGGTCCAGCGGCGGGAGCAGAGCGGCCGAGCTGCAGAACTGCCTTGGGAGGGCTTCTAGGTCGGGCAAGGCGTAATTTGATGAGGCTCCTTCTCTTTTGAAGCCTGCATACAGGGTATTATGTTAGGGGACCGTATCTGCTTTCACTTGGAGCGGGGAAAAAGTGCATTTACTGCCTGATACACCAGGGTTAGGGGAGAGCCGGTCATAGCAAACAAATCCGGTAGTGTTCTGTGTTATCGTTTTTATCTTGCTGGGTGAGAATAGCGCAGTGGCTGTGGTGTGCAGTAGTTCAGTTTTAAGACATTTGATGCAGTGCCTTATAGAGAGATACGATGAAAAAGAAAAATCCTGCCCTGGAGAAATCCCCATCACCCCTCAAAATACCCTAAACCCACCAAGCACTAAACAAATTAATACCTGCCCCTGTGTAGAGCCACCATTACCAACTCTGCTTACAAATGAGAAGTGCTTCTCGTGTTCTGCAGCCATCGGTACCCAGGCCTTTTCTGTGTAACTTTTGTTAGTGAATTTAAGGAGACAGGGTCTTTTCCTGATGTATTTTTAAGCTGAGGTGAAATCAAAGGGCCAAAGAACCCGTGTTAGGTGAGATCAAGGCTGCAGAGTGTTCGGAAAGGTTAAGAACATCTTGTTATCCTCAGCGAGGTGATAAAGGTATATGTCCAAAGTAGGACTGGCAACTGGAACAAGTATGTAACGGGAGGTGCCTGCTTGGAAAGTTTGGAGTTAAATATACCAAACAAAAATCCACTGGGGTGAGAACAGACTGAATAAGAGATTGTGGTGCAACATCACTGTATCAGAAATAAGCCAGTGCTTTCCTCGCCTCGGTTTTACAGAAGAATCAAAAGCAGAAATGAAAGGCTGTAATGCCGCTTTACAGCGGAGAGGATTTTTGCCTTCAGTTCTGATCCTGCCATTATCGAGGGATACTGAAACGATCGAGGGGGCTCAGCAGTGTGCAATTAGAGCAACAGTGGGATGGGAGGATGTGACAGTTGAGCAGATGAGACTGGAGATCAACGTTTGTATGATCTTGGGGGGGGGGGAAAGGAGATTAAATTGGGGTTGCCGTGAAAACGCTTTCCTACGAATTATATTCTTCAGGGGAAAAAAAAGGCATATTCACGTTATTTGCATTCGGTGAAACAGGAATCTGAAGTGGCATTTGAAAAATCAGACTAGACAATAGAGGAAAAATGTCTTTGTCGGAGTGTTTGGGCCTTGGAGCAGAGCGACGAGGCGGCGTTGGAGGTATTGAGAGAAGGCTGAGACGCCGCACTGAGGAGAAGGCAGTGCAGGAAGTGCAGAAGGTTTGTGCGAACTTGCCCGCGTGTGACACAGATCCATTTGGTGACCTTACCGTAAAGGGGAGAAGCCTTTTTTTTTTTTTTTTTTTTTTTGCAGAGGTGCTCAGCACCTCTCTGACTAATTTTAGCAGGAACTGTGAGTGCTGGAAGAGGGAGGATTTGCTGAGAAGTTTTTGAATCCTCTTGCCCGTTCCAGGCAGGGCTGCCTGCACTGCCGCAGTCCCCAGCAGCTCAGCCGTTTTGGAGGTGTTGTGGGTGCTTCTGCCTTTGGAGATGATGCTGTGGGTGCTTCTGCCTCCCACCCAGCGGGCATCTCGCCTCCTCGTTTCCCCGAGATCGCTGTTCTGCCACCAGCCAGCCGAGACAGCATCACCTCTTTGATCTTAAAAGGACGATTTTTTTTGGTTGGAGCTGGCAGGGGTTGAATTACAGCGGCGCCTTAATAGAAGACAGGGAACCCAGCACATTAAGTGGTGGGGGGGGAGAGAAGAAAAAGAAAGAACACATTGATTAGCAAAAGTAGGCAGTTCATCCCAAAGGTGCCGTAACCCTTCTGCCAGATAATTTCTCGGGTCTGTCCGAATGAATTTACTGGCTCCGTAGCTGGACTCCTCCTCTTGGGGATTTGGTGAGCGTAGCGAGTAGGTCACATTGATGGGCGCTCCTTGTCCTAGTATTCCCGGATGCGTCTCAAACCTCCTGGCATCTCTGCAGCAAAGCCAAAGCCTGGCTCCTAAAAACTGTTGCTGCATTTGCAGCAACATAGGCAGCGCTGCGAGCCAGGGGGATGAGGCTTCTTTGGAGAAATGCAGTCCTTGATTATTAATTTCCTTAAACAAGTTGTACTGTAAATCCCTCGTGTTTGAGGCGTAGCGAGGTCTGGGAAGTTAGCAGAGCCTTTAGTGTGCTGGAGGTGGGGTTTTTTTATTCTTGTCTGAAAGATGTGCAAAAATCCGGTAACCTCCAAATGTCCCACTTGTATTTGTTTCTTAGTTTGCAGAATGCCTTTCACCATAGCAACTAGGGTTTGATTTCCTCAAGCGCATGAATTTTCATGGATTTGTGGCGGGGGGAACGGACCCAAAACCCTGAGCTAAAGTGAAGGTTTTGCAGCGTGGCAGTGGCAGGAGCGCCTCTAGATTTGGCTTGTGAAGGAGGAGGACCCTGGAGGGAGACGCTCTCAGCTGAACAAAGGCCTGCACCTGGCCCCAAATAATTTTATTTGCAAGAAATCAGGCCTGACAGATTAATTTAGACTATTGCTGAATGTCACCCTCCCCACTGCTGCATCACCCTCTGGCAGCTGAGGTGGCTTCGCTCCAGTTTTATGAAGAGCTGAGGTTTCGCATGGCAGCAGTCGGAGAAGGATCGGCTGCTTCCATGTTCGCAGAGCTCAGCTGGAAACCCTTCCCATCCATGGAGGTCAGAAGGGTGTTACGGGTGGTATGAAGCACTCTCCTCTTAGGTCTGCAGATGAAACCCAGCTGGGGAGAGGCAGGAAAATTGCACACGTTAGTAGGAGGGAACAGAGCTCCAAATGGACTTGAGAAATGGGGCAGAAACAAATGGGCTGCTGTGAACAAGGGCAGGTCCAGGAGAGAGCGGTGGCATCGGTGCAGGACAGAGAACTGCCTCGGTACCAGCCCCACGGACCGGGATTTGGGTTATGGGGCGCTGCTCCAGAGCACAAGTCTGTGGAAATAAAAGGAAGAGGCAAATGTCTGTAAAGTAAAACTTCTGACTACGCTTAGCACTCAGCTCCCAGCTGAAATACTTGTTCGGTTTTGGGCACTGTGGATGGGTGCAAAGAAACCCGAAGGCAACAATAAGATAATCGGAGCGCTAGAAAATGTCTGCAAGCTGAGACTGAAAATCTTAGAGTTGTTTTGAGGCTGATAAAGGTAAGGAGAAGGACAACGCATAGGGAAAACTCTTTAAGCATGTGAAAGCTTTTGCCAGTAGTGGATAGTCTATCCTCCGTGCTCTGATGGGAGGGCAAGAAATAACGGACTTAAATTGCAGCAAGAGGTTCAAAGTAGGTGTTAGGAAGATCTTTGTAGTGAGAAGCAGAATGAACTACTGTCCTAGAGGAGCAGGAGAAATGTGACTGCCGGTTGTTCGGAGGGAGCAGAGATGTTAGTCCAGGATCTGCCAGCAATGAGCTCCTTCTGCCTTGGGGAAGGAGAGGATGGTGGAGCTGATGACCTCTTTTGGTCCTTTCTTCAGCTTGTTGCTTTATGATTACTATGTGAAATGTGTGCGAAGCACCCATGAGATGGCATTTGTGAACATACCAAAAGCTTCTTGGCATTTACATGGCATTTACTTTGGCTCAGTAAAATAGAAATATGAAAAAGAAACCTCCCATCATATATACCTAGGATCTTTCTCGCTGAACTCCATCCATGCTTCTTGCTCTTACATTGGCGGTACTTTTCCAGATAGAGATAGAGATTGTTACTGCTTTCTGATGGATGGCACCGGTGATTTACTCGGAAGAGGTTTTTCCTGTGTCATAGAGGAGAAACCTCTGACTTGCATCCCGCGTGGGGCTCGTGCTAACCCAAAATGCTCATTTATCTGTAATTTCAGGTCTTGGTGGTTCGTGGCAAAGCTCGTGGATATAAATGACTGGGGAAATAACAAGCTCAAAGCGAACGATAAAGGAGTTAGTGCTTTGCTTATGATACAAATCAGCCGCGCTCCCAAAAGATAGGCTGTGGGGACTTTTATGGCCAGATTTTGTCCCTCCTGAAGTCCGCATGCTTTATTCTTCCTAAGGGAAAAGAGGTGAAAGGGCCTCTGCTGCCACCTTTTAAAACCTGCCGGAGGTTGAAAGAAAACCAGAGGGGAAGGGCTGTTTCTCGCATTATCTGGGTGGAAGGACTCGATGCGGTACTGGTGATGGAGAGACACTCCAGAGCCAGCTGCACACTCGCAGAGCAAAACAAAGGATCCGCATACGCCCGCCGAGCTTTGTGGCTGACGCTTGGAGACCTTGGCGCAGGCAGCGTGCTCGTGGTGACGGCCCAGGTGACGACCGCCTTCCCTCTCTGCCCTTCCTAACCCTCTCTTCCACCCTCGCCTCGCGACTCTGCACAACCTCTTAGGCCTGTAATCCTTGTGCGGCATTGAAAGGTGTTGGATGGCCGGCCAGCGGTCCTTTAAAAAGCCATGGAAAAGAAGCAGTTGCTACTTTTGAGAGGAGGTGGGGAACGCCGGGAAGATCCGGCTCTCTGGATGAGTGCCTGTCTACCTGTTTTTCCTACCCTTATTGCTGGCAAGCTTCCAAACACAATTAAACCTCTGACAGATAATCATTGGCAGAGCGGTGTCCAGAGTGAATAATACAGGAATCAGATATTTCTTTTTTGGCACCAAACTGTTTCAGAAAACATATTTTGAAAGTTGAAAATAGAAGAAGAAGAAAAAAAAAAATCTATTAATTGAACAAACTCCCCAGATCTTGACATGTTGCCCGCTTGTGTCTCATCTTCTGGGAGCCACCAGGGGGAATCTGGTTTGGGGTTTGTCTGTGGTCGTTTGGGGGAGTTTAGGTCGCAAATGGAAGGGGGTTTGGTGGATTTCTCGGGGTGAGGAAGAAGGAGCTCTCCCAGCACGTACTGCAGCCTGGGAACTGGGGCAGCTTCTGCTGTTTCGTGCTGTGGAGGTAACAGCCTTCTGTAGACCATTGGGGTGGTCAACAGGGAGCATAAATCTGCAAATCCAAAATGGGGCACGGGCAGGCTGGCCCTTGAAGGGGTGTCCCTCTTTTACCAACAGCTTTCCATTGCTGAAATGGTTCGCGAGTCAGCCTGCTGAGGGGCGACAGAGGTGCTGCTCTGACCTGAGAGGCCCTGACAGGTCTGTGTGGGAGGTCGCAGGAGGGAGGCATGTTAAGCAGGTAGGTGGGATCCCAAAAGCAGGATTGGAGGCTGTGGTTCGTGCACTAAAGGAGATTAATCAGAAGAGCTCCCATCGATAGTTTGCTGGAGTTCAGTGGACTCTCCTTAGAGCCCATCGGTGTTTGAGTGTTGCTTTCACATTTCTAAATATTTTTTTTTATGTTTTTTTAATCCATCCATGTGGTTTGCCATCGGTAACTTTTCCTCTATCAGTCCTTTTTGCGTAATGCTGGTACCTGCTCTGTAACACAGCAGTTTGCTGAAGAGTCGGCACCTTCCCTGCTGTAGCTGGCATGGGTACCACAGTTGTGCTTTAGCCAGATGATTTGGAAGAGCTCTGTTCTTCTCTGTTCTTCTGCAGTGTTTTCCATCCCAAGCTGTGGACGTGTTATACAAGCGTTAATTCAAATGTATCATCCCTTACGAGATGGAAAAATACTCTGAAGTTTATTTGGGCAAGCCGCAGCCCATAGTTTGATCCTGTCTAGGTCCCTCCCCTCCCTTGTAGTGTAAGATGGTCCAAGAAGAGTTTGGGGTGTTGGGGTTGTGCTCTGCTGCGAGTACCACCAGGAATATCCAGGGGAGGGTGCAGAGAGTCTGAAAATAAGATTTCATTGCTCCGTGTGGAGGCACCTCTTCAGAAACGCCACTTAATTTTTCTCCATGCTTGTCAGCGGGTGCCTGGGATTTTTTTGTTTGCTTCTTCCCTTCCCCGAAGGGGGTAACAGCACCGTAGAATGCCGATTTCCCACAGAAAGCAACCTCCCGTCCCTCCCGGCTTTCTGCGTTCGTTCCTTCATTCACCGCTGCTCCTGATCAGGACACGCTGGGGGTAGCGGCTGCCACCGGGTGAGCTACTGACTGTTGTCACTGCGTACAGAGCAGATGAAGCTGTAAAGCCTGCGGCTTCTCTGAAGCTTGAGTGTAATCTCCTGGTTTGAGCTCTCTCCACGCTGCTGTCTGCTCCTGGACCCCGATTCCCGGCGTGATCTTGCATGGCCACAGCGCTGGCTTGCCTGTCAAAAGCGACCCTCCTGCACATGTTCTCCCATGGAGGCAGAGACGAGTGGCGCTCAGCCTGTTTGCGTGCCCTCCTGGAAGAAAGGGATCTTTTGGTGGATAAACACCTTCGACCCGGGCGAAACAGAGGAGAAGGGAGCGCTGGCATCCCGTCCTCAGCGTGGACTGCGCAGCAGGAACGACAGTGAGCTCATCCCCAGCCGTAGGTTCCCGGAGCTGCGAACCTCTTCCTTCCCGCATCTCAAAAGTTGCTAATTTCTGTGCTCGTTCCAGACACGGAAAACGGGACCCCCCTCTCAGCTCCCCGCCGAGGGCAGCCGGGTTTCTTAGGCTGATTGGTCACAGGCTAATGACATTACATGCCTCTGCCCGCCCGCAGCGCCGATTCACCGGGGACAGTTTTGTACTGTTAATCTATAATACCCCTACCCTAAGGCACTGCTTTCTGTGGCTGGAGTTCACAACAAAGCGAGCTCCCCGCAGCCTGGGGGGGGGTGTGTGTGTGTATGCATTTTATCCTGTGATAACGCTGCTCTTTGGTGGTAGTTTTTAATTGCAAGGCATTGCGGTGAATCGTCGTTCCCTCGGCATTTCTGAGCACCGAGGCTCTCGGCAGAGCTGCTTGGACTTTTTATTAATTCAGGATGGGTCCTTTTTGGCTGACTACCATAGACGACGTAAGGCTTTAAAAACTGATCAATAATCCTGATGGTAGCAGCAAAACGCAGGCCAGGCGGCGTGAGTGCAAGCCAGAGCTTACGTGAAGGAAGTTTTAAATACCTCTTGCTCCCTTCCGTTGTCTGGACTTATTTTGTCCTCCCGCTGCCCAGTGCCTCTCCAGGCGAACGCATTAATATTTCTCATGCTTGTTGAGCCCGTGACAGGTGATTTAAAAGCACCAGTTTGTGTTGGCATCTCCGCTCCTCGTAACCGGAGCTGAAACGCATCGCTGCTGTCCTTACGTGGATTAGCGCCGTGATTTATTACAGTTGTTTCCAGGTTTGAACACAAAGGTGCTGTCTCATCCTGGGAGGGTTGTCTGCGGGAAGCGAGCCCCCGAGGATGGCTGCTTGACAAATACCCGCGCTCGGGAACACAACATCATTTAGGCGCACGTTTTAACTGCTTCATCGAGGAATCGTCCTCCTCTGCATTTGTCTCTACAGTGCTTCGATAAAACCTACTTTACAGGTTTAGGCAAAAGGGGGGGAAAAATGCGGAAAAGAGGCATCTTGGTTTTGCTCTGTCTTTGATAAGGAAGTTGTTGTGGTTTGGGGGCTGAAGTTTGTACTAGCGTTTTTGGCTCACGTTTGCAAGGAGTGAGCGGTTTGATATGTGATTCTTTCTCTCCCAAAACAAGTCCTCAGCTTCTGTCTTCCTTTGGAAAATGATTGTCGCACCCCAAGGGAACCTTGCCGTGTAATTTGTTGGTAATAGAGGGGAACAGACCTCGGAGGAAGAAGGGTTTCCAACATCAGAATGGAATTGTCTTAAATGAGAGAAATGGGGGTGTTGGAAAGGCCAGGCACGCTGTTAGCTTTCCCTGGCTCAGAATAAGCGACTTCTGGGGGAGAACTGGAGCAAAGCTTGCTTTCTGGGAGCTACCGCAGGGCTGCCTTCCTTTCATCGCTAGTGATTGTGTCCTTGGACTCAGCATCCCAGAAGGGAGAGGGAGACAGGGAGGCACTTGCACACATGGGCCTATGGTAGTTTGTGGGCTGACATGTGAAATATGGGTTATCCACTCACTGATACGCTCTCTCCCTTGGGGGCTCATGGCTTTTGGGGAAGACGGTGCAGCTGCAGTCCCAGCCATCCCTTGCAGGTCCGGGGATGCTGTGCCGCTCTCTAAGCACCCTCTTCCTCCCCGTGGGAGGTGCCGCGTCCTTCTAGGCATCCTCGCTGAGCAGTTCCTGAGCCTTGGGCTGTGGTTTGAAAGGCAGGACACAGCTCCGCACGTTTGCTTAGAGGTGCTGGGTCTGGGGTTAAAAGTTAACAGCGCGCTTTCCTTATTCGGTTCTAATTTAATTTGGGAAGGCAGCAGGGAGACAGAGGGCACTTAGTCTGCTAAGTGCTATTCCCTTGATGGGAGTTAGTAGCTTGCACGACGTGCATGGCATCGACTTCATAAACTGACCTTTGCCTCCATTAGGTTCATTTTAAAAAAAAAAAAAAAAAAATATCCCAACCCCCAACCTCTTATTTATTCTTTAGGCAGTGAGGATGTAAATCCTTCAGCATGTTTGGATTTATAGAATTACTGTGCTTTTGCTGAGCCTCACGTCCCACTCCAATCAAATGACACGGCTTTTGGTAACCGTGCGGGTGATTGTGTTTTTTCTACCCCCCCCCGCCCCCGCCTTCCTGCTGGCTGCTCCCCATCCATGCCTCCTCGTGCTCCCTGCGGCTTTTTTGGGGACAGGTGGGCCCTCGGCACCTATGGGAAGGGACAGGAGTGGGACTGGGCAAGTCTTAGGGTTATCAGCATCTGTGTGTGAAGTGTAACAACCTCCAGGTGTCTTCTTTCCTGGCCCAGAATAAAAAAAATGCTAAAATGCTTTCATAGGAGGCATTTCATCAGCTGTTGCCTCCTCGTGCTCCCTGCGGCTTTTTTGGGGACAGGTGGGCCCTCGGCACCTATGGGAAGGGACAGGAGTGGGACTGGGCAAGTCTTAGGGTTATCAGCATCTGTGTGTGAAGTGTAACAACCTCCAGGTGTCTTCTTTCCTGGCCCAGAATAAAAAAAATGCTAAAATGCTTTCATAGGAGGCATTTCATCAGCTGTGTTACAGGCCTCCTCTGAAACCCGAGCGTTTCCGTGGTGGCTGGGGAGAGGGGGGAGATATAAATATCTTTCTCGGCTCTGCTTGGCTTTTCCCCAAGATAAATAGAAGTGAAAGCCGAAAGTGGAGGCTCGGCCTTCTGAAATCTCTTCCTGAGTCCTCAGGGACGCGAGCGCAGGATGCTTTCGTGATGGGAAGCCAGCTCCTGGTGTCTTGGGGCTCTCAGGGGATGAGGTTTGAGGGGTTTCCCTCCCCACTGCCTGAAGCAGATCTTGGCTGTCCGGTGGCTGGGCTGTGATCCCCACGCCTGGTGTGCGGTGGCTGCTGTTGAGGGAAGCCTCGGGGAGCAAAGAAGCATCGGTGAGAAGCCGGCTTGAAACGAGAGCAGAAAAAAATGTCTGTGGTTGTCCTCTAAATCTTGTAGCATGTTTACTCTCAGAAAGTACAGCTACATTACCAAAAATCAATAGTTCTAGCAGCGTTCTCCCCGGGAAACACTCGGACACACGAGAGGTGGTACGTCTTAAAAAAGCCAAGGGATTACAAAGTGCTTTGGTACAAGGGCTTTGCTTCACTTATAGCAGCGTACAAATGGAGGGCCCTTGACCTGGGCAGCATCTTCTGGGACTTTTGGATTGTCTTTCCGGTCCGATGTGCCTGAGGCTGTGCGAGGCAGGAGGGGCTGGGGGAGGGTTTGGCTCATTAACTAATTTTGCCACTTTTTGCTTTGAAGTACATGTATTTTGTAAGAAAAACAGGTTGTAGTGTGAAGAGATAATATAAACGAGTATTTGAGAGGTTCTTCCTTTGGCTGTTTTGTGTAAAGGTTTGACTTCCAGGGTTGCTGATGGGACTGGCACATCCCAGCATTTCGTTTGTATTCTTCATGTTTGCAAAGACTTCATTCTACAGAAATGCATCTCATCCCCCTTCTCTTTTTAAAAAAAATTAAAAAAAAAAAATCCTTCTCAAATCCTAGTATCTCCTTGCTTACCAGCGCGCCTACCGCTCCCTCCGTTAGGAATGGAGAGAAATGATTTCCCTTTTTCCTGGCTGGAGAGCGCTCTGTGAAGGAAAGGAGTGTCGATACGAACAGGCGTTTTGACACAGATGGGTGTTAAGGTTTGGGGTGAGCGGGCACGCTGGCGGCAAGCGCTGCAGCACGTCCTGGAGAGCTGGAAATCATCCTTCCTTCTCGGATCAGCCAAACCAAAAAGAGAAAGGAGACCAACCCCTTTTTACTAACATCTCTTATTAATGAGACATTTTATCCTAAGTCTTCTAACATGAACTGCGCAGGCTTTTGGGAACATAATTAATCTTTAATTGTATAAATCTTTAATTGTATAAAATGGAGTTTGTATGGCTGTAGTCATTTCTCTTCTCTCTTTTCCTCCTTGAGACGCTCCCTTAGCACAACTTGTTTGCAACAGGGTGCCCCGCTTCAGGGCAGCGGCCGTGTGGAGCCGCACACGCGGTGTCCCTTGAAGCCAAGCTCTTACGGAGGGGCCTCTTGCTGGGACGGGGACCTGCGTGACCCCGGTGGCAGGGCATCTGGCTCCTGCCGAGTACACGCTGGGAAGAACTGGCAGCAAGTTGCGGCTTAATATGAGTCTGAGTGATTAGCAGCGAATTACTTCGGGCCCTGTGCAAAGTAAGTCCTTGTGTAGGGGTCTTAAGGGACAAGCGTCCCCCAAAAGGCGGGATGAGCCGCAGGGAGGTGCGGGTGAGCCGGAGGCTGTCCACCGCCTCTCCCAGGCAGGGATGCTGTGACTAAATGGTCTGGCGCGGAGAAACCCAGTTTTTCGCAGCGTTTGTGCTAACCCAGATGCTTTTTGCAGAAGCAGCTTGAGGGTCGACTGCCCGTGCTGCCACGCAGGCAGGTCCGGGGAGGAGGAGGTGGTTCCTGGCAGGTGGGTTGCTCTCTGCAGCACATCTGTCTGCAGCTGCAGCCGTTTCAAACCGAAGCAAGGGCTTAGCAATGGCTGAAAGCTGGCTCGGCATGCATAAATACCCCTTCTCTTCAAAGATGCTATTCTGGCTGTTGTGTGTCGGTGGGGAATTGCTGGCATCAGCCAAATCCTGCACGGAGAGTTGTCTGGGTGAGCTGGCAGGCTGGAGCAGGGGCTGGATCCATCACCGTGCCCGGGATCTGGTCTGCGGTGCTCCCTGGCCGAAGCCCTGCTTGCTCCGCACCTTTCCTTTGTGGAGGAGTGACAGCGAAACCAGGAATTGTCCTGAAAGAAACCGAGCCGGTCTCTTTGCAAAACGGGGGTATTTGCAAAGTAGAATACCCTTAGGAGAAGCAACAAAAGAGCAGTCATGCCCAAATCAGTGCTAGGCAGTGCCAAATGCCTTTTTGGAGGAGGTGAAGTGCAGCCTTTCAGATGCTAACGAGGTATTTGGGGGTTCGATCATTCGCTGTATGGAGGAATTGGCTCCAGGACAGAGGGGTTGTAATTAATGCATCAGCTTTCACTGGTCGTTAGCGTTCCTGACTTCTGTAATGGCTGGAAGGGGTGTGCGACTGTCTTGAGCCTTCGACTCTCTTAAGCTAGCGCCTGTGGGGACAGATAGAAAATTTAATAGGAGACAGATGGAATGGACGTTTCGGAGGTCTCCGCGGTGGGGAGATGTCACTGCTCAGGCCCTCAGGGACTCGCAGCGCTCCCATTAAGCAGAGTTTTGAAATTAGCATCTCCACCGAAGAGCTTTTCCTAAAGCACGACTGATGTTTCCAGGTAGAGCAATTTCCTGCATCTTAATGGAACGGGAGGAGCACTTTATGCTTGGACAAGATGCCTTTCCAGCAATACTGCTGAACTTCCCCGTAAGAAATTCTGATGTCATTTTTTGGGTCTGCTTCATAGATTGGATTAATCAGCAGAGCCACGCCCTCTGGGTCCCCGAGTTGGCTTGCTTTCATTAATTTGCACTGAAGCCTTTGCCGAACAAAGAAGGATTTGTTGAACAAAGCGGGGTCAGTGCCGGGATGAAGAGCCTTGCGCCTCTAGCCTGCTAGTTTGAATTAGGACTGAGCTGTAACTGTAAGTCGTCCGTCCGTCCTCTGGCCCGGATTGGTAAAAACCTCCCGGCCTCAATCCTTGCTCCCACGGAGCCTGCGAGGGCAAGAGCCACCCCGAGGTGGTGGTTTTCGGGGTGGTGAATGGCCTCCCCAAGCTCCCTGAATGAGAACGCGAGGTAGGGAAGGTGTGAGCAACTGCTGCTGTAGGTACGAGAGGTGTTCACGTCGTACCCTGTTTGCTTTAAAGGCTAAGTGCAGTCTCTAGGGGGGAGAACAATTTAAAGAATAGTTGCATTAAAGGCAAAACAAGTCTATGAGTAGAGGCTTTTTGCAGGAAGAGATCCGTGGACCGGCTGCAGGCTGCATTTCTCTAGGTGCCCCTCAAATGGTTTTCCCCCTCTCTTTCAGCTCTTCGAGAACTTCTACTTTGGAGAGGTACAGTTGGACTCAGTGCGTCTTTCCCAGAGGTTCTCCTCGGACGCCTCTGGCTACTACGCCACCTCTGGGCAGCTGACCTTCTCCTGAAGCGGCAACGCAGCCGCTGCAGCTTTTATAGGACATGAATTTTGGATGGGAACCCGGGAACTCCAGGTGTGGCTGCCTCACGACTCCTTGAAAGCACACTGCAGCCGGGAACCGCGGCATTTCCCGCAGCTTTTCCTACACTGCCCTCCCTTTGGGCGGATCCGGAGTCCTTCCGCCTCCTTTCCCTATCGGTAACCAAAATGTTGCAAAGTTGCCTTGTTTGATGTCTGTTCCCTCTTTGTTTTCCAAGAAAACAACTAGAAAAACTGGTGCAGATGGCTTTTGGGGCATCGGCGATGTTTAAGCGTGGCTTCATTTCAGAAGAAGGAAGTTTGTTTTTAAAATAAGTATTGAAAATCCAAGAGAGCTCCCCGGAGCTTGATTTAACAATATCGAGGTCAGGCATTGCTTGGATCTCCAGCGGCGTCCCTGTGTGATGTAGATCTCCAAATAAATTAATTCCCTTCAAAAGCGAAGCGTTTACCTCCTGTTGCATTGATAGTTTCTGTAATTAAACTTCCAGCACACAACTATATTAACAAGAAAGCATTTATGGTAAGAGCTCTTTCCGGTGACTGTTTTTGGAGCGTGTCAAAAAACATATTCCTTGTAGGTGGTTTCTCCGTTAAAAGAAGAGCAAAATTCTTTGATACCATTGTGAATCCTTCGGAGATCTGAAGAGGACTGGTTTTTTTCTTGTAAATCTCCCCGTTGGGTAAGAATAGCGACACAGGCTTTCAACTCGCCTGAGGATGAACGCTTTGAAAATTGGAAGGTGCTGGTGTTGAGTTGTTTTGCGACAAACTGGAGGAGGCGGCAGCTGCTGCTGCCCCGTTCCTGATTGCTGCCGTGACTGCGGAATCGTGCTGTCCTGGAGGCAGCGAGCGCATTTGATAGGGACAGGGCTGATACAGCAGCTCCCGCATGTACTAGTGAGCGTTTTTAAGAGGTTTTCATCCCGTTTCCTCCCTCCCGAAGTGAGCTGGCTGTGTGGCCGTGCTCTGACTGCACATGCCAACAGCGGCGGAAGGCTGTCGGGATTCGGGGTGGCTTTCCTTTTTTTCCCCAAATGCGTTGCCGGTTGTATTTCCAACACCAAATTGCCTATCTCTGCCAGGAAATGAAATCATCTGTAGTTTTGCTGGTTGCCCTTTACCCCGGAGTCCGCGCTTGTACCCAATTACAACCGCTGGGCTTTTTGTCTCTGCTTTTCCTTGCAGCCGAACGCCTTTGTGCTCTCCATGCGGAGGAGGAAAGGCCACCTTCAAAACCCTTCCCTCGGCGGGCAGAGCAGAGCACTGGCGCGCTCTCTCTCGCAGCGCCGTGCAGGGAAGGTGCCGAGAGCACTTAACACCGGTTGCTGTCATCTTTTCCGCCAGGCTGAAGAGGTACTTGGCAAATCGCATCAGCCGCCCAAAGAACAGACCCGGGAGCTGCTCGCGCAGCCGCCGGCCGTGCTGCCTGCCGCAGGACGAGGAGATGCACCCCACAAAGCTTCTGCATTTTTAACAACTCTCACCAAAAAGCTGAGCGCTACGGGACACGGGGTGCTGTTTGCACTCCGGTTTTCCTTAATAGGGCAGCGGTGGCATTTCCGTCACACCTCTGTTGCCACTTTAAACTGGCGATCCTCATTTCGTCTTCTTTTTTGAGGTGATCTTGCAGTCTTCTCACCTCCCTAACGCAGGAGTAACTTTGACCTTCCCCCAAAACCGTAATCTTTCTACAAAGAAGGGCAGATCTGAGGACACTCCTCCACTTCCCACTCACGTAGGCGCCTTTTAATGGCAATTGTTTCTGTGACCGCTTGGAAGTTGGTTGAATTTCAGCGGTAAGCAGCTTATCCTGCTGCTCTAGCCTGGCATGGCTAAATGCATTTCACACCTCCATCCCCGCACGGAATTAAGGGTTCTGGTTTGTTCCTCTCCACGGCGGAGTCGTCGGTTAGGCTGCGATCCAGCAAACCGTTGTGCGCGTACTTAAATTTGCGCCTGGCTTGATCCCCTTGCGTAACGTTGGGCACGTGTGTGGGTCTGGTGGAAGGTGAAGGGTGAGGGCAGGGGTTGGAAGATGGGGGATAGGGGTACGGGATAGGGATTTGGTGGGGATGGAGGGTGAGGGCTGCAGGGGTGGGGGCACCGCAGGGACAGGGATTGTGGGATGGGGCACAGCAAGGGATGGGGATGCAGGATCAAGGGACAGGATGGGAACAAGGGATGTGGGATAGGGAATGAAGGATGGGGACAGGACAGGGACCAGGGATGCAGTGTGGGGACAGGGGATATGGGGTGGGGACATAGAGGGGACTGGGAATGCGGGATGGTGGAAGTGGGATGGAGCTGGGGCAGGGATGGGGGGATGCGGGATGGAGATGTGGCAGGGGTGGGGACATGGTGAGGACCAGGGAGGAGTGCAGGATTTGGGGTGTGGCAGGGACAGGGGATGCAGGATGAGGGATGTAGGAAGGGGATGTGGCATTGACCAGGGATGCAGGATGGGGACAGGGCAAGGATGGGGATGCAGGATGGGGACTGGGTATGGACCAGGGATGGGGATGTAGGATGGACCAGGGAGGTAGGATAGGGACAGAGCAGGGATAGGGGATGCGGGATGGGGACAGGGCAAGGACAGGGATGCAGGATGGGGATGTAGGATGGACCAGGGAGGCAAGATGGGGACAGAGCAGGGACAGGGGATGCGGGATGGGGACTGCGTATGGACCAGGGATGCAGGATGGGGCAGAGGCAGGGACAGGGGACATGGGATGGGGACATAGAAGGGACTAGGAATGCAGGATGGGGGAAACTGGATGGAAATGTGTCGGGGCTGCGGGGTGGGGACCCGGTGGGGACCGGAGATGCGGGATGGGGGATGCAGGATGGGGACAGGGCAGGGACGGGGGAGGGGGGATGGGGA
>NW_009647054.1:102329-102806 GCF_000708025.1 Charadrius vociferus
GGGCCCTGCCTGTCCGTTGCAGGGAGGGCTGCGCCATGGCCTCGGTCCCCCTTGGTGACAGGTCGGGACACCGATGCCTTCCCTGGCTCCTGCACCCCGGAGCCCTGTGGGGTGCCGCAGCGGGGGGCCGGGGCCTTGGCTGGGTGAAGTGGTGGTCCCTGGGGACCAGGGTGGGACAGAGGAGGTAGGGAGGGTGAGGATGCAAATGCCGCTGGAGCGATGGCAGGTGACCCGGCACATTCGGCTCAGCATCCTGTAACCCCTTGCTTTTACGTAGCCCTTAATAACGGCCTCGATGCCCTTAATAACGCTTCCAATCCTTAATTTTATGGGGCAGTTGGGGATCCTTCCTGGGCTCATTTTACACCTCTGCCACCTGCGTTGCCCCCAGCTCGTGTCCCCCAGGCTGGGAGCACGGTACTGCGTCCCCATCCGGGGGGGACATTCCAGGGGACCTGCGGCACGCTGAGCTGCCCC
>NW_009647054.1:103737-104078 GCF_000708025.1 Charadrius vociferus
GGGGGTTTCCACTCCCCCATCCGTATTTCCAACCCCCATCCCTCCCCGCTCCCTGCCTTTCCCAGCCGGCCAAGGGGTGATGGGGAAAGGTTTTATCCTCCATAAATACTCTCCAGGGTTACAGGTCTAGAGCCA
The DNA here is from genome assembly GCF_000708025.1 of Charadrius vociferus. Classification (NCBI taxonomy): domain Eukaryota; kingdom Metazoa; phylum Chordata; class Aves; order Charadriiformes; family Charadriidae; genus Charadrius; species Charadrius vociferus. Next base: position 103,873 of record NW_009647054.1, read on the forward strand.
GAGGTGGGGGAGCATCTTGGTGGTGGGCGCCGGTGGCATCTGGGGTGGGTGATGGGAGCTCTGGGCGCCTCGGAAGGTCGGGGTGCCCGACTGGCCCAGGGCGCCCGTCACCGTGGGCTGGGAGCTTTGGGCTGACGGCGGGTGCTCTCGCTCACTCTCTCTCTCTCTTTTTCGGTGTTGGCCGGGCCGTTTCGCCGCCGCGCTGC
>NW_009647054.1:104106-104487 GCF_000708025.1 Charadrius vociferus
TGGCGGGTGCTGCCTCACCCTGGCGGCAGCCTGATTTTGGGGGGAGGCTGCTCCGCACCCCTGCTTGCTCCCCTCCTGGCATGGAGGGGGGGCTCCCAGGAGAGTGTGTGTGTGCAGGGGGAACCTCGCCGGGCCGGTGTCCCCGAGCAGGGTGGTGGCACGCCTGGCCCGGTGTCACCTCTCCCCCTGCCCGCGCTCATCCAGGTTCTCCCCACCTTTGCAGGATGACTACATCAAGAGCTGGGAGGACAACCAGCCCGGGGATGAAGGTACCCCTGGGATGGAGCTGGGATGGGTTTGGGATGGGGCGTAGAGGGCTCCGTGCCAGCACAGAGAGCGGGGGGACCTCTGCCCGCACCCCCCTGGGCTTTTCCCTTCCGG
>NW_009647054.1:104833-105790 GCF_000708025.1 Charadrius vociferus
CCGGTGTCACCCCCCCACGCACACTGCCAACGTCCCGCTGCCGCCCCGCAGTGCAAGCTGGAGCAGCAGGCGTGCCTGGCCAGCAAGCAGCTGACGGTGCGGTGCGAGGGGCAGTGCCCCTGCCCGACCCCGCACAGCCCCACCGGTGACACCAAGCAAGGTGAGCGGGATGGGAGGCACTGGGGGATGATGTCCCTGAGCACTGCCCAACCTGACGCCACTCCTCCGGACACCCCCAGAACCGTGCACCGGGCAGGACCTGGCCGACCTGGGTGACCGCCTGCGCGACTGGTTCCAGCTCCTGCGGGAGAACGCCAAGCAGAACGGCTCCAGTGGTCTCCCCGCCAACCCCACCACCGGTACGTGTCCCCACCATGCACAGAGGGGACACGGGGTGCTCTCCCCCAAGGTAGGGGGGGACACACTGGGTAGCCACGGGCCTCGTCCTGCCCCACAGCGCTGGAGAGGAGCGTGGCGGCCAGCTGCAAGGAGGCGGTGGGATGGATGTTCGCCCGGCTGGACACGAGCGGGGATCTGTTCCTGGAGGCGGCCGAGCTGGCCGCCATCAACCTGGACAAGTACGAGGTGTGCATCCGCGCCTTCTTCAACTCCTGCGACACCTCCAAGGACGGCCGCGTCTCTGCTCCCGAGTGGTGCTTCTGCTTCTGGAGGGAAAGTGCGTCGCGCCGGGGCTGGGAGGGGTTGTGCACTGTGGGGTCGGGGGGATGCATGTCATGGGGAGGCACGTGCATTGTGCTGGTGGGGGGATGCATGCCGTGGGGTCGGGGTGATGCATGTCATGGGGAATCTATGCTGTGGGATTGGGGTGGGGTGGGGAGATGTTCACCATGGGAGGATGTACACCGTGGGGTCTGGTGGGAGGGGGATGCACGCCATGGAGTTGGAGGGATGCACATCATTGGGGTGGGGATGCCATGGGATTGGGGGGGGAGGGGG
>NW_009647054.1:107393-107598 GCF_000708025.1 Charadrius vociferus
GAACGAAGCAATATACAGACCACTGCCCCCCCATCTGCAAGGAGGACCCCCACCCCAGCCAGGACCTTATCAGGAAACACCCCCCAATCCCAACCCAGCCTCACCCTCCCCACGACCTTGACCCCAACCCAGACCTCATCTGCCACCCATGACAAGCTGACTGAAGACCTTGACATCATCCCTGTGCCCGTTCCCCCCCCCACCT
>NW_009647055.1:0-5079 GCF_000708025.1 Charadrius vociferus
GGGCTGTAATTAATGGCTCTCTGGTTCCAGCACTTTAAACATGCGACAGGCAGGCGCGGGAGCAGCCAAGCTCTTGGTCTTTTCTGTAAGCGAGGAGCACCAAAGTGCTGCAACTGGAATAACTTGTGATTTGTTTAGCAGAAATCATCTCGGCAGTTTCAGTGCAAGGGGCAAAGGCAGCCAGGAGAGGGATCGTGACCTACCACAGCTGGACTCCTCCATGCCACCAGTCGATGTATGGTTCTTACTGACACACTGCGTCCCAGGTATAGCAAGGTTCTCTCTAAGGCAAAGAGAAGGTGTTAAAATAATATCATGGACGAAAGTTGAAAGCATGCAAAGAAATGGCTCAAAGCCTTATGTTACTGCCTCTGAAAGAAGTTGAGATCCTGGGTAAGAATAACCACACAGAAAGGAATTCTATCCTCATAGCAATTCAGACATGTAATGGAGGTACTTTTGGATGGCTTTTCCACCGCGTTAGAGCAGCCCATTTAACTGAGCATGGTATCCACCTCAGACCTGGAAGACCCCAACAGGGCAACCTTTCCTGGATGCCAGAGAAACTAGCAAATGTTAGGAGGAAAGGAAGCAAAGGCAGCCAGAAGAAAGAGGCATCAAAGAGCTATGCTGCACACGGTGTAGTTCAGCTGCATCGGGCCAAACTGGATTAAGGCACAGGGCTCTGCACTGGACTTCAGGAGGTAAGTGTAACACCAGGTTTAACATGTACAGGATGTCACCATCTCCAAAGAGAGCAAGACTCAAACTGCATATCCACGCTGGACAAAACACTGACAGGCCAATGCCGCAAGACCCAGAGTGCCGGACATTGGCTATCTTTCCGCTCTCACGGCTATGTGAATGTGAAACGCATCTACATCAGCTGTGTGAGGCGAAGGACGCAGCGGTGCCTCCGAGGGCTGTGTGCTGCTTTCTGAGCCCAGCAGGGTATCGCTAGATTTCTCCTTCTGGGTTAAGAACAGTCACAGCCCTTTTACAGGAATTCTCAAAGGAGTTTATTTTATAGACATGTGCTTCTGAACAGGGCTTGCGGCTCTGCTGTTGCAGGAGTTTGCACATCCCAGGCTCCCACCAGCAAACTCCAACTGCAGAGAGATGTGGAAGTAGGTGGTACAACCTTTTCCGTAAGAGCACAGAGACTTTCAGCGTGGCTTGCCTGGGGCAGCTTTCAGCCTGGGACTGCCTCTCGCAGTGCCTGCAGCCTGTCAACGCTCTCGTTCATCACACTGCAACCCACATGTGTTCACAACAGACTTGAGTTTGGGGCCACACTTGCTCAAGTGGAAGCAAAGAATCTACCTCCATCTCCAGTTCTCAGAGGCAAAGCCTTTCATGTCTCCTGAGGGCAGCAAGCTCATCTGGGGGGCACGAAGGGGTGCCAGTGTTAGGAACCAACCTGGCATCTGATCACCAGATTCGGCAGATTTCAAGAGCTCACACCTCAAGAAAGAGAAGGAAGCCCTCAGTGCAGAAGCAGCTCCAGAGCCGGAGCTAGCTGTCCTCCGCAGAGCAGCTCAAAACAACCTTTGCCTCTCCTCTGCTTGACTGCACAGAGCTCACATTGCTCTCCCACGCCACACCGAGCTGGGCACAACCGTCCGCCTTTCTCCCATCAAAACCAACGAGAGGTTCAGCGTTGTACCCAACTCGCTGCCGTCCTCCTTCGCCGGGCGGGCAGGAGGCGCAACCAGGCCCAAGGATGCACGAGCAGCTCCTGCTCCGTCAGAGGCAACGTCGGGCGCTCGGCTGATGCCTCTCTGCATGCTCCTGTGTCCCAACGTGCATGTCTCACCGCACCTTCTTCTTGCACCTGCACACCTGCTAATTAAAAACTTCATTAGTCTTCCCCTCATCAACCAAGTTGGCTGGTCATCCTCTTTGGCTTTCCTTGGTGACGTCTTTGGCATCCCTCACAAACCCAAGCTGTGGGGCGTAGAGTTTTCCAATTAAAACCGATAGTGGGAAGGATAAGAGCAGGCTCGGCAACACCAACAAGCGCACAAGCGATGCTCAGCAGGGAACACAATCAGCGTGGTCTGCTCTCGGCCCAAGGAAAGCTCCCTGCGGCACGCAGAGGTGGGAAGCCGTGACATGGAAACGCCATCAGGGCCTTCGCTGCACAGCCCACAAGGAGGTGGCAGCTGCTGCCCTCCTCCCGGCCACCTCTGCCAACCCCGATAGGGACGAACACGCTGTAATTTTGATAATGGGCAAGACTCGGTGATGCAACCTGCTGCAGACTGGCACAGCACACTAAAGGCACCGGGAGAAGACTTTGCTTCACCGAGGACACTGCGTCTGCTCTAAGCACCCAGGCCAGAACTCCCCGGCTACGGGAGCAGTCTCCAACCTTCCCCCAGTTCTCCAGGGGGACGTTCTCTCCTTCCCCCCTCACCCTGCCATTTAGCCCTGGAGGTGCCCCAGGGTGTCCAAGTGTGGCTGGTCGTCTCGTATTCCTCAATCCCCCTCTCCCACACTTTTGTCCTGCCCTCCGTACGCTCCCTACAGCCCTCTGCCGCATTCCAACAGGGCCGCGAGGCACTAAGCACCACGAGAGCCTGGAAGACCTGTAGTCAGTGCCAGTGTCCTGGCAAAAAATGCCAGCAGAGGTATGTCGTCCGAGACCTTCCCAGGCTCCACATCTCCCACGGGTCTCACTCTGTTCCGGTCCATTCCCCTCTTCAGGAGCAGAAGGAAAACCACACCATCCAGCCCTTGTGTCAAAACAGGCACAATTTATCACCCCAGACAGCAGGGGCACGGTTTGGAAGTTAATTTACAAGCTGTTGATGCGGTACGGGAAGCTTAACATGTTTGCTGTTAACTTCTTCAAGATGTGGCTTAGGGAGTGCTGGATCGGAGCCCCCCAGCTCTGCACGGCAGTGTTTACTGCCTAACAATCCTGACCTGCCGGGAGTCTGATTATAAGCAGCTGCCAGTCGGTTTTGATGATGCTCTGAAGCAGAGCTTTGCTGACTAATTTAAATTCATGGGGTGAGCCCCAATTCCTGTTTGTTATTCCTACCTGCCCTGCTGTGAGGCCTGGAATTTCCCCAACAGGAATCATTGCCACTGCGCGGGTGAAGGGGCGCAGCTCTCCCATCAGCAGTGACCATGAAACAGAGAGGAAGAAGGGGATGATATTTTGAAGCTGGCAGAGGGATACACGTGCTCACTAGAAACCTTCTGGTGGGTGAGGAAAAATGCACGGCAACTAAGAAATGTGAAATTCCACTGCTGATAGAAAGGAAGGTGACATGGGGAGGTCACCTCACTGAGACCTGTCTGTTAGGTGTAGATATGGACCAGCAGGGGAACGGTTCTTTTTCAATCAGATCACCGGAGTAAGATGCAGCTTCTACAATACACACTAAACCATAGTGATTCAAGTTGTGGACAAAGTCTCTGCTGAAAAAAAGTCACTTACATTTAAGAACAGAGAAAGGAATCTGGGTTCTTCCTTGCATTGCTACACCTTGACATCAGATGTGCAGTCTCCAGGAGACAAGCCGCTATCATGAGCATGCAAAGCCTGTTGAGTTCCTTCCAAAGTCCACCAACCTCCTCTGAAATAGAACCAGAAAGTTGTTATTATGGACAAAGGAACTGGTTCCTAATATAAGCGTCTCCCACATTTTACTATTCTTTCTGCATCTAAGCTAATATCTCCTTTTTAACGACCTGCATTTTAAGTGACTAAGGATGAGTCCCAGTTCCATATTTGCCTACACAAGTGTGGAGGGGTGATCCAAAGCTTCTCTTCCCTGTATCTTGTTCCAAAAGCTCCAGATCCTGTCTCCTTCCCAGAGGCATCTTACCTCAGGCACAGTGCACGCAGCTTGAGAGCTCAGAAGTTTGTTCTCCTACCCACCACACAAGATCAGGAAAAAATTAAACTCAGAAGAATCAGCTTGTTCCTTTTCCTTGATGACACATCCACAAAACATGTGATGCATCCATTCCACCCGAAAGTGGTGACACTCATCTTTCAGGTTGGGCATGGATAGGCGGTGGATCGCACAGCTAGTCAAAGGCAGAATTATTTCACGCCAAGTGGCAGAAAAGGGGACCCTAATGCAAATAGTCGCTTAAGCCTTGCTGCAGTGGGACTGCCTCTAGGGATGGAGTGAGGGTAACGCTGTGCCTGCTGCTTCTGTTTGGTAGCACATCCCCGACTGAGACGTGTGGAGAGCTCAAAGCTGATGTCCTACATTCTTTAAGGAACTGGATTACACACCCCATGCTGATGAACACCTTAACAGAAGCTATCTAAATAAGAGAACTGGAAATGTTCCTTTTGAAGCCACAGATAGGATGCTTCCAGTGACTTCAACACTGGATTCAAAAGTTCACAATGCTTTGAAGCATTTTAGGCAAACAGTCCTCAGGATAGAATAAATCAGAAGATAATTTTTCTGGGTGTCACTCATCTGACCTATTTGAAAAGGCCAGCCTGAATGACTTGGAACATACTCCCTGGATGCCATTTACCCTCTCCGCAGGCATAAAGACAATTCAGGCAACTACGCATGGGTCCACCTCCAGTGTCTCCCAGTCTAAGGATGGGCCAGACAGATCCTACCACAGACGCATGGGTTTATAGAACACTCATTGTAAGAGCAGACTAATCTGTTCAAAGAGACACGCTTTGAGAAGATGAACGGGATTTGCAGCCTCATAAAGGAGAAGAAATCTAATTTCCCATCTATGATGAGAAGGGATGGTTAGTAGAGCGCACAACGCAACAGCTCGGGTGCTACAGGGCACACTGCACTCTGCCAAAGCTGCAGATGCTCTACGTGGCTGAGCCATTAGGCTTCACGGACCAGGCTGAGGAGACACTGCACCCAGCCTAAGCCACAGAGAAGCTGTAGGTGCAGGAGAACACAGAGCAAAACCAGCTGAGCTCACCTCCCACCAGGGCAGAGGGGAGAGCAGAAAGGGAGAAGCACGGTGCGATTCCTGGCACACAATCCCCCCCGCCAGCGACGGATCCCCAGCGGAGCAGCGAGAAGTCGATGGCAGGCAGCACAGGCACGGCACGGAGGGGGGGGA
>NW_009647055.1:8298-13760 GCF_000708025.1 Charadrius vociferus
TCCCTACAAAACATGTGCCTGCAAGGATGCACAAAAAAAAAAAAAGAACCAGTAAAGACAATTTCTACCAGGAATTTCCAGGCAGACTAACAGGCACTCTTGCACAATCAGTGTCCCGCCTCAGGGATTTCCAAAACCCCGATCCTATCGTTAACCACTGCCGACATTTGTTTTCCCCTGAAATAAATGTGAAAGGCTTCACTGAAATAAGACAAGTGAAGGTCCAACTGATGCAAAGAACAATTTTATTCATGTTGAAAGCAGAACACAAAAGCAAAACCAGTGTCAGGAAACAGGGACCTCTATTCAAAATAAGATATTGCTTCAGACAAGACACACACAGACCCCGGCACGTGAGGAGGGAGCCAGAGGGCTCTCGTGCCAGGGGAAGACTATCCAGGAACGACCTGGCTGAAGAACAGCGACTCAGACGAACTGGGCACTTCACTTGCTGCCGCAAGGCACTGCGCGTACTGCACATCCTACATCTGAGCAATCGCCCTGGGCTCTGCCCCGTGGATCACGCCCAGGGATTGCTCTGCACTGAAAACAACACTGAGACGTGCCGTGTGTCTTTGTCCACTGGTCTGCCTGAACCAAACCCCCGCAACAAGGCAGAGCTTCCGCAGCCCACGTTAGCAGAAATCTACACTCCAGCAATGAGTGGGGACCCCCAGACCCACTTACCCTACACTCTTTTTTAATGGCTGCGCTACAGAAGAGAGAGAAGGGGGTCTTTCACGTGGCGCCTAGGCCAAGATATCGGAGGTGGCATCCCCACAGGGGAAGTGGATGGCATGGGCAAGGCAAGGCCCGTTGGGTTCCTTTCCAAAGTCCACCAGGAAGTTCTTGTTCACGGTCAGGCCTCCCTTCTCAGTGTCCACATCAATCTGCAGCATGACAGAGCCTTCCCTGCCAGGGGACAAGAGCGCAGCCGTTACGGATGGGCAAACCACGGCCCTGTTCAGGAGATCCTGCTCCTTCACCGAGCAAGAGAGGCCCCTTGCCTCCCACGTGTTCCTCACCTGACCATGTTCGGGTAGAACTGCTTGTCCCACGTGCTGTAGAAGGAGTTGGTGACGTACAGCCTCTTGCCATCCAGGCTGAGCTGCAGTTTGCACGGGCCGCCGTACACGCGCTTGCACTGGAGGCACAACAGACAGCAGGGAGGTCACTGGCCTCTCTCTCCCAGCAGCCAGGCACACGCAGGGGCGGCACAGCACAGCACAGCAGAGCGGCTGCCTCCCCTCCCGACACAGGCACGCCACCAGGCGCCGCAGACACACGGGCACCCGAGCGCAGACCTACCCCAGGAGCCCTGGGCAGAGAAGCCCAAAGGACACCCGAGGGCAATGAGGCCGCAGAACTCACCTTGATCACCAAGGGCTCCGGCTGGCACTTCAGCTCTTCGTCTCTGCACACTGTCACGGGTCCGCCTCTCAGGATACTGCCGCCCACAAACACCTGTAGGCCAGGCAGTGGGAGACGTGTTGCTTGGCCATCCAACCACCACCAGATCCTGCTAAGGAACCCAACCGCGCCAGCCCGTCTGCTCCTGCCTTACCTGTCCCACCAGCCTGGGCTTGCAGTTCTTGGAGAGCTCATACTGGCGGATGTCTCCGTGCAGCCAGTTGCTGACATACAGGTACCTGTCATCCATCGAGATGATGAGGTCGACGGTGAAGGCTAGGGCACAGAAAGCGAGAGCTCTACAGAAGGCAGCATCAACACAAAACGTGCCTCGCACCCAGCCCCAGCCCGCACCTCTCCTGCCACTCTGCATGCCCTGCCTCCAGCACTGGAGACCTGCCCAAGCGCACCGGCTCCAGCGCCCAAGTGCACAGGAAGCATCTACACCACCTCAGGGCACACGAACCTGGCATCTTGGGCATAATCCATCCCGTCACGTCCTTGGCCGGTATCCGAATCACCTCTTCCACTGACCAGTTGTCTCTCTGCACAAGAAACACAGGCACCGCACCGTGAGCACTCCTGCCGGCTCAGGTCAGAGCGCTGCCCCGCACTCTCACGCTTGCGCAGCCAGGCAAAGCTGCCCGAGGAAGGTCACCCCTGACCCCAGCTGCCACCAGCAGACACAACTGGGACAGCATCGCCACAGGAATACTTGCCTCGCACTTGTAGAAGCGGTAGATGACGCCACTCAGGGCACAGCTGACGTATCCCTCGGCAGCATCGGGGTTGTGCAGGAATTTTACACTCAGGGGCAGAGAGTCCTCCCCCAGGTCAAAGCACTGGGTGAGGGTGCGGCAGGACAAGTTCCACACGTTCAGGCGGCGCCCATAGATCCCTGAGGAAGAGGAAAACCAAGTCAGAAGAAGGCGGACTACCCACAGACACTAATCCCTCCCCAGAATGCTCACAGACGGGACAGCCGTGGCAGCGACTAGTCAGAAGTTGCAGAGAAACTGCAGTGGTGGAGGGAGGAAGGGGAGAAGACAGGGACCGGCCTGTCTTAAGGACAGACACTGCACGTCCTGTAGCAGCATCACCTCGGCGAGTTCTGGCTCAGCGCTTGCATCCGTATTCCCTCACCTTTCTTCAAGTCGTTGGGACAAAATCCACGCCCTGCACGTTTTGGGACTGCTCCGGCAGAGCTGATCAGCACATTGTGGCGCGGCTGGTACCAGAAGTCGTACCCAGTCGGGGGGGCCTCACACTCGTTTTCCCAGTTCCCCTTCAGCTCAAAGGTCTCTCCATCCAGCACAATAAATCCACCTGTGACACCAAAGGGGTTCGCGACAAGTCCCATACTCCACTGCCAAACCAGCCAGTTTGTTCACGGAGCCATTACAGGGCAAAGTACCTTTCCCATTGCCAGACGGATCTCCCGTGTTGGCAATCAGAATGTCGCCGTTAGGCAGGCTGCGAGGTACATTGAGGTATCCCTTGTTGCACTTCCAGAAGACATCCACTGGCTCGATCATCTGAAGAAAGGCGACACACACACACACTTCAGCCTCCGACTGCTCAGCGCATTTCACACTGCCTGGCACAGCCTTTGCCCACCAGAGACTTCTGACAATCTCTGAGAAGGAGAGAGCCGAGAGGGAAACGTGACCCGGCTCTCTAAAATCAGGGCGGAAGAGAAGATGAAGAGAGAACCCTTCTTCCCCGTGTATCGTTCCAGAAGCACCAGTTCCCAACTCCTTCCCAGAAACGTGTCTTTGAATCACCACCTCAGGCATACCTTACACAGCTTGGGAGCCCGGCACTGTGAGCCCACATCCACCACGTAAATGCGGGAAGAAATCAGACAGGGAAGAATCAGCTTGGTCCTTTTCGTGGTGACACTGTCAAAGCAGGTGCAGCCAGTGCTCCACCCCGAGGAATGCAGCTCGTCTTTGAGGTTGGGCATGGGCAGGCGGTGGATCACCTAGGCAGTCAAGGCAGAGGTAGGGGTCACTCAGGGAGGCAGGGAGAATACAGCAGCTTAGAGGTGGTAGCACTGCTCCCTGACCAAAGGAGATCTCTGGAACGGTTAAAGCTTAGATGTGACCAATCAACTCAAAGATGCACAGTAGGTGTAGACAACCTGTCTTTGCAGCCCTCAGAGATGGGTAAATGCCGATTCCCCGTTTAGGATGACAGCAGGCAGGTCGCACAGTGCACTACAGAACACTTCTGACACTGCAGCACTACAGAAACACGCTGAACTCTGCAAACGTGCTGGATACGCTAAACCTCCTGGTCCCGAGAGACCGTGTTCCATGCAGAGCAGCCACTGACAGGGTGATTCGGAGCATGTGCTCAAAAGCTCACTAGCAGCACCGAGATGCTCTGGAAGTGAGTTGGGAAGTGAGTCAGAGCCGACTTGTCCCCAGGACACAGCAACAGAGAAGATTCAAGTAGAGCCAGGCACAGAGTGGGCAGTGGAAAAGAGTAAATGACATGGATCTGACAGGAAGCATCTAGTCAGCAGCCCAACAAAAACCCGTTGAGACACAGGTACCTGGCAATAGTACGGAGATCTGGGGTTGAGATCGATGGTGGCCAGGAAATCAGGCTGGTCGATGCATGTCTCCCTGTAGGTGCAGGTCACGTAGGCAACCTCCTCCCTAGGAGCTGGGCACACAGAAAGCTTGGGTTAAAGCACGCCATGAACCAGCCAGAATGGAAAAGAAAGGCTTCAACAGATGCTCAGATAGGACTGAACTTATTTTTCTGGATGCTATGCTGTTCCGACAGGGGGGTGAACTGGATGATCATTGTAGGTCCCTTCCAGCTCGAACTACTCTACTCTGCTCTGCTCTACTCTACTTTGCTCTGTCCTGTCCTGTCCTGTTCCTCTTTGCTCACTGACAACTGTCCAACCCTGGTTCCATTACTGACCCCGAGGGAAGAGAACAACAAACATCGACCTCCACATAGTCACAGTTTTCTCACTTTGGGGGCAGGGACTCAGTGCACACGGTTAATTAATGGTGGTCTCCCCTGCAGGGAGCTCTTTCCCAAACATCCCCATTCCAGAACACGCTCAGCAGGACTTGCCTTTCACAACATCCGGGCAGGTGGGGTAGTCGTAGCACTGACCTCTGCATCTGTCTGATTTGAGAAGAGGAGAAGAACAAAATGAGAAATGTCCACGTCCTTAAAAGGTGCCTATTCAGCAGACCCTGTCCCGCCCGACGCACCTTCTCCCACCCCAGCTATAAACGGGGACCCAGGAGAGGAACCCTCCCTGAAGTGCCACCGGGGATATCAGGGATCAAACCACTGCTCGTTCCCTTCCGCATCCTCTGAGCCCGCACTGACCCCCTCCCCATCAGCAGGGAAGGAGAGAGAGCGTCCACCCAGAACACATCAGTGGGACAAACCACCAAACTTCAGTCCCACCTCCCCCCTCCCTGCAGCGCGACAGAGGAACAAACCCACCAGTCCCCAGGTGGGACTGGGTTCCAAGGCAGCATGTCTGCAGCCTCCGGGCAGGGGCTGGAGCCAGAACCAGGATGGGGCTACAAGCCTGGAGCTGCTGTGGGCCGCGGGGAGGCTGCAGAGCGTCTCTTACCCATGCTGAAGGCTTCTGGTTCACTCTCCTCAAGAGCGGCGGTGATGGAGCTGGAGGTGCAGCTTGCTGTCTGCCTCGCTGGAGCTGGTTGTGTTGGGCCAAGGCTGCTCCGAGGGGCCTTATATACACGGCAAAGGGGTGGGGGGAGAAAGCAAGTGCCAAGGGAGGAGCCATGGCTCCCAAGCGCTTGGGAGGTGCCAGACCAGCGCTGTGGCTTGTTTCCGCCTCGCAAACCACCAATCTACAGGAAAAATCTGCTGGTCCATGCAGGTCTTTTCCTCAAACACAACCACCCGTATCTGATCGCGGGGCTCTGCTGATCTCCAATGGACTTCTTCACGCTCTGGAGGCCTCCAAGTCCCGGCCGAGACTCAAGCTAATTAAAGCCATCCCCCATACCCAGGTTCCTGCCATACGAATGTGCAGTGGCTGCAAA
>NW_009647055.1:17277-19817 GCF_000708025.1 Charadrius vociferus
CGGTACGGGAAGCTTAACATGTTTGCTGTTAACTTCTTCAAGATGTGGCTTAGGGAGTGCTGGATCGGAGCCCCCCAGCTCTGCACGGCAGTGTTTACTGCCTAACAATCCTGACCTGCCGGGAGTCTGATTATAAGCAGCTGCCAGTCGGTTTTGATGATGCTCTGAAGCAGAGCTTTGCTGACTAATTTAAATTCATGGGGTGAGCCCCAATTCCTGTTTGTTATTCCTACCTGCCCTGCTGTGAGGCCTGGAATTTCCCCAACAGGAATCATTGCCACTGCGCGGGTGAAGGGGCGCAGCTCTCCCATCAGCAGTGACCATGAAACAGAGAGGAAGAAGGGGATGATATTTTGAAGCTGGCAGAGGGATACACGTGCTCACTAGAAACCTTCTGGTGGGTGAGGAAAAATGCACGGCAACTAAGAAATGTGAAATTCCACTGCTGATAGAAAGGAAGGTGACATGGGGAGGTCACCTCACTGAGACCTGTCTGTTAGGTGTAGATATGGACCAGCAGGGGAACGGTTCTTTTTCAATCAGATCACCGGAGTAAGATGCAGCTTCTACAATACACACTAAACCATAGTGATTCAAGTTGTGGACAAAGTCTCTGCTGAAAAAAAGTCACTTACATTTAAGAACAGAGAAAGGAATCTGGGTTCTTCCTTGCATTGCTACACCTTGACATCAGATGTGCAGTCTCCAGGAGACAAGCCGCTATCATGAGCATGCAAAGCCTGTTGAGTTCCTTCCAAAGTCCACCAACCTCCTCTGAAATAGAACCAGAAAGTTGTTATTATGGACAAAGGAACTGGTTCCTAATATAAGCGTCTCCCACATTTTACTATTCTTTCTGCATCTAAGCTAATATCTCCTTTTTAACGACCTGCATTTTAAGTGACTAAGGATGAGTCCCAGTTCCATATTTGCCTACACAAGTGTGGAGGGGTGATCCAAAGCTTCTCTTCCCTGTATCTTGTTCCAAAAGCTCCAGATCCTGTCTCCTTCCCAGAGGCATCTTACCTCAGGCACAGTGCACGCAGCTTGAGAGCTCAGAAGTTTGTTCTCCTACCCACCACACAAGATCAGGAAAAAATTAAACTCAGAAGAATCAGCTTGTTCCTTTTCCTTGATGACACATCCACAAAACATGTGATGCATCCATTCCACCCGAAAGTGGTGACACTCATCTTTCAGGTTGGGCATGGATAGGCGGTGGATCGCACAGCTAGTCAAAGGCAGAATTATTTCACGCCAAGTGGCAGAAAAGGGGACCCTAATGCAAATAGTCGCTTAAGCCTTGCTGCAGTGGGACTGCCTCTAGGGATGGAGTGAGGGTAACGCTGTGCCTGCTGCTTCTGTTTGGTAGCACATCCCCGACTGAGACGTGTGGAGAGCTCAAAGCTGATGTCCTACATTCTTTAAGGAACTGGATTACACACCCCATGCTGATGAACACCTTAACAGAAGCTATCTAAATAAGAGAACTGGAAATGTTCCTTTTGAAGCCACAGATAGGATGCTTCCAGTGACTTCAACACTGGATTCAAAAGTTCACAATGCTTTGAAGCATTTTAGGCAAACAGTCCTCAGGATAGAATAAATCAGAAGATAATTTTTCTGGGTGTCACTCATCTGACCTATTTGAAAAGGCCAGCCTGAATGACTTGGAACATACTCCCTGGATGCCATTTACCCTCTCCGCAGGCATAAAGACAATTCAGGCAACTACGCATGGGTCCACCTCCAGTGTCTCCCAGTCTAAGGATGGGCCAGACAGATCCTACCACAGACGCATGGGTTTATAGAACACTCATTGTAAGAGCAGACTAATCTGTTCAAAGAGACACGCTTTGAGAAGATGAACGGGATTTGCAGCCTCATAAAGGAGAAGAAATCTAATTTCCCATCTATGATGAGAAGGGATGGTTAGTAGAGCGCACAACGCAACAGCTCGGGTGCTACAGGGCACACTGCACTCTGCCAAAGCTGCAGATGCTCTACGTGGCTGAGCCATTAGGCTTCACGGACCAGGCTGAGGAGACACTGCACCCAGCCTAAGCCACAGAGAAGCTGTAGGTGCAGGAGAACACAGAGCAAAACCAGCTGAGCTCACCTCCCACCAGGGCAGAGGGGAGAGCAGAAAGGGAGAAGCACGGTGCGATTCCTGGCACACAATCCCCCCGCCAGCGGCGGATCCCCAGCGGAGCAGCGAGAAGTCGATGGCAGGTAGCACAGTCACGGCACGTAGGGGGTGGCAAGACACAAACGGCCCCGAGGGCAGCAGAGCAGAAGAGTCCACCGAAGGCCCGGGAGACAGAAAGACAGAGCGCTCAAAACTTTGCACGAGCAGTACTGCAAGCAGCCTGAAGGGCAGAGCCACAGCTAAGAGAAAAGGCAAACGTAATTAAAAGCAGGGCGACTATGCAAAGGGAACGTCCGCCACCCTGCATCTCTCGATCCCTTCCCTCAGCAGAGACAAACCACATGTCACAGCACCGCTGCCCTCACATCTGGAACACACCGTGCCCTTCATA
>NW_009647055.1:20182-22559 GCF_000708025.1 Charadrius vociferus
GAGCCGCCCGCGGAGGGCCCCTCCCTTGTCCAGCCACAGGCAGATGGAGGGTGAGTCACTTTTTTGGCAGCGCAGTTTTCCGCCGGATCAGCCGCTTCAACCGACTCCTCCCACAGCCGCACAATCGCTCCATCTCACCCCAGAGGGGCGGCAGCACCACGCAGCTCGGGAGGACGGACGAGCAGGACCTGCTGCTTCTCCTCTCCCGCGCCTCTGCCTAAAGACAGGCGTTAGCAGCGTTCCTCAACAGTCCCTGCTGCACACCAGACTCCTCGCTTCTCACAAATGGAACCAAGAATGGTTGACCTTCCTCCACGGACGGAGACGGAAATGCAAACCAGGAATACATGCGCTGAGCAGTTTACCTCAACTCCAAGGGTTCCACTCCAAGGACTCATTTTACACTTCCTTGTCTGAGTTTCTGGTCAGTCTCTACTCATCCTACGGTGAATGTGAAGGCAGAATATGTATCAGTGGTGTGTTTATCTGTTACAGAACAGAATATTTTTATCTATGGTAAAACAACATAATCAATCCCCTTTCCCCACCCTCTGCATGATTCCTTTGCAAAATACTTTAAGAAACAGCCACAAAGTTGCATTTGCATCCTCATCTCCTTGGCAATTCTGGTTTATTTCTTTCCTAAAAGAAATAAACTGGTCACAGTCGCACTCGGTGCAAGTCCCCCATATTTAGCACAGCTTCCTAACACTGAAATGAGCAAATGCTATAAAAACACAACGAAAAGCATTCTGGAGGGTTAGGAGTTCTCAATATTAATCTGCTGCAGATTATAGCTGCTGCAGATCTCTAGCTGTAGGCTAGAGATGAGGAGACCAAATGTGTGGCTTCTCTGCTGCTAAGAGCTGAATAAAGACTGGGATTATTCCTGCCTGTGCTGCTACCTGGAAGCGGAGGGAAAACTGAAGGTTCATCCGAAAAGAAGACCCAGGGCAGAATGCAGCACTCCCAATGACTGCACCATCAACAGGATTAGTTTCCACTCCTGCAGCTACAAGGCTCAGCTCAACTCGGTACATCAACGCGTAGAGCAGCCTAAGGATGTTCTCAGCTACTCATGAAACGCCATCC
The DNA here is from genome assembly GCF_000708025.1 of Charadrius vociferus. Lineage (NCBI taxonomy): Eukaryota > Metazoa > Chordata > Aves > Charadriiformes > Charadriidae > Charadrius > Charadrius vociferus. The sequence continues at coordinate 21,275 of NW_009647055.1, forward strand.
TCCCTCGGGCTCGTGCCCCAGAAAAAAGGGACTTTTGGGCAGCTGTTGGAAGCTGGGAAGGACTTGACGGGTGCTGGCACCAGGGGGAAGCATTTCTGCCAAATAACCACTAGAGGGAACAGAAGCAACACCCAACCTCAGCCACCCCAACTCACCGCAGTCCCATCACGGCACGTTCAGCCCACCTCAGATGCACCGCGTTCCACGTTCCTCAGGAGCTCAAAGCGTGGGCTGAGTCCTCGCCCTGTGTGCGACCACCTGCAAGTCAGAGAAGGTGGTCAGTTGGTAGCGTGAAGGACAGCAGCCTCTCTGATCCACCCCACCAACACGGCCATCTGCACCGCAGGCTGGCACGGGAAGTCCACTGACCAGCCTCTCCCTCCAGCCAGCGCCGAGGAGGAACCTCTCCCGAGGTATGTGCTTTGCAGGGTCTGAAGGTAGGTAAGATAAGGCTCATTCCAAAGCCACCACAACAGCAGGGATGTCCCCTGAGAAGACGCTCAAACAAGGCAGGTCTGGAGGATCAGAACAGGGTTTCACACTCAAGTGATGGTGATGCTGAACAGGAGCATCCCGGGGTGCGCAGGAGAGCTGCAGCAGTATGTTTGGCCATGAGAAGCGTGAAGGAATTAAGGAAGTTGTATTCTTCCAAGGTAAATGCAGAAAAGGTGAAAACTTAGAAGGATCCTCTGTATATCCTAATTTTTGCAACCTCCAAACTAATTGTGGGTTTGGTTGCAAATTGTACCCTTGTGAAGATGCTCGAGGCAAACAGGAGTAATGGGAAGAGGCGTGGGTGTGCAGCAGGGCTCTGGAGGCCGGCGGTTGCTGTCCTGTGTAGCAAACAGGCTCTCATTGTGCCAGTGGGATTTGACATCCCACATAGCACGTGATAAGCAGGGGGATGACCTACAACTCCAACGACTACATCTTGCTTGCGTGAAAAACTCGGCGTGAAAGAGGAGAGTCTATTGAGAATTTTGAAGGGACTGCGGTCATTTTGCCAACATATAACGTGTATGGAGAGTACTGTGGGTGAAAACCCTAACTTTTCTCTGCCTCAACTCTGCCAAGAGGATGCTGTCCCTGAGAACTGGTCCAGCTGAAACCCCTATTCTGCCCAGCAGCAAGTCAGCCACTCAGCAAACACAAGGGACTGCACTGGAGTCTCTACTGACTGTGTTTTTCCAAGCCTTCACATATCTTAAAGTCAGCCCTACTAAAACCAAACGCTTGGTTTGGGTGATGACAAGACTACATTGCTTTGACAAGGTACACCCATTTG
>NW_009647055.1:22593-23904 GCF_000708025.1 Charadrius vociferus
AACATGTGCCTGCAAGGATGCCCAAAAAAAAAAAAAGAACCAGTAAAGACAATTTCTACCAGGAATTTCCAGGCAGACTAACAGGCACTCTTGCACAATCAGTGTCCCGCCTCAGGGATTTCCAAAACCCCGATCCTATCGTTAACCACTGCCGACATTTGTTTTCCCCTGAAATAAATGTGAAAGGCTTCACTGAAATAAGACAAGTGAAGGTCCAACTGATGCAAAGAACAATTTTATTCATGTTGAAAGCAGAACACAAAAGCAAAACCAGTGTCAGGAAACAGGGACCTCTATTCAAAATAAGATATTGCTTCAGACAAGACACACACAGACCCCGGCACGTGAGGAGGGAGCCAGAGGGCTCTCGTGCCAGGGGAAGACTATCCAGGAACGACCTGGCTGAAGAACAGCGACTCAGACGAACTGGGCACTTCACTTGCTGCCGCAAGGCACTGCGCGTACTGCACATCCTACATCTGAGCAATCGCCCTGGGCTCTGCCCCGTGGATCACGCCCAGGGATTGCTCTGCACTGAAAACAACACTGAGACGTGCCGTGTGTCTTTGTCCACTGGTCTGCCTGAACCAAACCCCCGCAACAAGGCAGAGCTTCCGCAGCCCACGTTAGCAGAAATCTACACTCCAGCAATGAGTGGGGACCCCCAGACCCACTTACCCTACACTCTTTTTTAATGGCTGCGCTACAGAAGAGAGAGAAGGGGGTCTTTCACGTGGCGCCTAGGCCAAGATATCGGAGGTGGCATCCCCACAGGGGAAGTGGATGGCATGGGCAAGGCAAGGCCCGTTGGGTTCCTTTCCAAAGTCCACCAGGAAGTTCTTGTTCACGGTCAGGCCTCCCTTCTCAGTGTCCACATCAATCTGCAGCATGACAGAGCCTTCCCTGCCAGGGGACAAGAGCGCAGCCGTTACGGATGGGCAAACCACGGCCCTGTTCAGGAGATCCTGCTCCTTCACCGAGCAAGAGAGGCCCCTTGCCTCCCACGTGTTCCTCACCTGACCATGTTCGGGTAGAACTGCTTGTCCCACGTGCTGTAGAAGGAGTTGGTGACGTACAGCCTCTTGCCATCCAGGCTGAGCTGCAGTTTGCACGGGCCGCCGTACACGCGCTTGCACTGGAGGCACAACAGACAGCAGGGAGGTCACTGGCCTCTCTCTCCCAGCAGCCAGGCACACGCAGGGGCGGCACAGCACAGCACAGCAGAGCGGCTGCCTCCCCTCCCGACACAGGCACGCCACCAGGCGCCGCAGACACACCGGCACCCGAGCGCAGACCTCACCCAAGAGCCCC
>NW_009647055.1:25247-46241 GCF_000708025.1 Charadrius vociferus
GAAGACAGGGACCGGCCTGTCTTAAGGACAGACACTGCACGTCCTGTAGCAGCATCACCTCGGCGAGTTCTGGCTCAGCGCTTGCATCCGTATTCCCTCACCTTTCTTCAAGTCGTTGGGACAAAATCCACGCCCTGCACGTTTTGGGACTGCTCCGGCAGAGCTGATCAGCACATTGTGGCGCGGCTGGTACCAGAAGTCGTACCCAGTCGGGGGGGCCTCACACTCGTTTTCCCAGTTCCCCTTCAGCTCAAAGGTCTCTCCATCCAGCACAATAAATCCACCTGTGACACCAAAGGGGTTCGCGACAAGTCCCATACTCCACTGCCAAACCAGCCAGTTTGTTCACGGAGCCATTACAGGGCAAAGTACCTTTCCCATTGCCAGACGGATCTCCCGTGTTGGCAATCAGAATGTCGCCGTTAGGCAGGCTGCGAGGTACATTGAGGTATCCCTTGTTGCACTTCCAGAAGACATCCACTGGCTCGATCATCTGAAGAAAGGCGACACACACACACACTTCAGCCTCCGACTGCTCAGCGCATTTCACACTGCCTGGCACAGCCTTTGCCCACCAGAGACTTCTGACAATCTCTGAGAAGGAGAGAGCCGAGAGGGAAACGTGACCCGGCTCTCTAAAATCAGGGCGGAAGAGAAGATGAAGAGAGAACCCTTCTTCCCCGTGTATCGTTCCAGAAGCACCAGTTCCCAACTCCTTCCCAGAAACGTGTCTTTGAATCACCACCTCAGGCATACCTTACACAGCTTGGGAGCCCGGCACTGTGAGCCCACATCCACCACGTAAATGCGGGAAGAAATCAGACAGGGAAGAATCAGCTTGGTCCTTTTCGTGGTGACACTGTCAAAGCAGGTGCAGCCAGTGCTCCACCCCGAGGAATGCAGCTCGTCTTTGAGGTTGGGCATGGGCAGGCGGTGGATCACCTAGGCAGTCAAGGCAGAGGTAGGGGTCACTCAGGGAGGCAGGGAGAATACAGCAGCTTAGAGGTGGTAGCACTGCTCCCTGACCAAAGGAGATCTCTGGAACGGTTAAAGCTTAGATGTGACCAATCAACTCAAAGATGCACAGTAGGTGTAGACAACCTGTCTTTGCAGCCCTCAGAGATGGGTAAATGCCGATTCCCCGTTTAGGATGACAGCAGGCAGGTCGCACAGTGCACTACAGAACACTTCTGACACTGCAGCACTACAGAAACACGCTGAACTCTGCAAACGTGCTGGATACGCTAAACCTCCTGGTCCCGAGAGACCGTGTTCCATGCAGAGCAGCCACTGACAGGGTGATTCGGAGCATGTGCTCAAAAGCTCACTAGCAGCACCGAGATGCTCTGGAAGTGAGTTGGGAAGTGAGTCAGAGCCGACTTGTCCCCAGGACACAGCAACAGAGAAGATTCAAGTAGAGCCAGGCACAGAGTGGGCAGTGGAAAAGAGTAAATGACATGGATCTGACAGGAAGCATCTAGTCAGCAGCCCAACAAAAACCCGTTGAGACACAGGTACCTGGCAATAGTACGGAGATCTGGGGTTGAGATCGATGGTGGCCAGGAAATCAGGTTGGTCGATGCATGTCTCCCTGTAGGTGCAGGTCACGTAGGCAACCTCCTCCCTAGGAGCTGGGCACACAGAAAGCTTGGGTTAAAGCACGCCATGAACCAGCCAGAATGGAAAAGAAAGGCTTCAACAGATGCTCAGATAGGACTGAACTTATTTTTCTGGATGCTATGCTGTTCCGACAGGGGGGTGAACTGGATGATCATTGTAGGTCCCTTCCAGCTCGAACTACTCTACTCTGCTCTGCTCTACTCTACTTTGCTCTGTCCTGTCCTGTCCTGTTCCTCTTTGCTCACTGACAACTGTCCAACCCTGGTTCCATTACTGACCCCGAGGGAAGAGAACAACAAACATCGACCTCCACATAGTCACAGTTTTCTCACTTTGGGGGCAGGGACTCAGTGCACACGGTTAATTAATGGTGGTCTCCCCTGCAGGGAGCTCTTTCCCAAACATCCCCATTCCAGAACACGCTCAGCAGGACTTGCCTTTCACAACATCCGGGCAGGTGGGGTAGTCGTAGCACTGACCTCTGCATCTGTCTGATTTGAGAAGAGGAGAAGAACAAAATGAGAAATGTCCACGTCCTTAAAAGGTGCCTATTCAGCAGACCCTGTCCCGCCCGACGCACCTTCTCCCACCCCAGCTATAAACGGGGACCCAGGAGAGGAACCCTCCCTGAAGTGCCACCGGGGATATCAGGGATCAAACCACTGCTCGTTCCCTTCCGCATCCTCTGAGCCCGCACTGACCCCCTCCCCATCAGCAGGGAAGGAGAGAGAGCGTCCACCCAGAACACATCAGTGGGACAAACCACCAAACTTCAGTCCCACTTCAGTCCCCCCTCCCTGCAGCGCGACAGAGGAACAAACCCACCAGTCCCCAGGTGGGACTGGGTTCCAAGGCAGCATGTCTGCAGCCTCCGGGCAGGGGCTGGAGCCAGAACCAGGATGGGGCTACAAGCCTGGAGCTGCTGTGGGCCGCGGGGAGGCTGCAGAGCGTCTCTTACCCATGCTGAAGGCTTCTGGTTCACTCTCCTCAAGAGCGGCGGTGATGGAGCTGGAGGTGCAGCTTGCTGTCTGCCTCGCTGGAGCTGGTTGTGTTGGGCCAAGGCTGCTCCGAGGGGCCTTATATACACGGCAAAGGGGTGGGGGGAGAAAGCAAGTGCCAAGGGAGGAGCCATGGCTCCCAAGCGCTTGGGAGGTGCCAGACCAGCGCTGTGGCTTGTTACCGCCTCGCAAACCACCAATCTACAGGAAAAATCTGCTGGTCCATGCAGGTCTTTTCCTCAAACACAACCACCCGTATCTGATCGCGGGGCTCTGCTGATCTCCAATGGACTTCTTCACGCTCTGGAGGCCTCCAAGTCCCGGCCGAGACTCAAGCTAATTAAAGCCATCCCCCATACCCAGGTTCCTGCCATACGAATGTGCAGTGGCTGCAAATTCCACAGGAGGGATGAGAAGTCCAGCTAGATAATCGGCCCCACCTGCAGACTCCTGGAAATTACAAGCTTGGAACAGACGGAGGCCACCAAAGGCACCTCTCAACTCTCGACCCTGACAGAAGGCACGTCTCTGTCCCAGGGCTGAGCTGAAGACACGGGATCCCTGCTGCCAACTCGGAAAGCCAGGCCCAGAGGTGCCCCTACCCATGAAGACCTTCGGAGCTCCTACGGGCTGTGACCAGAGACTTCAGAGCTCCTACGGACACAGTGCTCAGAAGACGGAGGGGGCTCCACCAGTACTGACATCCGAAGGGACTCGAGCGACTGCCGACATCGCTCAAGCAGCTCAAAAAGACATCCGGCTACAAACGGGTGTCTCAGGAAATACAATCTGTGCCCTTCTTGAGGCAGCACCTACAGGGTCAAGACATGGCTGCTGCCTCGCAGGTTTGCATCTCCACACAGCAAAGTCAGTCCAGCTGTGGAAAACAGGAGCCTTTAGGATTCGGGGCAACTCAGCACCGCTACTGCCTGAGCAGTAGTCACTTACTCCCTCCAGCAGTCCGGTCTACGAGCACCCAAAGCCCCATGGCAGGCACTAACACCACTAAGTGCCCAGCACCGGTGCAGCTGAATTACATGCAAAATAGCCTGCATGTCACAAAACACCCATGGAAACAGCTCAGATCTCTCTGTTAAAGGGAATGAGGTGTTGGATAGAAACATTTTTGGAAGAAGGGTCCCCTCCCGAGATGACCGTGAGCCTGGCTGCCACCAGCTGCCCAACTAAAGCAGGAAGAAACACCAAGCACCGTGGAACGTGAACAAGTATCATATCTTGTGGAAGAGCTCCTCAATCAGTGGCCAAATTACACGGGATAAGTAATTGCTCCACGTAGGAATGCACAAACATCTGACAGCGCCATTAAAGAACCCCTCAGGAGATCTCTATCAGAAGAGATAGCCCATCGCACGAGGGCTGTAATTAATGGCTCTCTGGTTCAAGAACAGCACTTTAAAAATGTGATGGGTGGACACAGGAGCACCTGGCACCAGTGCCCAGCTTTAAGCAATTTCTCAAATAATTAGTGCACAACCCAGAGGCAGGTGTGCCCAGTGTGCCAAATGCTTCGTTTCAGCAGCAGAAAGGCAGAAATGTTTTTTATGCAGGCTCATTCTCCTTGCTTCCACAAAGGGAAATACCAGTTTCCAGGCTGGCAGGATTCCTGAGCATGTGCTGCAGGACACGTGCACCAGAGGATGCTGCCCACTGAAGGACACGCGGGCCTGACTTGAGGAATCTGCCGCAGCTCTGATCTGGCAAGGAGAACTACAAGTCCAGCAGATGAGACAGGCAAAAAGCAGAGTAGAACTCAGCATGCAGTAGCATGAGCCGAGCTGGAGGCTGAAAGGGCAGCAGGGCTGTTGGGGAAATGAGGGGCTGGCTGCATTTCCCTGTGGAACAGAAGGAAGCCCTCAGTGCAGAAGCAGCTCCAGAGCCGGAGCTAGCTGTCCTCCGCAGAGCAGCTCAAAACAACCTTTGCCTCTCCTCTGCTTGACTGCACAGAGCTCACATTGCTCTCCCACGCCACACCGAGCTGGGCACAACCGTCCACCTTTCTCCCATCAAAACCAACGAGAGGTTCAGCGTTGTACCCAACTCGCTGCCGTCCTCCTTCGCCGGGCGGGCAGGAAGCGCAACCAGGCCCAAGGATGCACGAGCAGCTCCTGCTCCGTCAGAGGCAACGTCGGGCGCTCGGCTGATGCCTCTCTGCATGCTCCTGTGTCCCAACGTGCATGTCTCACCGCACCTTCTTCTTGCACCTGCACACCTGCTAATTAAAAACTTCATTAGTCTTCCCCTCATCAACCAAGTTGGCTGGTCATCCTCTTTGGCTTTCCTTGGTGACGTCTTTGGCATCCCTCACAAACCCAAGCTGTGGGGCGTAGAGTTTTCCAATTAAAACCGATAGTGGGAAGGATAAGAGCAGGCTCGGCAACACCAACAAGCGCACAAGCGATGCTCAGCAGGGAACACAATCAGCGTGGTCTGCTCTCGGCCCAAGGAAAGCTCCCTGCGGCACGCAGAGGTGGGAAGCCGTGACATGGAAACGCCATCAGGGCCTTCGCTGCACAGCCCACAAGGAGGTGGCAGCTGCTGCCCTCCTCCCGGCCACCTCTGCCAACCCCGATAGGGACGAACACGCTGTAATTTTGATAATGGGCAAGACTCGGTGATGCAACCTGCTGCAGACTGGCACAGCACACTAAAGGCACCGGGAGAAGACTTTGCTTCACCGAGGACACTGCGTCTGCTCTAAGCACCCAGGCCAGAACTCCCCGGCTACGGGAGCAGTCTCCAACCTTCCCCCAGTTCTCCAGGGGGACGTTCTCTCCTTCCCCCCTCACCCTGCCATTTAGCCCTGGAGGTGCCCCAGGGTGTCCAAGTGTGGCTGGTCGTCTCGTATTCCTCAATCCCCCTCTCCCACACTTTTGTCCTGCCCTCCGTACGCTCCCTACAGCCCTCTGCCGCATTCCAACAGGGCCGCGAGGCACTAAGCACCACGAGAGCCTGGAAGACCTGTAGTCAGTGCCAGTGTCCTGGCAAAAAATGCCAGCAGAGGTATGTCGTCCGAGACCTTCCCAGGCTCCACATCTCCCACGGGTCTCAGTCTGTTCCAGTCCATTCCCCTCTTCAGGAGCAGAAGGAAAACCACACCATCCAGCCCTTGAAGATGCTGTGAAACAGAGCTTTGCTGGCACACTGTAAATTCATGTTGCGGGCAAACACAGAGCAAAACCAGCTGAGCTCACCTCCCGCCAGGGCAGAGGGGAGAGCAGAAAGGGAGAAGCACGGTGCGATTCCTGGGGCACAATCCCCCCCGCCAGCGACGGATCCCCAGCGGAGCAGCGAGAAGTCGATGGCAGGTAGCACAGTCACGGCACGTAGGGGGTGGCAAGACACAAACGGCCCCGAGGGCAGCAGAGCAGAAGAGTCCACCGAAGGCCCGGGAGACAGAAAGACAGAGCGCTCAAAACTTTGCACGAGCAGTACTGCAAGCAGCCTGAAGGGCAGAGCCACAGCTAAGAGAAAAGGCAAACGTAATTAAAAGCAGGGCGACTATGCAAAGGGAACGTCCGCCACCCTGCATCTCTCGATCCCTTCCCTCAGCAGAGACAAACCACATGTCACAGCACCGCTGGACTCACATCTGGAACACACAGTGCCCTTCAAAAAACATCACTTCAACAGACGTCCCCATGACCAGGCCACGAGGTTTGCCGGAGGGAACATCAGCATCGCACACCTACACTTCTCCCTCACGGCACCTCTCTGCCTTCCTTCCACTACTGTTCCGGCCGTCCCTTCCCCTCCAAAGGAGCCGCGTGCTCTTGGAGCAGGAGTCACAGGGGAGGGGGCACGAAGCTCTGGCCAGAAGCACGGCAGCAGTGGGATCACCCCTCCCCACAGCTACAGCCCACAGCTACAACCGGCCAAGCCCCTCCAAAACCCACATCCTCAGGTTGTCATTTCAGACACCGCGTAATGAGGAGCGGCTTCAGGGCCCGCCAATGGCCAGCCACAGGCAGAGGGAGGTTGATTCACTTTTTTGGCAGCGCAGTTTTCCGCCGGATCAGCCGCTTCAACCGACTCCTCCCACAGCCGCACAATCGCTCCATCTCACCCCAGAGGGGTGGCAGCACCATGCAGCCTGGGAGGACGGACGAGCAGGACCTGCTGCTTCTCCTCTCCCGCGCCTCTGCCTAAAGACAGGCGTTAGCAGCGTTCCTCAACAGTCCCTGCTGCACACCAGACTCCTCGCTTCTCACAAATGGAACCAAGAATGGTTGACCTTCCTCCACGGACGGAGACGGAAATGCAAACCAGGAATACATGCGCTGAGCAGTTTACCTCAACTCCAAGGGTTCCACTCCAAGGACTCATTTTACACTTCTCTGTATAAAACAAGGCACTTCCCTAAAAAAGAGGTCAGTCTTCACCAAAGAAGCAGAGAGCTCAAGGCAGACCTTTTTTTAATGGCAGCTCTCATGACTGCTGTGGCTTCACTTAAGCAGAAAGTGTTCTCCATTCTGTAACTTTCCCAGCTCATAACTGGGATATATCTTGCTGTCCTCCTGCACTTGTTGAAAATACTACAAATAGACTCTCTCTCCGGTATAAACTCATCTACTGGTCTCGGGTATGACCTGGCAGCAGAAATATAAATGACTCTGCAACTTCAAATTAACCATGAATGAGTGAAAACTAGGAAATAGTTACTTGTGAAGGAATAGGCAAGCTGCACTCTGCCCTCCTGTGGTCATGTGGAAGATCATCTATTTTCTTTAATGCCAAAACCGGCAGTCATGCAGACACACTCAGAGGCAGTTGGAAATGCCATGGACTGCAGAAGACTAGGTCATGGTCACTGGTTTCTTCACATTCTTACCTACTTCCCAATAGACCATGATCTCAGCAAACAGCATGGAACAGTGTGTGTGGACCCAGAGTTTTGTGTGCTTGTGAGTAAGGGTGGATTTTGGCCAGTGGGTGAAAGCTCTATAATGCTACTGAAGGAACACGTGAGTATCTTTTTTTGACCAACCAGATACCTGGACCTACTCTGCATTCACCAACTTCTTTTCTTTCACTGAATTTGTTTCCTCCACTGTGACAAGCATGAGAGAGGCGATGGGCAGTCATTAGGGTAAGGTTTCGCAACACCTTCAGAGATTCTCCAAAAAAGCAGACATTTGGCTAATGTCTGAAATTCTGGGGTCCATTTCCAACGGCCTCTGACTGTGGGTATTTACCATGACAGTGTCATCTCAGAAACCTCCTTGCAGCCAACGAAGGCTATGGTAAAGCTCCCATGGTAAAGCTCATCTTGCAATAAAGCAGACCCAGACAGGCACACGTACTAAAAGCAGAATCTCTACGAAGGACATGGATCCCATAAGCATGGTGAGACCCATTGGGTTTCCTCCCAGAATCACGAGAAACTCTACTCACAGCTTACCTTTTTCAGTAACCAGATTAGCAGATGTTGGGAAAAAATGAAATATTTTAATTCAAGTGAGTCCTACACTTTGCTTTTCTCTACCTTGTCTAAGCACCTTTTAGCATTTAACATTTGCCTTTTAGAAGGAATAGCAGCAATCCGCACTTCAGTAGCTGTACACACTTGTATTCAGAGGCATTTCCAACTGGGATTTCAGGACAGGACCCAAACTGGAATGCTCCCTGTAGCTGGAATGAGAGACCTCAGTCGCCTTGTAATACACTGATGGACTGAGAAGAGGCCTGAGGGCCTCCCTCACTAGCAAGTTTGTGATCGGTGGAATACCATGACCGAAAATTGCTAGCAGAGTGAGGGAAACTCCTAGATGTACTTCTGTACGGCGTGAAGACAGGCTGTAGTCTGCCCTCAGGTGGCCACGTGGAAGATCATGTACCTTTTCCAATTTAAAGCACTCAGTTGTATAGGAAATAGGTGTGGAAAAAATAGGGCTCCAGTGGTGTTGACTGGTAGCAAATGATTTCCTAAGAAATCAGGGACTTCCCTGGACGACATGAGACTGTTTAGACACTGAGCACCCACTGTATCTACTCAGCACTGACCATCAGCAGCGTTTACACAGGTTAGCAGTGTGTACTCCATTCTTGAAACCAGTCCCTTCACAAGGAAAACAATGAGTCTTTGCAGCATGATGGTTTAAACATCACCCATTGCTAACAAGAAGCTCCTGAAAATGAACTTTTGCATCAGACATAGGTGGCTACAAGGTCTTGTCATTTAGAAAGCTTTCTGGCTTTACAAGGTCCTAACAGAACTGCTTGTCACAGGTTTCAAAGAGACCAAGTGGCAGCTGTCCAGCTGCCCTACATTAAAAACACAAAATTGAACTCTCAAAGCCTGGTTCCAAATATTTTAGGCAAGGCAGGAAGCAGCTATGTACAGAAGTCTTGATTATAAAGCACGATCTGTCAGCTAAATGAGGATTTTGCTGTGGAAGCACAGTAAAAGTCAGAAAAAAGCCCCCTCAAGAGGCTCCAGTGGGAAGTCCCATTAACACGCTGCCCCTCTGACACTGCTGATGTGATTCCAGCGTCGTGACTGGCAATGCGAAAGCTGAGCAGGAAACGCCAGCGCCGGGCAATGGACACAGATGGAAAAGCAACAGCTCTAGGGCGGTAGAAAAGAGAATCAGACCGAAGAAACGGCTTTGGGAAGATGCATGAGGAACTGGCAAGAGAAGAAAGGGTGGACTTGTGAGAGCTTGTCTGCGCTAGAAGTTGCAAGACATCTGAAAGACACCGGTGAGACACCTGCTGCTGGCGGCACCTGGCTGTGGCACAGTGTGCAGAAAAGTCTTTTGCAGTTTTCCCCAGTCTCAGAACACGGAAGAGAATCTTTGCTTGCAGTAATGGGAACAAAGGTGGTTTCAGTGAAAATAAATTCCTCATCAAAGAATTTTTAGACAAATGACACTTAACTTTCTGAAATGATCTTACATTTTATGTTCTTTGAAATAGAAAATGCTGAAATACTAAAAAGAAAAAAAAAAGTGAAGGTCCACCTGACTTGAAGAACAATTTTATTGTTGATTTTTTATAACATCAGTGCTCAAATGTTAAAATATAACCCAGCTCCAGAAACATGTGGCTTCAGATTAGATACGCATGATTTTTATGCTGTGTCTGCTGTAAAGCAGTGAGTACTTTATGAGCAAATTAAGCTTTGCAGGGACAGGGCACTCTTGCTCTGGGGCAAGCCCATGGCACGTACCCTTCTTGTAGAGTTATTTAGGAACAGCTTCTCCAGCACCAAACAGTGGCAAGGCAAACAGTGGCAAGGCAAACTGGCACCAAACAAGGCAAATAGTCCTTGAAAGACTGGTGACCTCAGCCTTGAAACCAAGAGTCAACAGCGATTACACAGGACCTTATGAAAGAGGAAGGAGTAGAGAAAATGAGATGTATATCATGTTTCAGAGAGATTCACTTGGCTGCCTCAGAATGAGAAGAAAGTGGAGCCTCTGTGGCTCACCCTAATGGAAGTCTACGTTTAGATAGCAGACAAAGTTCCAGCTGAACCGCTTATAAAAACACCTATATAAAAGAGAAGTGGCGAGTAGGGAGGAGAGAGAGGGAGAAAGAGACATAAAGAGAAAAAAAAGAAAACAGCTCCGTACAACAATTACATCCAGATATCAGAGGTACAGTCTCCGCCAGGGTAACGAATCTCATGAGCTAGGACAGGCCCATCAGGTTCCTTCCCAAAATCCACTAGGAAGTTTTTATTCACTTTCAATCCACCTCTTTCAGTATCCACATCAATCTGCAGCATAACAGAGCCTTCCCTGAAAAAGGGACAAGAAAACAGATATTGGGAAAAGGGTTCGTATTTGTTGCTCTTCTCTTCCATATTTGGGCTCGATTTGTCTTTGTTTAATATAAAATGGAAAGAACTCCAGATTTAAACTGGGGCTTAGCAGGTCACAAAAGTGAGTTACATCACCGCAGTGAAATCTGCAACCTCAAATTAGCCATGAATGAGTGAAAATGAATAGCTGTTGATACTTATAAAGGCAAGCTGCACTATGCCCTCCTGTGGCCAGCTGGAAGATCACCTTCTTTCTTTAACTCCCCAAACCAGAAAGTGGTGCTGATACACTCAAAGGCAGCCTGGAAGTACTATGGATCCCAGCAGGCTAGGTCACGGTCACTGCTCTCTTCCCATTCTTATCGACTTCCATATAGCTCATGATGGGAACAAATAGTGTATGCAGACCCCAACTTTTGTGTGCCTGTTGGGAGGGACGCATTCCGGCTGGTGGGTGACACATCTAGGTTGGTAGGCTGTGTATAGAAAGTTACGGGATTCAATCTCCCTGCGTGGGAACTTTGCTCTGTATACCAGCCGGTATGTGCGTATCGCTATTTAAGAAAGAAATCCTAAACATGAATTGTACAGTCATCCTTGTTTACCAAAGTTTTCTTACTTGACAAGATCTGGGTAGAACTGCTTGTCCCATCCACTGTACAGAGAGCTGGTGACATACAATCTCTTCCCATCCAAGCTAAGCTGAATCATCTGAGGTCCACCTGGCACCCTCTTCCCCTAAAATAATAACAGAGAACAAGGTGCTCAAGACAAGCTGCCCCCGAGGTTGAACAAAAGACATGCAACAGCAAGGAGAAACAAAACAGCATGGCAGCTCTGCTACTTGGAGGACCATCCAGCACTCTGAAATCCGTGACGCAAGAGCACCAAATCCCCTGTTTTTATTGGGAGTCTTATTCCTTATTAACAGGGAGCCTCGAAGCCAATCCTGATGAGTTCCACTAATTCACAGAACCCGTACTGTAAGAAAGCAAGGGCTGAAGCATTCAGGTTTCTGTATTTGGATGGAAGCATCAGAAATCAAGCAAGAGGTGGGTGGGATAACACAGCTGCAAGAACATGTCTATAGTGCAGCTAGGTCATGGTCTGCGCTATGAAGAAAAGGACTATGTGGAACTTCCTGAAACTGCCTTCGGTGGCCAACAGATCTTAGCCATGACCGTGTTCAGTTCTTGCACATCCCATGAGACTTGCCATAGGCAGCTGCCTTGATGGAAATAATATCAATGCACATTGATAATGACCAGAGACAATCAATGCTCTTTCATTTGTCTATCACGATGCCAGGTGCCATCCGACTCTTTACACACACACACAAGCACAAACAAGGAACACTGCAGAATACTACAGGACCTGGTTTAGTGCTTCAACCAGCAGTTGCTGAAAGATCACCAGAAGCAATGATGGCAGTGTGATGAATGCACACTGCATTAGCTTTAAATTAGCTCGCTAACAACAGCAGGAAAGATGTAATTCCATAGGCTTCAGTACAGCTGAACAGCTTGTCCAGTTCCACCAGGGACCCAGAACACTCACCAGGATTTACCAGCTCCAGTCCCTGCTGAAACGTGACGCCCGCCCAGGCTGTCAGCCGAGACACAAACTAGCTCAGATCTGGCTTCCTATGTTGTATCTGAGGCTGAGGCGCAGGGATATTTCAACATGGATTACAATTAGCAGAGCACCAACAACGTGCATGTTAGCAAAACTTACTTTGATCACAAACGGCTCGGGCTGACACTGCAGTTCCTTGTCTTCCACTACAGTTACAGGCCCACCCTTTGTGATACTGCCTCCCAGGAACACCTGTAACCAAGGGATGTGTGAGAAGAGGTGTCGGCGATCAACAGAACACGGGAGCAATACAGTGACAATTCTCAAGCAAAAGTAAATTGTCATTTTCTCCTTTTAAAAAAGAAGGAAGGAAGACGAGTGCACTGCCCCTGTATGTGACAGCTTTTCTGACGCTGGCTTACCTGTCCCACCAGCTTGGGCTTGCGGGTGTTGGAGATATCGTACTGGCGGATGTCTCCGTGCAGCCAGTTGCTGAAATACAGGAACCTGTCATCCAGCGAGATGAGGATATCAGTAATAAGACCTTCAAGAAAATGTTCAGTAGCAAAGTCAGGAAACGGACAGGACCAGTGACAAACAAGAGCACAAGCCTATTACCCTTCAAAATTCTAGTCATGGTAGACTCAGAAAAATACGTTAAGATATGGGTTGAACAAACACAACCATCCTTGGAAAGCCAGTGCCTACTCAAAGGAGGTTCAGGCTCCACCAGCATTCCCACGACCATTCCTGAGCACTGTGAGCTCATGCTGAAAGACCCGACTCCGAGTATTTTTCTAGAACTGACATCAAGCACCGAGCAGTGTGGGAGCAGAGGTCTGACAACCTCCTACGTGGTGGCTCATAAGCAAGGCTAATTTGGTTACATCAGAAGTGTTACACAAAGAACCCAAACAGAAATTTGGTATTTTACAAGGAAAGTGTTTGTCATTTAAGGATAAGATTTTGCAAAAAGCTACGCTGTACCAGGGAACTGAAGAGGACAGTGCCCCATTTCTTGTCCAACCACGCTCACACTAACCAGGCATGTCAGGGAGAAGCCATCCTTGCACCCTCTTGCTGGGTACTTCAATCACCTTCTCTGCTGCCCAGTCTCCTTTCTGCAGAAGGCACAGGAGAGAACACAGCATTTTTATTGCCTTGATGTTAGCCAGGAGGGCTCAGCTGTGCATGACAGAGGGAGGAGAAGCAAACAGTGCTATTTATTTAACAGGTCCTGTACAGAGGTGATATGCACACTGCAAATCAGTGTTACCAAGGGGTGAGGATGGTTACTATACTGCCAGTGAGAATGTTAATGATTATACTACGCAGTAACATCTCACACAGATTGCTGTAACAGTAGCAGAACTAAAGACTGCTCACCTCCTACAGCTTGGTGTCCTCTCTGTCTCCAGTTCACCCTCTAAAATGGCAATGGCTCCTCTCCCCTGTCCATGACCCCATCACTTTCCCTCCCTCCTCTACCTTCAGGTCTTCCCTACGCTTCCAAACACTGGCTGAGCAGCAGGCAGCACACACTGGCACTGGTGACAAGTTTCATGTGTCCTGATTAGCTGTCCAACTGACACGTTTGTTGACCAGCCTGCAGGCCAGAAAGCAAGCCGTGGATCCAACGCTGCAGCCCCTTCGTCAGTGCCATCGCTCATCAGACTGTCTCATGTTCAAGTAATCACTAATGTTCCTGCCACTGGAAAGACCTTCTCCTCTTTCAGACTTTCACAAGTCATTTACTGTGATTAAACTGATCAACAACTTATTGTGGAGGGCGGGAGCGTTGGAAGTGGGGGTGACGGACCAGCACCATGACCTCTAAAGCTCTGCTTCCTTTTCAGGACCAGGCTGCTGAAGGTCTGCACACTGGACATCAGCAAGACGGCTGCAGAGACACTCAACATGCCTACCAGCTGCAGCTGCCTGAAGGGGAGGGACTATACGGCAGCTTCACAAAGCCACAGGATGGGCTTGTGTGCACGCTGTCATTGGAAGGTTTGCTCTCTGACACAATGGAATTGGAATTAGAAGCCATATTTTTTTCAACCGGAATTCTATTTCTTAAGTGATCAGTGGATTTCTGAAACAACTAGGTTTGAGCTTCCGTGTCGGCCACGGCTTTCATTACTTACCTCTGTCTTGTAGAACCGATGCACTGCACCACTCAGAGCACATCCAACAAACCCTTCTGCAGCATCCGGATTGTGGAGGAATCGGATTTCCAAAGGTATGGAGCCCTGCCCCAAGTCAATTGCCTGAAGGTAGGTGTGAGTGCTCCAGTCCCACACATTAATGCGGCGGCCATAATGCCCTAACGGATCAGGTCAGACAAAAATAAGCACAGAGGATATTATTTTAAGAAAGAATCACCTTCACTTCTGAGAGTTTAAACAAACGCTCCCTCACCTCTATCTACATCAGCTGGGTTAAAGCCATCTGCCAAGACTTTTGGTGTTCCCCATTCAGTGCTCATCAGGACATTGTGTCGTGGCTGGTACCAGAAATCGTAACCCAGGGGGGGTACCTTCCCCCCATTCTCCCAATTGCCTTTCACTTCAAAGGTCTCTCCATCCAGCAAAATAAAGCCACCTGATGTAAAAACAGAAAAAAAAAATATGTTTGAAGACATTCACACAGATTCACAGCTTTAAATAAGAAAAATAATATGTTAATATTTAAATGTCTTTTCTAAACATGCTGTAAAATGCTTAAGGAAAATGTTGTGATTCCATTAGTATCACTTTTGTGGACTAAAGCAAATGAAAGCTGGATTTTTAAAGAACTTTATCACATTGTAATGAATTTTTTAAGCTTCAGTTTACTCTATTTCTAGTCAAGTCATTTCAATAAATCAGTTTGCCCTCGTAGAGTATATTTCAATTAAGGGAGATCTTAGAGAAGATCCTGGAGGCGTCAACTCTGTTTTTCTTTGCTTTCCACCAGTATCCTTGAGTTACGTACGTAATATGCATCTATTCAAGGACATGTTTGCCCACAATCCAGAAGAGAAACTCTGTGACAGGCGCAGGGTTCACCACTTCCCATCTGTTTCTCCTAATAGCTGGTTTTCTCTTTAGATGTCAGGTGGTTTATGTCTGAATAGGTAATAAAATTTCTATGCAAGAATCCTTCAAATTTTTAAATAGGAAATGCAATCTAGAATAGCTTGCAAGCCTTCATTTTCATTAGGCAATGAGACAAAGAGGATTTAGGTTGGCAACAGAATATTTCATGCCCAAGTCACAAAAACTGAGCTGATACAGACTATGTTCAAAAGCAGTTCTTCCTTGGTCTATGCTGAAGGGGGCCAAGTGAAACGTTAATGGGTTTCTTGCTCATATATATAACCACTAGAGCTGGTCTTCTTAAGTAATAGATGGGAAAGACTGAGGCATGGAAGCTGAAATCCTCAACAGTTCTGTAGGGGTTCCTCCACATCAGGTCTGAATTGCCGTGCAGAGCAAAGTCCGTACAGCTTACCTGGTAACTGAAATATTTATTCTAGAGTTACTTCAACAACTGCTGGAATGGTTATGTGCACAACAGAACTGTACGCTCTCAAAAATGCTTCTAGCTTGCAGCCTGTGCTTTGTGAGCACAATACTTCTATACCACGAGTACTTTTCTAGAGTAATGAAGGGGATTAATACCTTTTCCATTGCCAGAAGGGTCTCCCAAACAGCTGATTAAGATGTCACCACTGCCCAGACAGTGAGAGGTGTGAGGATTAGCTGCGTTACCCTTCCAGAATAACTCCACTGGCTCAACTATCTAAAATAAGTATACACAAAGTCATCATCACCTTCTGAGATCACTACAGAATACAGTTTAGAGGGGGAAAAGTCTTTGAGGCCTGCCAGAGACTCAGTTTGAAACAAAATTCACCGTACAAGAAGAGACCTTTTGGGGTTTTATTCCACTGCATTAATAGTTAAAGGCTGGCAAGGTTCTACAGAACTCAGAACTGAAAGACTATGACTGAGAGTATTTGCAGGCAGGTGGGGTGGGACAAAAGACTGCTTAAAAGTTTCCTTACATTCCACTTTATGACCCGTCTTCAAAATATGCTTTTGATAACTACATTTGTCTCTGGCAAACCTGGAACTTTGTACTGAAGTTTCCCACATTGCTGTAGGATTCACCTGACCAAGTATAGACGCTGACAGTGTAGATATTTACATCTAAGCTAATCCTCTGCTTACTCTATAGTCAATGAAAAGAAAGAAACACTCATAAGATGCAATTCTTTTACCCTAAAACAGTTTTCTAAACTAGGTTAGACAAATCTGACTCCAGTAATGCCTGCTTTTCTTCACTGACTGTAAAGAGAATCCAAACAGTTAGACGTGAAAAAGTGCAAGCCTGTACCTGAACCTAGATCCATGCCGATATCTGTTTCTCTGCCAAATGAATTCTACTGCAGTGGAAGTTTTATTTTGGGAAAAATTCAAATGTTTACGTGAACAAGAGATTTTAAAAAAATGTTCATTTCCCCATATTAAAACATTTTCTTAAAATTTTCTTTTAAAAAATCTACATATCGCATGCTTAGGAACCAAGGATTACAAATCAAGGAGGAGGTTTCCTTTACGGAAGAGCTCTGGTTTTGATCAGTGAAAATCCAACCAAATTTGAACTCATCTCTGAAAAACATACAATCTACATATGGTCTGCTGAACGTTCGAGGTAGGAGTTTGTCTTGTGATCTCGTAGTCCAAAACAGTAATACAGTGTGTGACTACTTTGACTGAAATTTATATTGCAGAGGCAGGCTGAGTTCTGGAACTTCCTAATTTTTAAGTGTTTGACACCACATTTACTTGTATTTCTTTAGTGCAAGATTTTTGTGTGTAGTTTATCAATAAACTGTAGGAGTTTCAAAACTCCCACAAGTTCCTAATAGCTTAATAACTTAATAATAACAAGTTCCCATAACTGTTCTGACTCTCCTATTCTAATTTGAAGTTGGAATCCATAAAATCACTGTCTCTTGATCAAAATATAAGAAATAAAAACGCAGCTTAAAGTCATTCAAATATACCTTATGGATTCGAGGAGCTCGCGAGTCTGTTCCCACATCCACCACATAAATGCGAGAAGAGATCAGACTTGGTAGAATCAGACGATTTCTTCTCTTTGTGGCATCCCCAAAGCAGCTGCTACAGGCGTTCCACCCTGAGTGATGGAGCTCGTCCTTAAGATTTGGCATGGGCAGGCGATGGATCACCTACAAAGCCAGAGACTGACTTAAGATTCAGTCCGGTATAGTTTTTGCCCTAGGCAAAGAAATGGGTCTTTATGTCAAAGCATAAATTAATAAAGAGCAGAAGGAAACTGCTATTTGTTATTCAGGAAGCAGATTCAGCCTGAGATCTGCAGAGCTGAAGCTGTAAAGTGGGAGAAGAAAGTTGGACATCATCATTGCATAGCATTTGTTAAATGTTGTGTGCTATTAAATTTATCCAAACCTTTCGAAGGCTCTATCTAATTAAGGAGACATGGAATAATGATATGGAAAAAACAACAGAAAAAAGTATCACTTGTCCATGTGCTGCAAGTCTCTGACGTTGCACAATTTACCCGATTACAGCTGAGGCTGACTGTAGCAAACTGACATGTTAATTTGCACTCTTGCTTCTGATTACTTTTCCTCTGTTTAACTAAGAGAAGTTGAAAGGTTAGAGCTAAGTTTTGTCCAAGTTTTAGGAGATTTATTTCCTCCATTCGTCTGCAATAAAACCCTAAGCAGCAGCTATTAAAAAAAAGAACAAATTATGAAAATCTTTGATGTCAAACCAGATTTGCTGCTCCTTAAACACATGGAGATCAGAGTCCAAAGTATCTTCAGCAATTTGAGCCATATAGGCACGACGTGTTTAAATGCAGTCAGTGTACACTACTTGCAGTAACAAATGCAGCAGCTTAAGGACAGTCTTACCAGTATTTTGAATCTGGTACATTGGTAGCTAACTACCTACAGCTTTCCATTTATAAAGCAAATGGATTAGATTTATAATGCCTAATGTGTAGAATTTCCCGGGGTATCAGACATCCTACATTACAAACTCTGTCTCTACTACTGACATACCCTGAGGAAGTATCAGCTTCTAGAGCTTAATACTCATGCTCAGTATAAACCAGCAATAGTGTTACAAAAAGCACAATCAAAATACTAAGCACAAAAAATGCTCTGAAAGCGTCTTGAGACTAACAAGGTAACGGTTGGCTTTGAGTAACCTAGTAAGAAAAACAGCAGAGGGTTTGATTGGTTCTCAGCACAACTATCTACCTGAAAATGATTACGAGAAAAGAAAAAGAAAGATGAAGTCAAAGACAGAGCAGGGAAGGAAAGGTTGCACAAGATCTGAAGTTCATAACTGGAAGGGTCATGAACCAGGTGAGAAGTAAGACTAGAAACAGAGAATGTGAATCCAAATACACACCACCCAGGAAAATGGTACCTGACAATAGTGCGGGGATTTGGGGTCAACATCCACGGTGGCCAGGTAGTCAGGCTTCTCTACCCCAGTGTTCCTGTAGATACAAGGCAGGTACACAATCTCCTCCCGGGCACCTTTCAGGGCAGCAAAAGAAACCATTTTTACAAAAAGCTGTGATTAAGAGAATCTTCTCTGGATTTAATTTCTCTGTAAATTGCCATTCTTGCTAGGAAGCTGGACCTCAGTATTTCCGTTCTAGGGAGAACCCCTCACAGTATATAGTTTGAGCAGCCTGAAATCGCCAGGAGAAAGTGCTTACTCAGCTGAGGGGCCTTTCCACTCCCTTGCCCTCCTCATGCAAGAGACTCTGGGGATGCAATTATTCTCCCGGAACAGGATGGTGCTGGAGACCACCTTCCCACCAGCACGGCCATGCCAAGCCTCTCCTCTCCCCGGTTACACAAGCCATGAGTCCCTGCTGCCAGGGCCCAGCCTCAGCCTACCTATGCCAAAAGCCTGCTTATTACAGTCTATAAACCTGAGGCTTTTACGGTCTATCAAAGGACTCAAGGTGAAGTTCTGGCACTATTAAAAGCTACAGCAAAACGCCGCAAGGGCTTTAGTGACGTTCAGGATTTAGCCGGACATTGCTGGGAGGAACAGAACATGACTTATGTAGAGCCACGAGTGGAGGAGAAGCTTGCATTGAACTACGTCACACAGAATATCCTACAGTCCTATTCCCCTATTTCCCCCTTCCTCTGTCCTTGACAATCACTTGTTTTTATGGGAGAGCCTGAGGGTAGTCTATACAGGTCTCCATCCAAAAACACCAAGGAAACATATTTTTTAGGTTAAACACTTACCCCAATATTCTTAAAGCAAAGCTGCATTTTGCAGCACAGAAAACCAGAAGTTCGTTGAGTGTCGGCATGCAACAGCCACGCACACACCTGACCCCAGACCCACTCTGCCTTAGGGCTACAGCGCGCTGACCTCACGGCAGCAGAGCCCACATGCTTTGCCCAGACCTGGGCGCAAAATGAAATAAAATATCTTTTGATATTTAAAGGCTCCTTGGCCTTGCTAATTAGTGAACTGCTCTGGAAGGCATCTACCTAATCTTCACCTGATTGGAAAACAATTCCTTTACTGATGGCCTGGACTTAAGAAAAGATGTTACAGTACTTGCCTTTCATGGCGTCCAGAGGGGTTGCATATCCCGGACCACATGCTCCGCATTTTGCTGATTGGAAAAAAAAAAGAAGTTGTTTTAATCTCCAAATTATTTCAAAGCATATCTCTAAGAGGACATTGGCTTTGTGCTCAGAAATTGACAAATCTCAGATCCACTTTTTACATTGCCAAACACCCGTAAGTCTCACCGACTCCAGTCAGCGCCGAGGTTACTTGGGTGTCTGAAAATATACAGAACGTGACTCTCCATGCTCAAAAATAATGGGAAAATTGGGCCTTCATTTCAAGGAGTTCAGCCTCCCAACTTTAAAGCACATTCATATATGACAAGGGCCTGGGATTTAAGAAAATTGTGTTAAATGTTTTAGAGAGAGCTGCTGAATCACTGCCAGATGAGTAAGCAGACAGATTGCCCAATGTGAACAACCCACTTTATTATTACTGGAAAGCCTCCAGTCTTGCTCTGCATACAAATGCTGAAGAAGTGGTTATTTTTAAGGATTTACAGCCCAGGTAAGAGGTGATACTGCAGGTGACCAGAAAGGACAAAAGGAAAGGGAATTAGGAACCATCCACCTTCTCTCTATTAAAAACCTCTGTTCTCACGCCACCCTTCAGCTGCCCCAAACCGGCCTCCCTCACTCACCACTCCCAGCTCTGCAGCTGCATCCCCAACCAGACAACTCGGTGGGGAAAGCGTAGTTTTAGAAAGCTAGGAAGGGAACCTAAACGTCCCCTGGAGAAGAGGACCCCAGGACCGCAGAAGGACCCTCTCTGGTTGCAGGCTGGGCTCTGCGTGAGGAGGCGCACACCATGGTGTAGCGGCAGAAGGCGGAGAAGCAACGCTCTTCTGCACCGAGACTGAAACCCAACGGATGCATCTGGGTGTCTCTGTGCACAAGCCCTCAAAACCGCAGCGGGGAACGGGAACCGCAGTGGTTGCTACCCACAGCTTCTCTACCTGGAAAGGGACGTGTTCCCTTCCAAGAAGGACAGGACTCCTCTATCAGGATTTTCCTGAATGAAAAGCTCGATGCTCAGCAAGCATAAAGCAGTGCTTCCTGCTAATGTAATAAATACTTCATAACACTTTCAACTTACTTCTAAAATGTTTCTTAGCTCCCTGTCTATCAGTTTGGATCCTAATCAACACCTAAGTAAAAGCTGTATTAGAACAGTCTCGTACACAGCAATTTCTACTCCAACACAGTCAACAGAACCTACACGCTCAGGATTGCATCAATAAATTGTTGGCTAGAATTAGGACAATATTACCCTGGAATATTGCTTTCAGGGGCAGTTACAACATGTTGCAAGTTTATAGGCTTAACTGAGGCAGATAAATTTCTCCCTTTCTCGAGTC
>NW_009647055.1:46256-50986 GCF_000708025.1 Charadrius vociferus
GCAGGCCTGCTGACCCCACTCCACAATGCTGGAAGCTTCTACTCCACTCCTAAAGGGAACTAGTACAGAATCAGCTGTTTAAAACACAAAAACGTAGCAGTGTTGTGCAGCAGGATGCCAGCGTATTTTTCCAATATGACATGAAGTGAAATACATATTGACAGAAGCAAAACCACAGCATAGTTGCCTTCCTCCGTACCTCAAGTATCTGTAATAAAAATAAGCAAACCAGCTAATTATTTGCCATTCTCCGATATTTAAAAGGAGATGTTTATAGCAGCAGTTTATATCAGAACGCCATAGATCTAGGATTTCAAATCCAGAGGCAGTGGCAGCTCCAGTGCCCATTTAACTACGGAGCCTTTCTTTGAAGGCAAAATGCTTCCAGCAATCCACTCGCTGCACGTGGAGGCTCATAACTTTAAAAACTGGATCTTCTCAAAAAGAGTAATTTAGTACTTTAGGTTTAATTTCACATTCTTTGTAAAATATTTTTATCTGGAAACACAAAATATAAAGTTTGCTTTGTTCCATTTATGTCTAAGCCATAATTTAAACTTTATTCCAATTTTCTCAATCACCTAAATTAGCAGGAGCTCAGTATGCATTAGACCACAGCTTAATTAGCATTGCAAATGCAGTTTTCTGCAGATTACTTTGAGAAAAAGATTATTTGTGCCAAATTGTTTTCCAGAGAAAACATACAGCAAGATGATGAACGTTCTCTCTTCCATCTTCTCACACACATTTTTTCTCCTTTCCCTCTGATCTCCTTCAAGCACTCTTTTATTCTGAGCCATTGTTTCGAGCCGCCTGAAGATAGCTGCGGATGATGCAAGCCTTTCCGTGTTATACGATGCCAAGCTCATTTGTGAATACAAAATAAGGTTTTTGTCATGAAACTGTGATGTCTACCATCTTGTAGTAACATGTTAACAATAATATTTACACTGCTACGTTAATAATCCATGGTTAAACATGTTAATATTACTTATTACGTTCCAGATCCCCCATCCACCTGGCAGCTGACCAAGCATTTGAGTACGGGGAAGCGGGACGCTCTGTCACATACAGGTCGTTTGCAAACTCCAGCGAGGACAAAAGCATTGAGGTTTTGTTTGTTGGGTTTTTTCCCTACTGTATCTTACACCTTTTCAGGCAAATTCTCTTAAGGGCAGCTTCCCATCCACAAAGTCCACCTTCTTGTCTTTCTAGATCAATGAACGTTCCTCTACCGCCAATGGCTCACGTGTCAATTTAACAGGAAGAACATACGCATTTACCTTCAACTGCTTCATTGTACAGCTTTCCTTTTTTTCACAAATGAAGTCACAATAAGCCCGATTCCTCCTTACTCCTATGTGGTTATTTGTATATATACACCAAGAGCTGATAAAAATATCACTGTTCCTTTTGTTATTGTTGTCTGCAGCAATTCTCTCTGGTGGAGAGCAAAGGGAATTGAGGAATCCAGTTTAGTTACCTTTTGCTCCGTATTTTTTCACATCTTTCTACCTGTCCTGTTCCTCTTTTTGGAGCACAGGAGGGACCGTAAACCAACAGCAACTGTCCGATCCTTCGTGAGCCACGGGCCACTGGAAACCCCCATACAAATCAACAACAAGGTCTGGGGATACTTTGCTGCGCTTACAACAGCTGAAAATATATAAGCCCCAATTTCCCCACAGAGAGCATAATGAGGGACTCCGTGCAGCCTTCCATCCACTCAGTAAGTTTTAGACAAAAAGGGGCAGTTCTCGATGTCATGAATGTTAAAAGAGCTTCTCTGATGGTCACCACCCTCTTTCGGGTGGCAGTGAAGAATTACACGTTTCATTTCCCTCATTTTTTTGGGCACCAAGTTGTACGACAGTGCCAGGTAAAATCGCATACTATGTGAGGTCAAAGAGTGACAACTGGATCAGTCCAGAAACCTCTGGGTTCGTTTGTCCCTGTTACCGGGTGAGCCAAGTCCCCGTGTTGCTCTGTGTCTCTGAAGACGAGCGCTTCCTTTGTCAGGCAGGTGATAAAGATGTCTCTCCGCCTTTTCGAGGGCTGTAAAGTCTGCAGAAATGCTGAGCTCCTCAGGGCAAAGAAATATTGGGAAATACAGATCACCCCAAAGGACAACAAATACCACAAAACATTATAAAAGCAAGATTTAGGAGATTGTTTTATGAAAAACTTTTGAAAGCAGCTTCTTTTAAAAAAAAATAATAAAAGGCCAATCCATTTATGCTTGCCTAATCACTGTGTTAAAAGTTTAAAGGGATATGGAAAGCCGCTGGGGAACCTGCAGCATGAGTAAACTATACTCAGCTTAACCTGGAGTCAGTAGGAGCCTGGATAACGAGGTGTATGGATTTACAACAACGGGTAATAGCATTGTAAAAGAATATCCCACCTGATAACCTGCAGTTTCATAGTAAATTCAGTAACTATTAACACAAAGAGGTATTCTTTGGTAGTTCAGGTTTAACAGCGTGAAATAAAGGAAAGGAGCAGGAAAGACTTTGTCTTTTTATATGCACGATTTTATAGCAGCAGAGTTCTTCAGCTCACTTAAGACAGCCTGTGAAGGTGCCTACAAGTCTTTACTCTACAGAGGGAGTTTAGGAGAAATGTGGCGATAAATCAGGTTGAGAGTTTAAAGTTAGGTGGAATGAATCTGGGCCAAACGGGGCTTTTTGCAGAGCCTGAGTAAAGAGGAAGTCCTCTGAAGTAAAAGTGTACGCATGGGTTAAACACTGACAAATTAAAAAATGAAGGTAGGCAAGTCTGGTTTACAGTATGGTTGTGCCAAAGTGCTGAGATAAACACACAAGTGGGGGAAAAAAAAAATTAATGTATCAGCTGTACTATACACATGACACGACACAGGCCTTGCAGAACAACAGAGACAAAAGCAGCACCTTCCTTCCGGAATACAGTTCCCTTCCAAGTAACAAATTATGCAAGCAGACTTTAATGATCTGTTCAATTTTGGAAGAGCAGTCCAAGACCTGATCTCCTACGCTGCCAAGAGCATACCTTTCCAAACCTTGTGACTAATCAATTACCATCACGTTACTTTAAGGTTTAAGGTGCAGTATTTAATTCGCTCTTCATACACTGCCAAGCAACTTCTTACAGGCTGCCGCCACCATTCAGACAAAACTGTCATTACCACAGGCTACAAACTGAAATTTACAGTTTGTTAGAAAGCAAAACAAAACAAATACAGTTTACTTTGTACTTACAAAAGCACAAAAAGATAAACATTCGCCCCGGGCAGATAAACCAGACTCACTTTTGCTGAGTCAGAATTATTGTTTTCCTCTGTATAATAAGGGCTTTTTTCACTAAGATCTACAATCTTAACCCGGTTTGTGAGCAATGTAGCAGTGACCACCTTGCAAATTACGCAACAACACATTAACATGCAAAAAACCTTCTATTTTAGTTCCTCCCTCCATTTCCTGTCCATGTATCCAAACGTGAAAGTCCATGAAAACTATATGGTCTATCACCAAAATATACGCAAAAACTTAAAATTCTGGTCCTCAGTTTCCTGACAATCTTCCCGAGTGCCATTCACATTCACAGCGACCCAGAGCAGCGAGTCCAAATGCTCATTTCAGTTTCTAAATGCTGAGGTACTGAGAGACGTTTAATGGTAGCATAAAAGGCATTTACTGAGAGCATTAAAGCTACTGATTTAAAACCACAGGGGGGTTCAATAGCTTAAACAAGTAAACCTTTTAATAGTCAGGGGAAATGCCAGCCCCACGTCTCTCCCTACCAGTCAACCCCGCTGGCCCCCGCTCACACATTTCGCAGGGCAGAACTGCAGCCAAAAGCAGCAGATCCCGGCGGGATCCAGGGGCTGGAACTCTTACCCATGTCGGCTCCGACGCTCGGGGCTGCTGGCTGTGCGTGCGAGGAAGTACAGCTGCCTGGACGGGACTGCTGCGCAGCCAACGCGGCTCGGAGAGGGTCCTATATAGAGGAGTGCAGGGGCGGGCAGGACCGGAGAGAGAAGCTGCCAAGGGGAGGATCCCGCGCAGCCGGGAGCACGGGAGGACGGGGACAGAAATTCAGCTTCTGCTTCCCGGGGAAGAGTGGAGGAAGCTTTCAGAGCCCCGCTCGAACCCGCGGCGGCTGCCGCACCGGGCTGTGACGCCGCTGCACTTTCCACCTGCTCCTGTTTATATCCCACATACGTTTATCTGGGTGTTTTGTACCCAAGTAACCGCCCTCACGCAGAGAGAGCCTGCACGCTTTCCAACAGCAACGGGGGAAACAGCTGCGCTTTAAAACTCTAGATCTAGGAATACAGAGGAATTGTTCGAGCAGCGAGGGATCAGGTTAGACAATCTAAAGCCCAGGTAGAACTAAATCTGGCCAGGGACATTAAGACAAACAAAAAATCATTCTTTAAGTATGTCAGCGAGAAAAGAAAGAGTAGGGAGGATGTGGGCCCTCTCCGGAAGGAAACACAAGAACTGGTTACCCGGGACAGAGACAGAGCCGAGGTACTCAATGACTTTTTTGCTTCAATCTTCACTGGCAAAGACTGCAGCCACACTGCCCAGGATGCAGAACGCAAAGGCAAGGATTGGGAAAACGAAGAAGCACCCACTGTAGGTGAAGATCAAGTGCCAGACCACCTGAGGAACCTGAAGGTGCACAAGTCCATGGGACCTGATGAGATATATCCACAGGTCCTGAGGGAACTGGCAGATGAAGTC
>NW_009647055.1:51472-56927 GCF_000708025.1 Charadrius vociferus
GGCCAGAGAGGCTGTTGAGCCCCCATCCCTGGAGGTGTTCCAGTCCAGGCTGGACGTGGCCGTGGGCAACCTGGGCTGGGGGGACGTGTCCCTGCCCATGGCAGGGGGGTTGGAACTCGATGATCTTCAAGGTCCTTTCCAACCTAAACCATTCTATGATTCTAAGGATTCAGTGACAAATCGGAAGGATGTTTCCCCTGTAGCTCCATAGAAGTCTGCTATAGATCCGTATTAACAAGCGATTTCAAAACAGAACAGCGTTTCAAAACGAAACAGAGAATAGCCACATTAAATCTGCAAACAACAGCAAAGCAGGAGTACCAACTATTATGGACTATGGGATTATGAAAGAGAAGGGATTATGAAAAAATTGATAAATTTGGAAGCGGAGGCGTGTTCTTCCTGAAATAATACCGTCGTTATCCGAATTAGCCTGGAAGCTAGAAATGTCTAATGCGTTTTAAACAAAGTTTTCAGAACTCCTTTCTGAGTTTGTTTATCTGGATATTTGTGCCCAACCTGTCATGGAATCAGAGGCAGGCTGAAAAGCCTTAGTGAGAATTTGTCTTAAAACAGTGTGGAAGGAGGTCTGGATGCATTAATTGATGTCAAGTTGGCAAAGCGATCATCTGCAACACAAATGTTGACAGCCGCCTTCGAACATCATTGACATTTACAAACCACATTGTTGTTCTTTAATTGTTATATAAAACACTACATCTATATGGCGATTTCATTGGCAACCAGCGCTAGATACCTACATGTTATAATAAATGATGGTTTTGACAACTTTCAAATTTTATCACAAATCTTACAATAGAGATTTCTCTTAAATCCCGCAGTCACGCTATCTGAAGGAATCACAGTTTTTCTTTTATGAGGCAATATGCTAAGCCTCAGCTTTATGGAGAGCTCACAGCTTGAAGCTGAAACAAGTACAAAATCCCTCACATTTATTATTTTTAATAATTTCATAATGCTTAAAGAAATTGCGTAATCTTGGGGAGCCCAATCTTTTACTTCAAGGTTGATAATAATGAAATGACAACAACCAGATGTTTAGAGAAACGGCAAAGGGAAATCTCAGCTGGGACTTGACAAGACAAACAAAACCAATGATTAAAAAGACAGACATTTTTATAGCCACAACAGCTTCCTGCAGAGAAATATCTTGATCTTGGGCCAAATCCCCCGGTCCTGTAGGCTAGAGGCCTCTAACTCTATTTTTATTAAGATTTCCCTCGAGTAGGTTTCTTGTGCAGTGGTAGGTTATTTGTGTAAGTAATTAGCGCCTGTTTTGTGGATTATATTGTCATTCTTTCAGGACTCGTATTGTTAGCTGTCAGGAAAACATTGCCATGTCTTCGCAGCTTTTTAAGGAAAGGAGTCCTGCTCCTTATGTGTACTTTTATTCGTGAGAGCGCCTAATTGAGCAGCAGAGACCTGCATTAGCTGAGGAGCTGGACCGTCATGCGCTTTAGTACCTCTTCAAATGTTGGGGGCCCTCTAAAAGGAAACGTTGAGGTTTGATCTGCCTCAGTATTTACCCACTACACAAATGTGCTTTCAAGGCAGAGCTTGGAATTGTGATACACCTTCTTGGCCAAACGGGAACAGTGTGGACTCTAGGGATATCTTTTTTTCAGAGGGCGGTTTCTTTTCAAGGGAGTGTCTTTATAAATGTAAGGCCAAGTGCATACAGCAACAGTTAATCAAGTCCCGCAGGGCCTCATACTGTAATAGCTCATTTAAGTAAATATTAAAAAAAAACAAAAACACAACAAAACTTAAAAGATTCCTTAGAGGCCAAACAACAGCAACAACAAAATTGTACTCCTTACCTCTCTGCAACATATTTAAAACAGCTCAGTAGATTTTTATCCTGAAAAAAAGAAACGCAGGGGGATTTTAACAATTTTTAGCAACCTTTTCAAAGAGATAAGTGGTGTCTGAGGCTTACGCATTTGGCAGCTATGTGGTTTAAGCAACTCCTGGTCGCCCATTCCTATCCATACACTGTCCACTGGGTTATACAGGAACAACAGTGGACGGGGAAAGAATTCCTACACATCCAGAAATTTTGGAGAGAAGGGAGAAATTTATAGCTGTAAAATAATGAAAATTTGTGCTCTATGTTACACCTTGTAAATGTAAATGAGTTACAATGTATTTGAGAATTAAATTGAGCATGGAACCAATTAATAAGCATCCTCAGGCATCACAGTGACCCATTTGTGCAAAGCATTAAGGAAAAATATTTCATGGAGGATTCCCCAAATCCAGTCTTTTGAAGTAAAACAAGACATTTGATTTCTGCTTCATGAGGAAGTTGGGAAAAGCATTTTAGGAAGAGCTAGGGACATTTATTTCAATGTTTGTTTGGAAAAATTGAAAACAAAGTTCAAAACTTCGTATGTCAGTTAAAATATAGAACACATGGAGGTTTTAAACATTCAGATCTGAAGAACAGCAGTTAATCACAAACAATATAAACTGAACCAAAGTATTAATTCAGTGGGACAAATGAAATGCAGAGACAGTTCTGTAATCAAAGGGAAACAGGGAAATGTCCTGTACTTAAAGCAACAAATTAATATAATAAAGAAACTGGAAAAAAGTCAGGGAAAACGTCACTTAACTGTAGCACGCTTGGGTGTCCAGGGCAGCCAGCACGCCTTGCTGCGTCAGCCTCCGTCTGCCTTGGTGTACCTGACTCCGCCAACCTGCCACAGGGAAAAAAAGAAGTTACATATATAATTTCATTTTCAAATTGTTAGTGGCATTCTCCAAGTTTATTTCATTCAAGCTTATTCTAGTGGAAATTTCTGCTCCCTCAAAATCTTTATTTGTTTTCCTGGCCACGCTGTTTTTTGAATATACTTAAAAACTGAGAAGAGTCTACTACATCTTGTTGCCCTTTCAGAGCTGAAGTGCATCCTTCCAAGGACTTTTCAGTTATTCTAAAACCGCATGTTGAAACTTTTTCACTTTGTGCTGCAGGTGGTTCCCATCTCAGACCCCTGGCAGAAATCCTCATGTGGCAAGTGTCCAACACGCTGCCCACCTGCAGAAGCTCAATCCAATATTCCAGCTTACTGTCTTGGGAACACGTAGTTTATCAACTGAGTTTTCCAACGTCAAACTTTTTACTAAAACCTACATTAGATTAGGAGAATGTTTCAGGGTTCGTTCAGTGGAGATGCACAGACAGAACTGTTGACTGCCACGCTTAGATTGGTTCGTGCACGCCGATCTCAACCTGGCTTGTTTCTCTCGGGTGACTGAGCCCTGAGGAAAATCGTGGTTTGATGTCTTCACAGGTATTTGCCTTATCTCTGCTTCAAGACTTTTTGGTTGCCTGCTTCTTTCAGCCACTGGAGACACCTGTAGTCCAACAGATCTCCTAGATTGCCCCAATGCACTTACTGTTGGCATTTACAGGGCGAAACACAAAACTCCACCTGTGCGTTGGGTTTTAAAGCATAGATAATTCACAATTATTTTTATTCCTAAAGAAATAGGAACTTTCTTTTTGGAGCAAGAATGTCAGACTCCTATCTTGCTACCCTTGTGAATTTATGCAGCTAAATAGCAACTAACAATTTCTCACTCGACCACGCTCCCCAGACAGAGGGCTTTCCTTCTGTTCCAGCTGGACACGGCAAAAATGAAAAATAACTTGCCAATGGGGATGTGATTTAAAACAGCTGCATTCTCCCCGTCATGAATTTCATTTGAATTCAGTATCTGCAGAACATACACTGGATAAAGACAAAACCACCCTGGTGAATTTTTATGGCTTCTTTTTTTTTTTTTTTTTTAATTTTGCTTTTTACCTTAGGTCGAAGAAACACTGCATTTGCAAGGAAGGAAGAAATAAAGTTTGGGATTAGCAGATGATAATTTTTTCAGTGGTAAACACAATCATTAGTCATCAGTCAGTAACATAAAAGTTCATTGGTAAATCCTTGCTGCTATCGACATCTGAATTCCATTTACAAACTTAATTTTTCCCATCGCTAGCAATGCCAGTGCGGCTGGCTGTTTTCCCCTTCATTTAAGGAAAAAATCACTTTTTAGTCATAGCTTCTGCTTCCAGATTATCTCTTCTTGAAAAAGCAAGTGAAAATTGCTATTATTATATTAAATAATTAAATAATGCTTCATCTAAGGCAGAGCTTCTGAAGCGCAATCAGGAATACAAATGCGTAACTAGCGATAATGATGTTTGTTGTTATTATCGGTGGCATAACCACAGAAGAGAATGCGGCCCTTTGTATTGCGTCTGTATATGATTTATAGGTGACAGGGAGACAGTTAAATGAAAACGCTTCCCTCCAGCATGAGGTGAAGTAGCCTGGTGCATTGTGTAAACCAGGGAGAATGACTGGTAACTCATGAAGATCATCAGAAGAAAATTAATGCGCTTGTTTAATGAACCGCAGAATAACAAATCACATTCTAGCAACACATGGGTATCACAGCAAGGGGGTCCATTTGGGAAGCATGCTGCTTACCAAATTCATAAGTGTTTTAATATAAATAAATAAAATAACATTTCAAAGTATGGTGAAGATATAAATGTTAACAGAGTTATAAAATGTATTTTTGTTAACTATTAATAAAAAACATGCATTATGTTTTAACCATACTATCTTCAGTATTTGATCTGGTAATAGCTGTATGTTCCACCATTCCGAAACTACTTATAACAATCAGTTCATTATTAAAGATATAATCACAGTAATAACTTCATTACTAAAGATAAAAACCGTTTGAATTCATGCTAGGGAGAAATGTAGTCACTGATGAGACAGTGGCTTGACAGCGCAGGAAACTTAGATGGCACCGATCCAGCGATGTACTTAAGCAAACGCACAATTTTAGGCATTTATAGTGTTGCGTTGATTGCGTTTGGCTTGTTTAAATACACAAAGCTGGATACAGGGTTAACTAGCCACTAAAGCAAAGCCCTCGCACCTGGGACAGCCCCTGACCTCGCTCCGTACTCCGTACGCGTGCCCACGGCCAGGGCACCTCCGCTCGAGCTGGGGAGAAGGTTATGGCGATGTAATCCCTGGCCTCCCCCTCGAAGCCAGCCCCGAGGGACGACACCCGTGCCAGCCTTCGCTGCGGCTCTGACAGAAGGGACATAAACCAGAAGTAAGGCATAGTTTCATCCAAAAGGCCTCTTCACAATTTTTGGACTTTGGGAGTCTCTTTCGTCGCTACATGTACCTTCCGATTGTTGGGAGACACAGCTGGCAACGCGTTTGAATTGCGGGAACGGCACTGGCTGTCGAACACGGTACTTCTTACAGACCTCGGGTTTCCGTGCAGTACCCACCCCAGTTCTCCTCACCATCCCCACGAAAACCAACGGCTACTGGGCAAAGGCGGCAGGCTTGATTCGAACAGTTAGCCACCAAAATAACCTGGTGGTGAAGCCACCAAG
>NW_009647056.1:0-2058 GCF_000708025.1 Charadrius vociferus
TTTTCAGCACAAATCCAAAACATGGCCCTATACTAGCTACTATGAAACAAATTAACTCTGTCCCAGCCAAAACCAGCAAGAATGGGAACTGGACCACTACGGGGATGAGAAATGGGATATGCAGGTTTTCTATGACATCGTTAATTCTGGCTTTAATGGAAGATATACAAGTGTGCCGTATTTACGGTACGCTAATCGCATTCTTCACAGGTTCCATCAGTTATTCAAGAAGCTAGGAAGGATTTACTTCTCCCTACGTTCCTCAAGAACATCTTGATGCATGAACTGGTTTTGGGATGGGGAAAGGAGTCAAGGAAATTCAGCTCTCAGACTTTGAAGATTACAGATTGATACAATGCAATGCACTGGTGTTACTATTTATTTTAAAATCTCACAGGAGTCTTTCTGGCACAGTTAAGATTAACCTCACTGGCAGACTTGGGACCAGGAAGGCATTTTCCTTCAAGCTAGATTGGCAAGTTGTGTTTCCTCTTTCCTTACTAACTCGCCTGGGGCAACTGCCACTTTCCTGGATCATCCCTAAATTTTACCAAACAAGTTCTCTGCTGCTTGTGCAGAAACGGAGAATGTTGTCAATGCCAACAGCGTGAGAGGCTTTCCATGATGTACAGGGACATGTGGAGCAATAATTGATGGAGACTTCTGGACTTACCACCTAGTGAATGATTAGCCAACCAATACAGAAATGATTTTTCCTGAGACCAATGAAGATGATACTAAGTCGACGACACTTTTTTATTATTCCTTAGCAGATAATTGCCAAGCTTAAGAAGAAAAAAGGCCATCATCTCTTTTTTTTTTGGCTGGTAATACCAGGTAACTTGACAGATAAATTGAGCATACAAAGGCAATGAGCACGAAGAGACAACTGGTCACAACCTCTCTGAGCAACCTTGCAATGCTTGACTGTCCTCATGGTGTAAAAGTATATCCTTACGTCCACTAACATTTCAACTACTAGGAATGAAGTTTAATTTAAAATTTCTTAAGTATTGTCTCACATGTAGCCACTTCCCTTTAAACTTCTTGCAGATAGCCAAAATCTCGATCTCCCAAAGACTTACAGATTTATGTAATATTTGCCAGCAATTCTGCAAAATTCTTTGAGTTTGCTCGTAAATAAGTGCAAGTGTCTGAAAGACACGGGTCTGAGATAATTCAGTGATGATGTTCATTTCCGTAACTGCAGAGTAGACAAACAACGTCTGTGCAACTCCTCCAATTAGACCCTGAAGGTCAACTGTTCTGTTTAGCAAGAATTACTTTCACCACAATCACAAGTTTCACGTTCCCTAGAATAAATTCAGCAAATTAAACTTCTTTCATATACAAGAATGGAAAACTTGAGCTCGTGTTTTCGTCTTTCTCAAGGCTGGAGAATCCAGATGATCCTTCATCATCTTTGGGAAAACGGAACTGGACAGCTCAGTCTTGTAGTAGACTATGGACCCTTCCACACAACTTCAAATGTGACTTAAACTCGTTCCTATCAGAAAGCTTTTAATTAAGTTACATGCATGCAGGAAAGAGGATGTGAGTTGTTGCAAGATTATTTTGAGCACTGCTTAAAAAGTTATTCTCCCTCAGTTACTTCACATGCTATAGGGTACGGGCCGCAAAGAACCTTCCATTTGTTTAAAAGATGAAGTATTTCTTCAAGTAGATGAGTGTGCCCAGTGTACTTAGAGACAGGGGTCTCAGGATTGGCACAGCTAATGGTGCCCACACAATGGCTGCAGCCCGAGTACCCAAGAACTGGATGAAACTGCCATCTTGACTCACTATGGTTTGACATGGACAACTGAAATAGACTTCAGAAGAGCAGCAAGAACATTGTGTTTGAAACAAGGAGACAGACGGTGATGATGGATCCTACTTAGCTGTAAGTTTATTATTTAAGTGATGCCAAGACGCTTATGAAAATGATGCCTGGACACTCTCCTTAAGGAGAACTAAGGGAAAACTAAGGAAACCTTGAGCGGCAGCGTGGCTCAAAGGCCAGCGGGGACAGCACTGCTCTCCAGCCTGCAGCGAGCG
>NW_009647056.1:2932-13836 GCF_000708025.1 Charadrius vociferus
TGGGCTGCACCTCACCTCACACTCCGCCAGGCCCGGGCTCTCTGGTCATGACATGGTGTTCCCACCTCAGCGCCGCCAGGTTACAGCACCCGCCTGGTGGTGTGACCCCTCCGTGGCACCTTGCTCGCACCACGCTCCCCTGGCACACCCGGCCTCGTACCCAACACCGGTGGCAGGGCTGCCCGTGGGATGGATCCAGTGGCGCAGGGTAGACCAGGATTGTTGCAACTTCCCTTCAGGAACGCTCCAGAAGTTGACACGTTGGACTCGCAGCCTTCCTGTTGGAGAGGGTATGTATTTGTTTATTCGACAGGATGCTCAGCTCAGTACAAACCATAATTTAACAAACTAATTGTGTTCCAAACCAAAAGCAATGAGAGGTTTTAATGTACCTTTCAGCCCATGTCTGTTTGCTTTTAATTTTTTACTGCCATGGAGTCTAGAAGCGCTTCCTTCCTGTGCTGGTTCTACTGCACAGTGGTTTTGAAGACAGCGTGGAGTATCTGCAGGACATTTGGTCTGTTCCCTTTATTGGAATCAGCCTGAGAATATAGACCGATCTGGTTTTTGTTTGTTGTGCCTCTGCCGGATCAGTCATGAATGAACCATTATGTAATTTTTTAGTTAATTTAACATTTGTTGGTACAACTGTAAAACAGCCATGTTTTTAATGTTGGAATGGATGGTTTATATTTGACCACATTTTTCCTCATCTGGTGTTGATCAAAAGTTCATATAAGGGTTGTTTCTACAGACTCTGAGGACTTAGTCCCATGAAGATTTGCATATCTGTTTAACCTGAAATACCTGAGAGGTCACATTTCTGTTGCTAAAATCAGTGTAACCTTTCAAGGTTAAAACCTAAATATTTAAAGCCTTGTAATGTTGCCTGTCATTTTCATGCTTTCCAATAATTAAGACACTCAAAACGTTAGCAAGGCATAGGCCTATTAAAAAAAAATCTGAAACTATGCATAAGATACAGATTGTTGGCTTTTTTTTTATTGTGCACAATGTCAAACATTACCAGCACCCACAAGCAGTTGATAAGAACAATGTGTTCCCTTCTTACTACTTAAATAATCAAACTTCTAATTAAAACTTTGTCTTAAAGAGAAATCTCTGCTTCCTTGCTTTATCTGATTTGCACAATTAAAGGGTGGTATTAAGCAGCAGCTGTATTTCAATGGTGAATGAAGTGATCCTTATATAAACACTGTCCTTCATCTGGCCTAAAATGCTAGATACCTAATATTGGGATTCATTTAGGAAATCCTGTCAAGTCTCTCTTTAGAAATGGCTGCATTCCAATGACAGTGAAATAATTAACGTAACAATTTCATAAGTTATGAATAATGCTTTTCATTTACACATTAATCCCCATCCTCAAGTATAAAATAATTCTAGTTGATGAGTTATTTTGTGAAATTTCTTGAAGAATTTGGGAATTTTTTTGTGACAAAGGATGTTATACGTAAACTGTGAGCTTGATGTGAAATTTAATAATTATTCAACAAGTACTTTTATCTTTAGATAGCTACAGATGAAAAGAATGAATATTTTAATATTTTTAATGGACACAAAATATAGTAACAATAAAAGATGTTTTATGACTTAATATTTATTGTTAGAAATTCTAATATAGTCTAAATATAGGGCCACCACATGTCAAGGTTCCCTCGGACACGTCCACTAGTGCCCTGAGCAGATGGCAGGACATGTGGATGTTGTGCATAAAAGGCCACTGTGCACAGACAGATTTCCCAAAAGCATGTGTGTAACTGCACAGATGTGCTGTACATGTGCAGATCATCTGAACACTGAAAATGCACATATTTCTGAATGGGATTTTCTAGGAAGGCAGAAAATACAGAGGCAGAGCAAAAAAAGGCAATAACCCTCTTACAGTATAAATATTTATAAATTACCTAAACAATTAGTAACAATGTTGAGAAATCCAAGTATTCAGAAGTCAGGAGGGAGACCTTAAAAGATGAGATTGGTTTATGAATTTAGATCTTAAGGATAACAAACTTGCTTTCTCTTTTTGACCTCTGGTTTCTGAGGCATTATAGTGCACTGCTTTCATGTTTGTAAGCTTAGAAAGTGTATGTGTGTGGGGGGAGTTGTTTGTTTGTTTGCTTTAATTAAACCTATATTTTCATATAATGACAACTCCAAATGCTTAGGAATTTAGAATAACCTCAAATACCGTGAGGCTTCCAGTAACATCACAGGACTTGACAAAATTGTTATAACTTCTTGGGGCTACAGTGTAAATTTCCATGATATTTTATAAAATGAAAATTTTATATAACTTGTTCAAGCATGCTAACGGGAATGAACATCTTTATTTCATTGCATGGTTCTCATAAGTAAATTAGGGAGTTGATGGAAATATTTGAACTTTCAACATGCAACTGAAAATGCTTTCAGACCACAAACCAAAATATTTTGTTAGAAATAGATCCTGTCATTTAAATAGATCATAATGCAACCATATGCTGTTGAAATCGATGCCTGATGGAAGGTTTGCTTAAGTTGATACTATGGACAGATGAGAGGGTGACAGCGTGGACCATTTAAAACTAGACCAACCCTGATGTGTTCTCTAGACATCTCTCAGCCCGTTCTCTGAATAGGGCATTTGAACTAGAGCAGCTTGTTCAGACCTGACTTACTTTTGACTCTAAATGAGCTGTATATGTACTAATGTGGCTAAAAAAGACACTATATAATATGTAGATAATGCAGCGATGACTAGTGCAGAACAGACCTAGATAAAGCTTGGATAGGGCAGGGAAAAGATAAGATTGTTCCACAGTATTGTTTTTGAATTGCTTTTTAATTTACCCCTGGAGTGCCCATATTATAATCTGCTACACAATTCTGCGTGAGACTATTCGTCTTTAAAACAGTGACATTTAAAAAAGAAGCCATGAAACTCCGTTCACATGCAGGCTGCAGTTCAATGAACTGGATGAGTGATCTTTCCACATACCCACGGGCATGCACAGCTGAATATAGATCACACAGAGAGCCTGCCAGCCGTGCGCAGAGATCGAGGCGCTCCTTCCTCTGTTCTAGCTCAGGTTCTCTTCAGAGAATTGCAGTTGCAGGTGCTTACAGTACTGCTGCATGTTTCAGGCCAAACAGAAATTAATAACAACGAATAATCTTGTTTACTTTCCAGCGAGCTCAGTGAGCATGCAACTAGGACAGGCTTTGCAAGGTGGGCTGAGAAACATGGCTGTGGCATATGTTGTACCCACATCTGGGGCCCAAGGAGAGCCGCAGGACAGTGTAGGATGTACTGTATAAAAATACGGGACTTTGGAGTTAGCAAAGCGTTACTGCTCCTGACTTCCAAGATCCTGCATTAGGAAAGGTTGAACCAGCGTAGATGAGACCGGTGTAGCTATACTGGCGAGTCACTCCTGTAGAAACATGCTTTGTGCTGTTGCCAGCGGAGTTTCCCGAGCAAAATCCAGAGATTCTTTCAAGTTGTCCTTGATCCCTCTGCAGATTCCACCTTTTGCTAGGACGGTGTTTGGCCTCCAGCGGACACCATGACACGAGGACAAGCATCTAGTCTATAGACAACAGCCACAAGAGTAGTGTACCAGTTCACTTGGCATGTGGCACCAAGGATGGAACCAGCACAGCGCCGTGTGGTTGTGGGTTAAGATGGCCTGAGAGCAGGGACAGCAAAAACTGAGGAAACAGAACTTGGAGATTTGAGGGAGCGTGAGAGTTGAAGGAAAGGAGGGCCTGGAGTTGAAATGTGGTGCTTTGGGCACTTCTTGGGACAAAGAAGTTGTAGGGGACTGAGACTGGATGTGATGAGAGGCCAATTCTACATGGAGTGTGGAGAGATGCACTAGACAGTGCTAATGGGAGTTGGAGCTGCAGCCTCCCTAAATCCCAGTCCTCAGCACATCTGGCCTGGGTGCACAGAGGAGACTGTGTTTAGAGCTCAGAGGAGGCTCTGCTGGAGAATGAGGTTGAGTCTTGTCTAGGCGAGACAAACTGGACCTTTATTTCCAACTCTCTCTACTGGTCCCTTGAACCTAGAGACACCTCTCCAGCAGAGCAGTAGTGACAGCTCTGGAGGAGATGAGCAGCCAGCAGCCTTTTCTGTCCAGAGATGGGCAGAACTGCTGAAACCTCTTGGTTTTCGGTGGCCTCATACTGCAGACGCTTCCAAGGCAGGGCTATAATGACATAAGCAAAACCAGTGAGTATTTCAGTGGAAGAACAATTGCTAGCGGAGTCTCCTCTCGGGGCCTGAGCAGACTTGGGGGACAGGCAGTCCCAGGGCCAGGAGCCAGGTGGGTTTGTCTCCCAGCTCTGGAGCTGCTCTGGCTTTGTCCCCCCAGCACATGGCGGGATTTGCATTTCCCTGGCACTGGTGATGGCAGGGGCCTGCCTCTGCGAGGTCCCCCGGGGCTGCGAGGACAAAGGGGAGCAGGAGGCTTGGAAACAACAAAGATCAAGGAAAGAGAGAAGCCAAGTTTTAAAAAGCAACGCATTCAGCGTGCTTAGTCATAGATACACAAACGCAGGAGGGCTGGCAGAGGCCTATTTTCATCCTGAAACTCCCCCTCACGTCCCAGACGTGCTGGGCTGTGTTTGCTGTTGAGATAACATCCCCTTCCCCCACCACCCACAGATTACTGAAGGAGCAGCCGTTGCAAAATGAAAAAAAAAAAAAAAAAAAAGCAAGCAGTGGCCTTGCTCTGCCTGCAGGAGAAATGTCAGGAAGTGTCTGGTGGTGGGTGGGATGAAAGGAGGAAGCTGAACTCTAAAGAGAATATTCTAGCTCTGCTCGTGCAAACAACTGCCCCTCTGTATTTTGCTTGATAAGAACATCCAGGAGCGGGTCTTCCTGCGTGCAGGCAGGACGAGAGTGGAGTAGTCACATCTCTGAGGGATTTGATCTGTACACGCTGCATTATCCACAGCAGTCCGTGAACTGAAGGGTGAAAAGATGCAAACAGCTGGGAAGAAATACAAGCGTCATCAATAATTAATAGTGTCTCTTTGTAATGGGAACGATCCAGTATTAATTATGAAGTTAATTTCTATTTGGATGGATTTGTGGGTGTGTATGAAATTTGGACCAGGATTTAAGTTCAGTGCAATCATGCTTTTATTCTAATTACAATAATTATAAATCTATTCTGCATCTTCTTTTAAAGTCTAAATAAGACAGGGTTTTGTTTCCAAACATGCCAGACATCAGTTTTTACGCACCAAATATGGCAGTTCTTAGATCCCCAAAGTGAATCTGGTTATAGATACAAAGGAAATTGTTTTCATTCATTGTCACTGTGCAACCCTGTGGAAATGCAAAAATAAGCCCAGAACATAGATGATGATAAGTACACTGGATTTCTAAAAACACAGCGTCAACAGTGATGAAGGAACTTAATTGCATCCTTCATGAAATATTTAAACAGATAGTGACCAACGTGCTTATGTCATACCTAGACTTTTACACCTAATTCTGTATTCTAAACAGCTGATACCACTCATTGTCAGTGACTCTCAATCTTTTTTACTCCATAGCCTTAAAAATTGTCTGTACTTTTGAAGCTTAATTTTTGTACTGGGTGATCTATTGTGAAAAAGGCTATGGCAGAAGCACAGAATTCAGAGGGAGAAGGGAACTGGGTTACGCAGGATTGCCCACTTACAAACTCTGGTTGGTGCTTTTTAACATCATCCTGAATGTCCTGTTGTGACTACATCACTTTTTCCAAATGCAGAATAAAACTGTTTATTTGAATACTTCTACCATTTTCATGTTATGGAAAAAAAAAGTTTTTCTAATTTTCTTATGGTTATCTCCTGTCTGTTTCCAATGTTCCTCCTTTTGCGTGTGTCCTGGTTTAAGCGACACAGGACTAACTTCTCTTGTAATACTTGGGAAGACTGCACTTTTAGGAGATTCTAGTGTCTGAATTTGTGAAAATATTTATTTTATAGCCAGCTATGGTGTGTGGGTTTCAAGGTCTCAGTGTTTTCGGGTGCACCAGGTGCAGGGATAAGGAGGAGCACGACCCGGGCACTTGACCCCAGCTGTCCAACAGGGTTATTTCATACCATGAACGTCACATTCAATATAAATTGGAAAGTTTGTTGCGAAGTGCTCTCTCTCCCATGATGGCTGCCATCCTGAGAACTTCTTTCCCTGCTGCCGGACCCCTGAGCCCTTCTCTTCCTCCCAAAGCTGCAGCGCTCGCAGGGTCCCACATTTGCTATCCACTGCTGGGAGGGCACAGCTTCCTACGGATAGAATGGGCTGAGTATAATCTTTGCATATTCTGTATTGGCATCAGGATCAATATTGGTTCTTTTGTGCTATTAATGTTAATTATCTAATCTTATTCTATTAAATCAGTTTGTATTTCAACCCCTGGGTTTCCTTGTTTTTTCCCCAATTCCCCTTCCTGGGTGGGAATGGTCATTGCGTGATAGAATTATTGTCTAAACGACAATAAATTGTTATGGATTTCTCAAAACATACCAATGTGGCTTTATGTTTCAGAAGTAACAGTGGATAAAAAAGAATACATAGAGAAGACATTGCTGGTCTTTAAATTTTTAAGAAATTCACGGCAGTCTGATGAAATACAGCATTGTGAGTCTACTCACTTTTTCTGCCCCACTTACATTCTTCACATAGCCAAACATTAACCAGACGTGCAGTTCAGAACTGCTGGTCTTTTGCAGAGCTGACGTATCCGTTTTCTGTTGAGCACTTGTCTCATCTATAAGAATGAAGAACAGGATTCTCTTTAACAGCTGCCTCCCATTCTTGTCACATATTTATTGTCAGTGACATAATTTTAAATTCTCTTAATAGAAGAAGTGGAAGCTGTTAACTGTAGGGCAGCAGGCTAAGTTTTAGTTATGCATATCTTGTTTCTCTCCGCAGCCCAAGGAAATGTATAGATTGATGGCTTTGTCGTACAACTGTGCTGAGCGCTTCGGCAAGCCAGTAAGCATCCACATTAGCTCCAATTGACTTCATTGGAAGCGACGGGTTCTTGGAGCCTGTTGGAAAGCAGGCTTGGCATGCTCAACTGTGCCTGCAGCAGACACGCACAGTGTGTACGAGCATCACTGCCCACTGGTGGAACACAGCTACTGCTGAGACAGGGGAAAACAGGCAGCCAGGGGAGGGAAAGAAAGACCAGTTGTTCAGTGCTCAGGATTCCTCTTCTCACCTTTCTATGGATTCTGTGATCTCGGACATGTCACAGGACTTCCCAATCTTGGAGCTGTCTATTTTTAAGCCAGGGTATGAAGTTAAACACGTTAAAGGGGATGAGATGGTCAGATACAATGGCAGTGGGAACTGCATGAGTATGAAAGATAAGTAGTTGCACTTCTTGGGTTATAATAGCGGTGTATAACATTTCCTTTTTGGTTTCAACGTTTCCAACAGTTCTTTTTTCAGGCCCAGTGCTTGTCTTGCCCATCCAGTCTCACCAACCAAGCCCTCCCTCACAAACACTAGAACACAAAGCAGTGTCAGAAAAGACACTGAGGAGTAAAGCAATGTTCTTGGATCTGCTAAGCAGTGCAAAGTAATTGTGAACAGGCTAGAGATTCCCCCTGTGACCTTCCCCTTGCCCATCATGGGAAGGGTAGGGAGAAGAGGGAAAGGGAAAATAGAAGGGGACATGACTGGGGAGGTTTCCTGTTGCACCTCCTTAACTGGTCTGCTGAACTTTCTTTCAAAAAAGACCTTGGTTTGCTCCTATGCGGCTTTGATGCTAGTTTGGATTTTGACAGAGGACTCAAAACTACTGCTACTTAAGACATTTCAGTAACTTCGTTTAGTTCAGAGAAATTAGAAATGGAAAATCCCAAACTTCAACCCTTTCAGATTGAGAGAACATGGTCTCCAGCAGAACTGTGAACTTATGGTGTCAGTTGTGTTCAGGCAGCAGACTTCCCTGCAGATCCAATATTACCTTTTTAGTAGACTATTGAGCCTGATTTGGATCTCTTACTCCACTAGGAATCAAGATTATGTCCACTGAAATCAATAATATTACTGTGCAAAGACAATCAACTGCTCTGTCCTTTCTTTCAGTCTCTGCATTTGCTTGACTATGACTGTAATCTCTTATCTGGCCCTGCATTACTTTCACTCATCTGGGTTAAAAAATGGCCTACAGGCATATTTGTCATGGTATACAGGAAAAACCTCTTGGAGAGCAGATTTAATCAGTACTCGAGGAGGGAATGAAAACAGTGCAGGAGGGAGAGGAGAACTCTCATCATCAAGTGCCACAGGAAAGTTGCCGAGAGCTCTGCTGTGCGGCTGAATAACCGTTGCAGCAGCTATTAGCTTCTCCTTTCATCCTGCCTCTCAGCTTTTTGTACCAGATGTTGCTGTAGGCATTTTACTTCCTCCTTTATTCTATAAAAGGTGACGCTGTTACTCATTGAGCCCTGGAATAATGAAGCCGTTCTGCTGTTCCAGCCAGGTTTATCCCAGTGCACCACAGACTGGACTAGCAGAGCCTGCAGCATGGCACTAACATGACACGCTAGCCGGCACCTTTGGCGTGCCTCACTGCTCTCATCTCCCTGTCCACTCCTCCTTTTCCTGCCTGATTTTTAAAATTCCCGAGCATCTCTGGTGATATGACATACTTGAATTTGTGCAAACAGCCATTAAACTGTTTCCCTCTAGGTCAAAAATGCCCCGGGAATGCAGATACAGCAGCTCCTCACAACATTTAATTGCTTCATTAGTGGTGGTACACATTACTGTGATTCCAGCAATTTTACTGTTTGTACATGGGACACTTACAGAACCTCATGGGGTAATTATTCTTAATTAGCAGGTTGGACACATGCAGCTCTTTCCTCCTGCGATCTGCAATTAATGCTATAGAGATAATGCAGATTTCTTCTTGTCAGTCTTTTGTTTATGTTTATAGGAGAAGGAAACAGTTTAGGTTAAAATGATCTAAATCAACCACCTGGTGAGATCCATGCCTTTCTTACCTGAAGATTACCCTGCGCGCCACGGCAGCTGAAATGTTCATAAC
This sequence comes from Charadrius vociferus, assembly GCF_000708025.1. NCBI lineage: Eukaryota > Metazoa > Chordata > Aves > Charadriiformes > Charadriidae > Charadrius > Charadrius vociferus. The sequence goes on from NW_009647056.1 coordinate 12,010, forward strand.
TTCAGACACCTCAGTGTCAGCCCGATTCCCTCTTTCAAATACTCCTCAAAGGCCTGCTACAGGTCTTTTCTCTCCAGTCATGGACTGCTTCTTACCATGGCTCCATTCACTTTGGTTGTATAGTATGAAAAATCTTCGTAAGTCATAACACCAGCGTTGTCTTTTAACTAGGTATTAGTATTTGGGGGCAGGGAAGGGTCTTGAGTTGTCCCTCCTGTTTTGCTTCTCCCAACAGCCCCCATTAAACTAAACAAACATTATGGAGGCATTGACCATCCCAATAACCAGATCAATATGAAGTATGAAGAGCTGCTTCAAGTGTTATCACAGTTGTCATGAGGCGTTTCCAGCCTCAGGCACAACATTGATGTGCAGTGGGACATACGGGGAGAACATCTCAAGGGTTCTTCCTCAGTGTTTGTTTTTGTATGAGAACAGCAGCTGCCTAGTGTGAATATTTACAAAATAGGTGGTTGTTACCAGAGGTCATCTTTATTTCAAGTCCTCATAGCCACATTGATGTTTCTTTGATTTCAAGCCCAGGATAAATACTCATATTGCAGTTACAAATGGTGTAATCGTATCCTGGCCTCTGCTAGATACATGGAAATTCCAAGCTACTTTGTGGGCTTCAGATAAGTTATACAGATTTATGCAGGACTGGGAGCAGAATTATATTTTCTATTTCTTTCAAAGGATTCTAAGAATTAATAGCACCCTAAAATACAATTCAGTTACACTTAGGACTCAACAAAGGTGAAAACAACCCTTTTTGCACTCATTATTTTTTGTGCTTCCTGAAGAGCCATCCCCAGGTGTGACAGCCAGGCGAGGCCAGTGGGTTGTGTGCCGCAAGACCCAGTCCCAAATTTCCTCTTCCAGCACTTTAACCTCTGAGACACCTCGTGGTGGAAACATTTACTGCTGGCAGAGAGGGGCTGGCGTCTCGGGGAGAATCCATTTCACAACAACTTGGGGCTTCCATTCTGCTGCGCTTGGAAGTGGTTGAGGTCGTACAGCCAGCGCAGTGCTGATTTGGGGAAAAGATGGATCTGTAGCAAATTTTTATTCAAAAGATCTAGAGCCACAGGGAAATTCATTTAGTTAAGAGTGAAGTCCGCCTTTTCCCAGGGCTCCACAGATATTTGTGAGATTGAGCGATAATATTTTACCGCAACAGTGCCACAGTTACAGTTTCTGTGCAAATGAAGCAAACACGTGGCTCTCGCTTGGGTTTCACGTGGGGTTTGGTTCTTCAGACCCGAAACTGAATGTGAAACATCAGTGGGAGCTCAGGAGCGTGATGGATGGAAACCCTCCCGAGGGGAGAGCAGAGAGGTCCTGTCCTTCTCACGTGAGCCGCTGAAACCAGTGACTTCAATAGACGGGAAGTACTTTCAGCTCATTTTCTGTTTTAGAATGTGGAATATGGTGACTGTAACCACCATGAATTTTTACAGCAGCTTAATTTTTCTACTGTTTTAAATTTTGGGGAATTCACCTTCATTTTCTGGCCAGCAAAGTGGAAGGAGCACACAGCTGTATCCTGTGCTTACCCGAGGTTCTGGCATTGGGGATTCTTGTTCTCAGCTCAGAGTTCACTTTCGGTGCTTCCCTTAAATGAATAAATGTGATCGGGTTTATATGAAATTTGCTTTCAAAGTTGCAGTGAATGCTTTCAGCCCGGGATGAAAGTAGCCAACTATATTTACTTGAAAATATATTTATTTGACATTTTTCCAGAGGAAAATTCAGGAAGAGTCATGAGGCCCCGCGGCCCTGCTCCCTCCGCGGGCCAGCGGCCTCCCGAAGGCGGCGGTCGGCGGG
>NW_009647056.1:15046-23402 GCF_000708025.1 Charadrius vociferus
GTAAACGTGATGTGCGTGTTGCCGTGGTGTCTAGGCCGCTCCCGGGTGCAGCCTTGAGGGGTCTGTGGCAGCGTGGGGTTGTATCCCCTTGCGGTGCCCTGGAGGCGCTCGGGGCTTCTTGGCGGGAGAAGGCCAAAGCTTGGGGGCGGAGGGGAATGTGCAGGCGGCGATGGCTCGAACTGGTTTGCTTTTTTGTAGGGATTTAAAGCAAACCTCTCTCTTCTGAGGCGACCCGGGGAGAAGACCTATACTCAGCGTTGCCGCTTGTTTGTTGGGAATTTGCCTGCTGATATAACAGACGAAGACTTTAAAAGACTGTTTGCCAAATATGGGGAGCCAGGAGAGGTTTTTATCAACAAGGGGAAAGGCTTTGGATTCATTAAATTGGTAGGCTTTCATATTGTACATTCATCCGTTTAATTCTTACGAAATGGTAATTTACAACTTGGTTTTCTAAAACTGTATCTTAAACTTTCCTCAGGAATCCAGAGCTCTTGCAGAAATTGCGAAGGCAGAACTAGATGATACCCCCATGAGGGGTCGACAGCTTCGTGTTCGGTTTGCCACACATGCTGCTGCTCTTTCAGTGCGTAACCTTTCACCCTATGTGTCCAACGAGTTGCTGGAGGAAGCTTTTTCCCAGTTCGGTCCAGTGGAAAGGGCTGTTGTGATTGTAGATGATAGAGGTAGATCAACAGGAAAAGGCATTGTTGAATTTGCATCAAAGCCAGCTGCAAGGAAAGCATTTGAACGGTGTACTGAAGGAGTGTTTTTGTTGACAACGTAAGTATTTTGCTGCTTAGGATTTCTAGTTTTAAGCTGAATAAAATTGTCGGCTTATAGTTTTTCAGATTGGAGATTCTCATGGAAGAGTAAAATGCGTATGTTTTTGTTCAGCACTCCTAGGCCAGTTATTGTGGAGCCGTTGGAACAACTGGATGATGAAGATGGTCTTCCAGAAAAGCTTGCTCAGAAGAATCCGATGTATCAAAAGTAGGCACTATCTTTTGGTATAAAGCGTATATTGATATGATGTACGTAGTGTTGTCCCAGACTCTGAAGGAGGTGGAGTAATTTTTCAGAAACAGGCTTTGAATTTTGAGTAGTACATTCAATTCTTAGGGGTTTTTTGGTAGTAGTTTGTCTTTAGAAAATGTAATGTACTGATTTGTTCAGTATATTCACTAAGCATTACTCAAGCAATTTGTATCTTAAAGAAGCAGTAATGCCTAAATAGCAGCCCAATAACAGATATTTTTGGTATATGTAGAAACTCTTGAAAATCAGACTTTCAACTGTTTGCTCATCTTGTTGTCAAGAACTGTCATCTCACTTCAGGTGTATTTCATGTTGATGATCCCGTAGAAAATTTACAAACTGATGTTTGTGGTATGAAATGCAAAATTAAGTAAAACTTTAACTCATTCCATGATTAATAAAAACTAGTTGCCTATGGATTTGCCTTATGAAGCTGACCACTGGGCATAAAAGAGTAGATAAGAGCCTATAGGAGTCTTTTCCTAAGTAGCAGTTTCAGGTTAGCATCTGCATATTAAACCTGCCTGTTGTAGAAATGTTCTATTTTCCCAGATCACAAAAGGAAATACAGGGGTTGATCCAGTCAGTCTTGTTTGTATGAGAAAGTGTTCAAAATTACTTGCTTTGATCAAAAACTAAAGTTTAGAGGCAGTGTCTTTGAAAACAGTGTAGATTAGTATAGTGTTACTAAAATGTTGAAATACTTTACATTGTTAATGTATGGAAAGCTTTTGAACTTTCCTAGTTTTGTCCCATTAATTACTGACTCTTAGACTCCAGTTGCTTTATATGACTAAAAACTGTTGGCCCTCGGGCATTTTGAAGACTGTTTAAGTTAAAGTGAAGATTATTACTTGCCTTTGACACATAGCGCTTTGGATAAGTTGGCACTGAAAAAGTCCATCTCTCCAAATGCAGTTGTTTTGAGCAGCTGTACCTACTCGGGCAAAGGCCTGTCTTGTTTCAGGATTTTGCACCTGGCAGTTGCCAGTGGAATGTCTAAGGAAGAAATTAAGAAGGAGATAAACATGCAGTAGAAGGGAAGATTTGCTTGGATGTGATGGTGCAGGAGTCTCCATATTTGCTACAATAGTCATAGAATTTATTAATATTAAATGCTGCTCTTTAAGTGTGTAGAATGCTGTACTGTTATCAGTGTTCTGTCACGGCAAGTTTTCTATCTCGTAGTTGTGAGGTAGTATTTTCAGGGCTCCTCTGATGTTCCCTGGTAATTCTTCTATTCTGCTTGTGGTCTTTTATTGACCTTCAGTTTCTAGGTTTACCCTGTCTGAATGAGCATCTTCCTTTCTGCAGGGAAAGAGAGACTCCTCCCCGTTTTGCTCAGCCTGGCAGTTTTGAATTTGAATATTCCCAGAGGTGGAAGTCTTTAGATGAGATGGAAAAACAGCAGAGAGAGCAAGTGGCAAAAAACATGAAAGATGCCAAGGACAAACTTGAAAGTGAGATGGAAGATGCTTATCACGAGCATCAGGCAAACCTCTTGCGTCAAGGTAATTGGCTCTGAGTTCTGTATCGTTTTGCTTTAAAAGCTAGCTTAAGTATATGGCTGTTTAATGGTTTAGTGAATAAATTCATGCTTTCTGCTGCTAACTTGAGAATTTCAGGCTTAAAGAGCAACTGGTAGTTTTAAAATTTTTAATTAAATGAAGTATTGTTAAGAATAGTGACCCTCGGAATGTAGCTGTCTGCCATAGTGCATATAAGGTTGATCTAATTCAAATCTGACATGATTAAATCTGGCATGAGTTTGTGAAATAGCTGCTGACAGGCTTTGTTTCTGCAGACCTTATGAGGCGTCAGGAAGAACTGAGACGTATGGAAGAACTCCATAATCAAGAAATGCAGAAACGCAAGGAAATTCAACTGAGGTTGGTTTGGCTTTCATGGGATTTTTTTCAATGTTACATTTGGTGTTTTTTCAAAATGACTCATATATGAAAGTTTTTATTTTTCAAGAAACACCATTGCTGCTTCAGTTTGTGTATGAGAAATTGAACTGCAGTGTAAGTTTTTCCTCTAGTATTTGAGCATCATAGAATATTTGTTTTTTGCTTAAGTGTAATCATTTGGTGCCTTTTAAATTGTTCATGCAAGTGATGTTCATGAGAAGTGTTGTACATGTTACAGTGCTGAGGTTTAACAGTCTGCTTTGGGATGATCAGGCAGGAGGAGGAGCGTCGCAGGCGGGAAGAGGAAATGATGATACGTCAGCGGGAGATGGAAGAACAAATGAGAAGACAGAGGGAAGAGAATTATAGTAGAATGGGTTACATGGATCCAGTAAGTGAAGTAACGATCTTTGTGGATACATTACCATGTTCAGGAATCTCTTTTGATGTATTTTCAAGATTGATGCATTTTGCTTCCTTTAGGTTAGATAATGCAATGTCTTTGTGTAGGTGGAATAGTAGTAGTTGGCGGTACGTGTGCTTTATCTCCTGAAAGGTATGGATTTCAATAGTTGGTTATCTGTGCTAAAAGTTGTTTCTTCTATGCAGCGGGAGAGAGACATGAGAATGGGTGGTGCCACCACAATGAACATGGGAGGTAAAGAATTTTTAAATAATTACTTTATGTGGTTAATGTAGAAATTGTCAGAATATGATTATATATTTCTCTTTCTTAGATCCTTATGCTTCTGCAGCCCAGAAATTTCCACCTCTTGGAGGTGGTGGCGGCATAGGTTATGAAGCTAATCCAGGAGTTGGCCAAGCAGCCATGAGTGGTTCTATGATGGGAAGTGACATGGTAATGTATCCTGTGGTGGCTTTAGTTTAGCACGAGAGGGAAATGTTGTGGTTGGGAATTGAGTTCTCTACCAGTGTTCCGATGGTTGTGTAAATTTCACTGTTAATTGCTGACTTTCTTGTCAGGTATTTAACATGAAGACTAGTGTGGCAGTATGTAGTACTAGATTAGTTCTTAACCGTTATGGTAGCTTACACAGTCGGAAGTTCTTTGTAAGTAAATTCAAATGTGCTGTTAAGCATATTTGCAATTAACTCTGACTTTAGTGGACTTCGGAAATTGTGCGTCACTGTTAGGCTTGGAAGGATTTTTTTTTATAAATTCTAGAGAATCTGACCAATTTCATAATGGAAATATGTATGTAGTAGCTTTTCAGTAATTTGACATTCTGTATTTATGGACAAGAGATTTTTGTTCTCCTTTCCAATGTGTAACATTGCATTTATTTTGGCCCTTCCAAGCCTAGTTAGGATTGATGCATGTTGGTATGGGTATGCTGTTAATTCAAAAATCTGCGCTCATGTCTATTCAAGCAGCAGATTAATTTAAGTAATCAATGGTAAACAGCATATCGCTTATTCTGTATGCTGATGTTTACCATAAAGACCAGAAATGCTGTTTTTTAGCTTAAGCGTATTCCAGCGATCCTTGACTGTAGCCATTTTGTGATTCCTGTCTCACATAGGAATAACAGCCTGTTCTTGTTTTCCCGTGTTGGGCATGACTATTTGAGTAGAGTTTGTTAAAGCTATGGCATATCTCATGTTCCGAGGTATGTTTCCAAACTGTACTATTTTTGGCACACTATATGTGTGAATGGGCATTGAGCCTGCTTGGTGTTATCACACTGAAGCAATACGGATGTAGATTAAACAAATGCTTAATGGGTAGGATGGAAATCTATGTTGGCTTAGGTGGCAATATTAGTGTGCTTTCACCCTCCTGAAGGGGTGTACACTCTGTATCACAAGCTGAAGTAAATGATTTTTGGGTGGGTTCAGGCCGCTGGCTTAATGTGGTGAGCTACCATAGTAGCTTGTCAGGTATCTTTCGGGTTTTTTTGGGGGAACCATATCTCTGGAGTGATAACTTTGCAGAGCATCATTGATTCAGTAGACAGTGCCGTTGGCCTTAATGTATCTATATAATCTGCTGATGTTTAAGCAGTTCCTAAGTTTCCCGTGAGCAGTTAGGCAGTCTGTGGTGAATGCTGTGTACATTTTTCTTATGAAAATCATGGTACAGGTGCATGCTGAACTTGTGTTATACTTGAAAATGTGACATGGTCAAAAGGTGTGACAGTAAGATGGTTTAACTGTCTTGAGTTTCTTAGGATGGAAATCTCTGCCTCACAGTGCTGTCACAGTTACTGGGCTGATATCTTTTAAATAGAATTGGAGATAAGCTTAAGCTGCCATGAATTAGGCAGAAAGAACCTAGGTAATCTTTCTGAAATTCCCTTCCTGGAAGGATTGAAACTAACTTTCACAAGTCAAGAACTTGAAGTGTGACTTTTCAGTTGCAGATACCTTTTTGTAACAAACAACCTACCATTGTTCTGTTACTCGGTAGTGGAAAACTTGCTTGAAATGAAAGTTTAAACTATCTTTGACTTCATAATTTGTCAGTTCTCCAGACTGAATGCTGATCACACCTACTGGTACAGTAACTGAATGAAATACATGCAGCTAGAGGTACTGGTAAAAATACCTGAAGTCTCTGCTTTATTGCAGGGTAATTTAGCTTCTACATCTTGGTGTGAAACCTTTCAACGCTGTGAAGTTGTGAATTTTCCAAGAGCTTGTGGTGAAGGTGGGGTGGGAAGGGAGATATTGACCCTTTGTGCATAGTTCTAACTGGAAACACTGAATTAATTGTAGTTCTTTAAACACGTTTTGCATATTATACAGCAGCAGCTCTGGAGTACGTGGGGAATTTAACAAATGCTTTTGATTGAGCAATTGCGTTGGTTAGGTAAATCACTGGTCATTAGCTTTTTTCACATTTTTTTTTTTTCTCCTTGCAATCCAGTAGTGCTCACAATCAGTTTTGGTTACTGCCTAAGGCCTCTGCAGTTTAGTCAGCAGACCGTAGTCTTAACCCCATCTTGAAAAGCACATGGTCTCTATTGCAGCACATGCCATTAACTGGTGAGTAGGCATTCTGTTTACAATGACATTTTAGGAATGTCAGCTCATACTTAGTGAACTGAAGACTCGTTCTCTGGCTAGGCTTATTTGGAAATGACAGTGATGTGATCTAAGCTTTTACTGCACTAAAGGTGAGAAGTTTGCAAGCTATTTGCATTAACTTGGTTGAAAATTGCTAGAGCTCATATGGAAAAGTTGTTAATTCACATCTGCACTAATGCTTACATTTCTAGCACTGCAGGGAGGATCTGTTCTTTGTAACAGATGTATGAGAATGCATCAAGTGGGAACATACCTCAAGGCATGTATTACAATAAACTAATTTTTAAATTACCCTTTTTTCCTTTCTATGTTCCCGGTACCTGTGGATCGGCTCAATGGTGATTGTATCGACGAACCTTGACTGCGGAACCTTCTAAAAATATATACTTAACACACATGGACATCAACTACATATAATGAACTGTTAATTCTGTTCCAATAGCGTCCTGAACGCTTTGGGCAGGGAGGTGCGGGGCCTGTGGGTGGCCAGGGTCCTAGAGGAATGGGGCCTGGAACACCAACAGGATATGGTAGAGGGAGAGAAGAATATGAAGGCCCAAACAAAAAACCCCGATTTTAGATGTGACCTGTAGTTTCATTCCAGTTTGTTTTTGTCTGTCTTGTTTAGACACCAACTTTTTAATTCTTGCATTTTAGTAAGAAAGCTACGTTTTTATGGATGTTAGAAACTTACTGACCTAATATTTGTAAGTGGTCTGTTTGGGCGAATACAATTTAATTATGTAATGCAGTGTTTCAAAACAAATTTAGCTGTTTTTTTGATGTATAACGTCCCTGACTTGATGGCAGTGTACCTTGTGCCACTGAATTCCCAAAGTGTACCAACTTTTTTTTACTGTGCTTCAAATAAATAGAAAACTAAATGTAGTAACTCTTCTTGCCATTCGTGGTTAAACATACGAGGCTAAATACCACACCTTCCGCAGTAAACCAAGAGTCTTGAGTAGAGGTCAAACTAGACCAGGGTGTGGAACTGTAGTGAAGAGTGAGATCTCTTCCTGTAATGCCTCTAGCTAAAGATTGGGTCAAATAGTAGCCTAACTTTCCAGTAGGTGCAGATTTTTTGAGCATTAATTGTGCTGCAATAAGAAAGCAAATTGAAATCTCGCAAGTGCTGTAAGATACAGTAATTAAAGCTACACTGCAAGCAGTGCAGTATGTAACAAATTTCATATTTTAGCTACGGACAATGGGTGGTGGGATGGTAGCACTTACCACCTTGGCGGTTACTGCTTGGAATCTTTTAAAGGCTTTAAGCAGAAGAGTAGCAATGGTTATTTTAAAATAAATTCAGCGAATTACTTGTATTGGCTGACTTCCTAACTAAAGGATTGTTAATGTGATATTTATATGCTCTTAAGCTGTCTTGAGATTACAGGATCTGGCCTTGCTCCGTATTGTATACTTACCTGAAATTGCTTGGCAAAAAGACCAGAAGTGTTACTTGAGTGATAAAGGGTAACTTGTTTATGTCCTCATGCTAATTGAGTGGACTGATCTGCATAGTTCGGAATACAATCATTTGTATAATGGGGACTGCAGGAACTATTCTTGAATCGTGTAGCTGGTGGGCAAATCCTAAAAACCTGTATGTAAAATACAGAAATTGGCTTGCTTGCATGATGGTTATCGCTCTTTTATTATTGATGTTTGGAGATAATGCATCAAAACTAGTATCTGAATCTGGAGTTTAATAGTTAATACTACACAGTACAAATAAACTCCCTTTAAGGTTCTTTTGTAGAAGACTTGATGAATTCGTTAGCTTGCTGCTCATTTTGTTAAGCCCCAGAAGAATCTCAAAGCATTCTGGACTCATTGATAAGGTAGTTGCTTTGCTTATTTTTACACTGTACCAGATAAGCTGGGAACGTGACTTCCCAGTGCAAAATACCTTGGTGTTAATGCAGGATACGTCAACCTGCTTGGCACAAAGTAGGTAAACTTAGTTTGGCTGTACTTCACAGGATTCCCCAACCACCGAGCATTCTGTGAGGAGCTTTAATCTTCCAAAGATCTTTCCATTCGTTGTGCTGAGCATTGGCTAATTCTAAATTCTATGCTAAATTTTCTCTGTGGTTAAAACTTTAGTGTCAGATTGCAGTATTTTAGAGTGCAGATGATCCCTCTTGCAGTGGTCTAAGTGCTGTTACTCCTTAAATAAAAAAAATAGTATGTTGTGAAATGCTGGTACCAGGTAACACCGACTTTGAATATTAAGCGCACTAAATAGCGACTCAGCTTGTTTAGTGACTGCTTCTTATTTTCCCAGAAAAGTTTGGGGGTTGATAACATGCTACAACAATGAATTGTTGTTCAGGAAATTCCGAATTGGC
>NW_009647056.1:23450-26038 GCF_000708025.1 Charadrius vociferus
TAAAAATCAGCAGTACCGATGCAATTGGCTTTACTGAAGTAGTATTAAATAATGCATATGTTTTCTGGAGGGTGTTCATGGGACACCCGCAAAAGGTGAAGTCTGAGATGGGGAATTCTGAACGTAAACATTAAATTAATTTTTTCAGTTTATTTTTCAGATTACATGTCATTCTTTATTAAAGAGATGCTGGTGCATATCCTAAAGTATGTTCTTTTGTAGTTCTGTAACTTGGAAGAGTGAAGGATGCTGATGTCCTTGTACCTTACAGAGGTGGTCTTTTGGTACCCCTGTTTTGTACGTAAGCTACTGTTGCTAGGTATTAAAAATAGCTGAGTTGCAAAACCATGATTAGTAAATAAATTGAAAGATTTGGCAGTTTTCAAAATGTGAAAGTTTGGTTAAATCTAGCTTTGTTGTAGCTGCATAAGCAGAATTTGTAAAATAAGTTCTGCTTTGAGTTGCATATATTAAACAGGCATACAATTAACTAGCCAACTTCTTTTCAAGACTTTTTAAAGGTGGTGTCTTAAAAGCTGGCAAACATGTCAACTTTAAAATCTGATAAAGTTGATAAATGTGGGAGGTGAGAAAGTTACGTTCCTTTGATCTGTTCCTATGAGGTTTTGGACTTTTTTTATAAAATCAGATTTATATATAATTGAATCTTTAAAACCACTTAGAAAAGTGCTTCGTTGGTCAGACCTGTTTTTGGATGGTCTGGATCACAGAACACATTTTTGTACTGGACTTGCAGGACATTGGCTGTTGCAATTTAGCTTGCTTTATCAAAATTGAGCCCATTTTGACACTTAGATTTCTAAAAACTGTAGCATGTAGAAACTGGTATCGCTATACATATATCTTCACGCTTTCTCAGAAATGAATACAGAATAATCTTATCTTCTGGTGTAGACACATTACACTAATCATTTATACAGCTGATGAGAAACTGCAACTGCTTTTGAGATTTTGTGGTATTTTTGTGGTAGAAAAATTCTTGGCTTCTCCTTGGCAACCATTTACTGTGGCAGCAAGTTTTTGCTGGAGTTTGAGACTGCAATTTACACTTAAACTAGTGGCCTGCTACATAACTGCACTTAGCCAGCATTTCTGCAGTTCATAACTGTGAGGAACGTAGTACCACAAATGGCAATGGACATTAGGACCCGGATGTAGTATTCCTGCTTGCTCCAAGATTCTCATTGCCGACTGCGTACAGGTAGGTAACAAGCAATATAATATAACTTGGTGACTTTCTATGTAATCTTATACTGTGGGTATTCTGACATCACACTTCTGACTGTGGAATTACAGTGCAGCACTCTTCATACCTGTATGTTAAGCTTGCATCAAAGCTGCGTGGTTTTCGGTTTTAAGCTTTGTCTTGTTCAGAGTCAATAAGCAACTTGCTGTGATTCTTAGATAAGTATTTTCAGACCCGATTCCTTTGTACATACGACTCGGCTTGTGTGGATTTTTCTTAGTTCCAATGTAATGAAGATACTCTTAGATGAGCTCTGTGGGGGAGAGGGAATGTGATCTCAAACTCAACCTAGTCAACTAGGTGCCACGAGTGCCTAGAAAAGGACTACTACTTAAACTTTCTGTAGGGACCAAATGGCCCATCTGCAGTGCATCCCTTTGTAGAGTCTTGGCTCAGTAGGAAATGCGTTAGTAATCGCTGCTCTAGCCTTTTGTGCACTCCGTGATAGTCACTTGCTAATGCAGTCAGCTTTGAGACTGATTTGGAGTATTTTTGAGGACATACAAATGAGTGCTTTAATGAGTATCCCCGTGAGTAGTTTCACAGAGCTTATTGGACATTTCAGTTGTCTTTATTTTAACCTTTGATTGACAAGCATAATGCATTCCTCTGCCTTTAATTGACAGTGATGAGATTCTGTATTTCTGCCTCGTAGACTCATCTTGGTAGCGTAATGCTCAACTTCATTTTTCATCAGTCTTGGGGATGTAATTCTAAACTCTTCATCACTGGAAATACTGAATGTAGTGTTTCAGGATTAACGTGCTTACGTTTCCAGACATCCAGACATGCTGATCTCCAGCTCTTTTGCATTAGCTCTTGAACCTGAATTTCAAGGTCCCTTGTTTCAGCACATGATCCAGCTCTTGTCTGATGTTCAGTTTATTTCAGAGGTGTTGTAATGTGTTTTCCTGCTTGTTCTGCAAAGTTCTGCTTTGCATACTTGTTTCTGGTATTATTGTCACATTTGAACCCTTCTGTGTTACTTTCCAGGCAAGACTCTTTCTGTGAACAGGGGACCTACTGGACAGCCTTGCCCTCTGCTGTAGCTATCTTTCCGTGTTCTGTTGAAAGCTTGAAGTAGCGGTTGCACCTTAAGATCGTAATAACAGGTCTTTGGTTACACCACAGTGAGTGTAGCCACACTCTAGCCAGTCAAGCAGTGACACCGCTTGTCACAGTCAGTTTGGCTTACTCTTACCCGTGACTAGAATTTAGTAGCAAAACTGATGGCAGTATGCATACTGTCATGTAGCAAAACCGAATTGTTAATCTTTAAACCAGTGCTGAGATCTGACTAGTTTCTCCAGCGTGCTCTGGA
>NW_009647056.1:26059-33403 GCF_000708025.1 Charadrius vociferus
CGTTCTATGTACTTGAACTAGCAGGTTTTTGACACTCTTGGAGCAAGCAATTCGTGACTGAACCATGGGTCTCATACCAGCTCTGACTGTGCAGTAATGAAACTTGGTGTGGTAGCTAACTTGAAAGCAAATAGTCATGTCTGCTCTAAGTCAGTCTGTAACGAGTGGGTACAAGAAATGACATTAAAGTGCTTGCATTGTGTTTCATCTTGGTTTTATCTGTGTGTGAAATACACTTTTTCTCAAAAGCTTATCTGAAGCTCAGAAGTGTGGTGTCAGAATACATATGCGTACCTGCTAGGCCCTCAGATCCACGTACTGGTGCTGTCAGGAGAGAGCACAGCATAGCGTGTATGGGGGCTTTACTGTAACATTAAGCATACAAAGTGTTGATTTGCTTGCAGTTTTCCCCATAGCTAAACACTGAGGCCTGTGAGTAGTATTAGGACTCGAGCAGTAATGGGGTTGCATGTCTCTGTTAATCATTGCCAGCTGCAGTGACATGATCAGGAAGGCCAGTGTTCTGTTCCATTATGTTAAATGAGGCTAAGCATGTTGGAAAGGGTGCATAAAAAGTATGCTGTTCTGGGTAATTACTTGGCTTCTTCCACTATTAGTAAGTTTGGAATCAGCTAATTAGCTTCAGATTTTTTTTTCTCTCCATACCAGCTAGTGGGGCTGTTAAATAGCTGCTTACTGGAAAAGGAAAAAAAGGGAGGATTGGCCTTCTCCCACCTCTGTCATTGCTGCTAGGTAATGATTGACACGTTAGGACTTGGCTGTGCAATCCCGCAGTGGTCTGTGAATACCCCATCTCTATAAATGTTGCTTCTGAACACCAGTACTGAAGACCTAACTGGGGAGGGTTGGGAGGAGTGTGGCTATAAGTGAATCTGGAGTTGCTAAATGGATGCACAAAGATATAGTATCCCTTATGCATGGTGTTTGTTGCTATGACATAGAAAACAAAACGTGCATACTATACTTTGCTCCTGAGGGCCATGATAAAACCCAGGTGGTGGGTTTGAGACTAAACTTGAACTTCGCCCTGCCTGGTCGGATCACATTGTGACCATGGTGTGATTTGTCTCCCAACTAGAGGTGTGCACAGAAACCTCGTACATCCCTAGCTGCTGACCATCGCAGTTTGCCCTCGACTTAGCTATAGTAAAAGGGTGGGTCTTCAGAAGGGGAGAATCTGTTGCCGAGCGTAAAAGCAGTCGACTGACAATGCTAACCTCTAGTGTCTTCCTTTGGCTTCTGAAGCACTTCTAGGACTATTGAACCTGAGGGCTGCTAGGAGTCCAGGGACACGGCACTGCTTCATGAAGGGGAAGAAAGAGGGCATTATAACAGGAGACAGACTAGGGTAAAATAGTTGAAGTAGCTTGACAAAATTGTTAATGCCTTCACATAAGGGATAGTATACCTCTGCCTGCAATCAAACTTCATTGTACTCAGACTGGTGATTTACGGTTTGTGCTCAGACGAGGTGCAGTTCTTCAGTCAACTACCTGCATATTCCTTCATCTCTTTACAAGCGTTTAGGCTAGCCTATTTCTGCCCCTTATTCTTCCACATAATATTTTGGAATAATTTGGAAATTCCCCCTCATAACTAATCAGTCCATGTATCTTAAAACCTTATTTTTAAGTTAGTTTTGAAATGGTCAGAATTTTCTGTGTGTTACTATAATAACTTCAGTTGTTATCCTTTAGGTGAAGATGAAAGCTGAGTGAAGCCGGAGTGCTCATCCATGGGAAGTAAGCATAACTTCTTGTTCTGAATGGGTGAAATAATAAAAGCTTCTGGACACTCGATGCTCAGTCATTGAGTACCTTTGACTTTGGTGAGCATTGAGAAATCGGTGTTCCTGCAATGCGCATAGGGTAAAACGTAGTAACGGCTGACAAGCAGTGGGGTTAAGCACCCAGACTCCATCTGGGCTTGATATCTTGACAGCAGTGGTTAAAAATAGCTTTCTAGATGTGGATCTGTACAAAAGATTTCAAAATCACCGAGTATAACTTCTAAATATCATTTTTCCAGTCCAGGAGCTGAGCATGAGCACATCCAGCACGATGCCCGGTGATATGTGGAGGGACCAAGATAACAAGTGAGCAAGTGAGTCGTTGGTGTCCGTATACTGCTGTAGGAGGTCGGCAGCCTGTCGCCCTGTGATGTATTGTGTAGTTCCTGCCTGAAACTTGCCCTTGATTCATCTCAATTTGATATAAAATTTCTGAATCTTTCTTTTCTAGAGCCAAGATATAACCATTGTTTGAGGCTTTTCAGCCCCACAGCATCAAATAAACTCTGTCCTCTGAATGCTATAGGTGGTCAAACAAGAAATAACCACTTCCACATTCAGGCTCCAGTGAATGGGGTGGGTGATTGTCAGTGAGGAGAAAGGGGAACAATAGAGCAGCTGCTTCTCAAAAGTTCATCTAACTAAAAGCTGTTCAGAAGCTACTTTTCTGAAATACTTTAATGAGCATTGAACTTTAAAAATAACCTGGAAGATGAATTGGCAAATACAAGAGCACAAGCAGATAGCGATTTAGGGAAATAAACTGACTTGCAGAGCTGGAATTAATGACATTTTCCCTCTAATTTACCACTAAAACTGCAAGGGGGAACTTCAGATATTTTAAAATCTTGTGTGAGGAGCAACATGCAGAGTACCTTAACTCACATGTGATGGGTAAGTAACAGCTTAGAGATGCCACAACTGAACCTGTAAGATGTGGAGCCGGTGAGATTCAGTTGGTGAATTCCTGTTGAATCGTGTGATTTGTGACCGCTGCTGCTGTTTCTGGGCTAGTAAAGCACAAAGCCATTTCAGATCCTTGAAATTTATGAAGTCGGTGAAAGTGTGAATGCTGTTCATTTAATCTCATGGGACATGAGAATTTAGGATCACAGAGAGCACTGGACAGGTGCGTGGCCTGTTGGGATGCACTGGTTCCCTCTCCGTGTCATTCTGTGTGATTTCTGCTGGTGGTGGTAATGTTGTTGCTAACTGCCTGCTTTGCATTTGCAGAAGATGAAGTCCGAATGCTGTGAAGAGGAGCCAGGAATGTACAGTTCTTAAAAATAAAATACTTAAATTTTTTTATACATGACGTCTTGTTTCATTCCAGGGTGTGTTCGATGGGTAAGCAATCTGTCTGTTGGAGTGTGCTATGGATGAATTCCAGAAGCACTGCCCATGATGGGGCTGTAGGAGGGGACGCTGACCGTGCATCTCCCTGTTGGGACTGTGCCATGGGCTTCCCCTTGAGGTCCCAATGCTGCAGTTCTCAGGCCGTGTCCCTCACCAGTGTGCAGCCGTCGGTGCGTTTCCAAAGTGACTGGTTTGAGGCTGTTTTTTATAAATTCCGCTTGCATCTAAGGCACTTTAAGTATTTCTGGAACATCACCCAGTCCTTCCCTCATCTGGAGTCCTGTTTACTGCTGTATTTTTAGATCATAGAATTCTAAATGTTTACATTGCCTGGTTGGTTTTTAATCGTTTTCCTGGTGATGACTGTAGTAATTAATCCCGAGATGCCAAAGTTTTAAGTTCTTTAGAAGCCAAAGAAGTGCTGGATTTAGTTCTTATAGCACAAATGACCATGGTTTATATCGCTTCATTTGATTCTTTGGACAGCTGCAGTGTGCTGCACATAAGTAGTTCATACTGTCATTTATTAAATATAATCCTTTGTTTAAATACCAAGTAGTTTAATGTGTTAAAATACACCAATGGTAGGGTCTGTTCACACAGCTGCGTTGGAACAAGGTTTTCCCCTACAGCAGCCTGAAGTCATGAACATTTGGCTGGGAACTGCCCTGCCAGACTAGAAAGATCAAAATAAGTTGGATTTAATGTGGCAAAGTTGTATGAAATGCTTGAGACGTGTCCAGTGGTGCAGGGTCAGTGCTGGGCTGGAAGACAACTCACCTGTGCTTTACATCCCAGCCAGGAAGAGCTCTTGCTTTGTCTGAAATGCTCTTTGTTTACTTCCCTCGGGGGGTTTCCTTAACGAGATAGAGGGATGTTGGTCAGAACCGCTTTAGCCACGTGGTGGGTGTTGACCATTATTTAATAGCAGCAAGCGCAGATGAGCAGCCCCGATGGTCTCTGGCGTGGTGGGGATGGTTGGACGGGGCTGTGCCTGTGCTGTCACCCAGGAGGAAGGTGCTGCTGCATTAAAAGCCTCTGAGTTTTGCTTTTCACTCTTTGATGCAATCAAGCGATGGGGTACAGGATAATCTGAGGTGCTTCACTCTGATTTGAATTCTCAATGTTATTGTCCAGATCCCGAGAAGGCTTCAGCGAGAAGAGGTTTTGTGGTTCCCCAGCAGCCGTGCTGCGAGGGGCTGGGTTGTGGTGTCTTTGTCTCCACAGCTACTGCAGGCTCACGTGGCCTTTTTTTCCCCTCAATTTCTGTTATTTTCCAGTAACTTGCCCTAATTTCTTTTCCACTGTTGCGGCATCAGCTGCTTCCTGTGTGAAACCGTTCCAGCCTGAACGTGATTCCAGCATTCATAGTGCTGAACTTCCCCTCCTGTAGCTCTGTGTAAACCCGGGCGTTGCTGCCCGTGTTGAAAGGGAGAGGATGGCAAAAAGCCCCCCCGTTTCTGTGTCGCTGTTGGCTGTTCTCCTCTCCTGGTGGGTGGCGTGGAGGTTGGGCACCAGCAGCTGGTTGTCCTCTGGCTGGTAAAGCTGATCAGCTGTTTCTGCAAAATGTTTCATTACTCTAAGTAGCTCCTGTAATTAAAAAAAAAAAAAAATCAGAAGCGGGGAGCAGGTATGAGGTACCACGCAGGTGATGTTAGAGCCCAGTCCCAGCCAGGTGGCAGATGTCTATCTGCCATTGTGTCGTTTTGCCTTGGGGGGCTTTGGGCTGTGGTGCTGTGCCAGGACTGGGGGATGGCATGGGTGGTGTGACCTGCGGGCAGGACGCTGACCGGGTGTCCGTCGGCCGTGCTGGGGTTGGTGCCTGCAGCCTGGGACAGGCAAACATGCCGTGAAACGGTTTTGCAATATTTGCACAAAAAAACCCCAACCTCTGTCCTGGCGGTGAGCAGGCTCTGCCCGGGGGTGGGGGCCAAACCCCCCTACCGCAGGAAGGAGCCGCTGATTTTTGGGGCAAAAGAAGGGAGTTTCTGGGGGCGGGTGTCCCACTAGCCCACAGCAGCAGTGACGAATGCTTCCTGCGGTGACGCCGGCGTGGGGAAACCACAACCCGGCGCCGCAGGGGTGAGGGCGCTGAGCTGCTGCAATCCGCTCGTCGGGACCGGTTTGCCCTTTTTTGTGTGTTTGTTTGGTTTGGGTGGGTTTTTTTTAAATCCTTTTTCCCTTCAAAGGCTTTTCCGGGACAGGGAGCGCTGGAGCCTGCCCCGGCCTGTTGCTGTTTCTCATCCCGCGAGCCGCAGCAGGGAGAAGCTCCAAATCACGGCGAGCAGCTCCTGGGCTGCGCTGGCAGCGGCTCTCTGCGCAGAGCCGGGGAGCGACGCGCTGCTGGGAGTAAAAATAGTGCCGCCAGCCCCACTGTAAAGCTGAGCAACCGCCGCAGCCCCGCCAAAGTGGCAGCACGGGACCGCGATAGCCGGCATCGGTGCTGGTCCAGGCTTGTGGTGCCCGCCCCGTGCCTAGAGAAACGGTTTGTACTATTTCATGATTTATTGGCATTAAAAAAAAAACCTATTTCCACTTGAATTGCAATAACGTCAGTGCCCTGTGGCTCCCCTGGGCCCTGACTCTCGCCAATCCAGGGATGCCTTTCCCGGGAGCCTCGGCGTGTGCTGCGCGGTGAGCGGCGCTGGCGCAGGCGGTGACGCAGGCCCCGGGGAGGGCGGCAGCCGCCTCCCGCACCCCAACCCCCACGGGGCCTCCCTGGTGCCGGGGGGAAACCCTCCCTGCGTAACTGTTTTATTAATTTCAAATTAAATGCCCATTTAAGGCTTCTAATCTACAGCTGCCCTAAACAGTTTCCTGCTAACAGAGCAAAGGTTACTGTGATGTTGTAACTAAACCATGACATTTCTAGGTGTTGGTTATGAGACTTATATGAGCAGCAAGACTTTCCTTTCTGCTCTGCTTTAGTTTAAATGTAATGACTGTTTATTAATCTGATTTTTTTCTGTCCAGCAATGTCTTGTCTTTCCTTTCTTACTCTGCCCTGTGTCAACATTATCTCGTTTCCTCTCTGTAATCACAGTTTCTCTTCAGTTTTTTTCTAGCTGTAGTTGCTGATTGTCCGCTGAGGTTATTGTTTCAGTAGTCTTGAAATAAAAGGAAAATGCTTCCTATATGTAGGTCTATCAGTGTCTTATTTAAAATATCCTTGATACGTACAAAATCATATTAACCTTCAGCAAAACCACTCAACATCATGGAAGTTTTAAGCAAATAACCATGTACGCCTCTGTAAGCAAAGAAATTCTGGCCAGAATGCCAGCTGAAGTCTTGTGAATATGTCAGAGTAACATCCACAATATGGGGTTTTTGGGAGGCTGGGGTGAGAGGGGTTGGGGTGCGGGGCTGAGCCCGTGGTGGGGTGAGCGCTTTGCGGGGGATGGACGTGTCGGGGTGCGGGGATGAGCCCTCGGGGGGGATGAGCGGGTTGGGGTACGGGGCTGAGTACTTTGGGGTGTGGGGATGAGCCCGTGGGGGGCGATGAGCAGCTGGGGCGCTGGGCTGAGCTCTTGGGGGTGAGGGGCAGAGCCTTTTGGGGAAAAGGCTGAACCCCTCGGGGTGCTGGGGTGCAGGGCTGAGCCCTTGGGGGGAGGGATGAGTAGGTTGGGGTGCGGAGGTGGTGGGCTGAGTACTTTGGGTTGCGGGGCTGAGCTTTTGTGGGGGTTGAACAGATTGGGACGCCAGACTGAGCACTGTGGGGTGAGGGACAGAGCCTTTCTGGGGAAGAGGCTGAAGCCATCAGGGTGCTGGGGTGCAGGGCTGACCCTTGGGGGGGATGAGCACTTTGGGAGGGATGAACAGGTTGGGGTGCGGGGCTGAGCCCTTGAGAGAGGGAGATGCGCAGGTTGGGGTGCGGGGCTGAGCCCTTCGGGCTGAGCCAGTCTGAGCCCCACGGGATGCAGGACAGAGCCTTTCCGGGGAAGGGGCTGAGCCCGCCGGGGCGCAGGGCTGAGCGGAGCAGACCCCTCCGGAGGGACTGTGCCCCCCGGCTCTGGGCTCAGGGCAGCTCCCTTCCCCTCCCACCTTTCCCAGAAGTCGCAGTTCGTGCGCTTTGCCGAGGTCTTTCCCCTGAAGGATTTCGGGTTCGTGCCGGAGCCGGGCTGGTACCTGGCGGTGGTGGGCTGGGTGGAGGTGGTGGCCGGGCTGCTGCTGGCGTT
>NW_009647056.1:34012-34281 GCF_000708025.1 Charadrius vociferus
CGCAGCCCCACCGTGGCACTGCCACCACTCCGGCAGCTTCGTTGCTAAACTCGCACAAGGTGGCCGACTCTTCCCGCCGTTGGGCCACGCCGGGCTGGGGTTGGCTCTGCTCTGCTGGAGGCTTTCCTGTTTTGGAATAAAGCCTCTTGTTTTTCACATTTTGCCTCCGCTGTTTATTTCTGCCTCCCCCCCACCTCCGACGCTGAGCTGTGGGGGCTGAGGGCATGTCCTGGGGCTGGAGGCCCTGGTGCCCTGGAGCAGCGCAGGGG
>NW_009647056.1:34292-35691 GCF_000708025.1 Charadrius vociferus
CGGCCGGGGGGGCAGCCAGCCGGCAGGGAGAGCGCACACGGGGCCGGAAGCCCCCTGGCCACCTGGAGCCACCCAGCAATGTGTCAGGCCACTTGCTGCACACCCGGGGGGTGACAGCGGCAGCACGAACCCCCAAACCCTGTGCATGGGCAGGCACGTGCTTTTTGGGGATCTCGCTCCAGTGGGGCCCCGCACCCACAGGGACCCCTCTGCCACCCCAGATGGGCACGGCCAACCCCATGGATGAACCCCCAGGTCATGTTGGAGCCCGGTGCCTCTCCAGCAAGGTGGCTGGGATGGCTGTGGGGGGAGACTGGCCATCCTGGGATGAGCAGGGGGGGTACAACACCCCCGTACCTCCAGCGGGACATGAACCACCATGGGGTGGCACCTTTGATGTCCCAAAGGAGCATCCACAAATTGCAGGACCACGCACAGCAGTGAGTCGAACCCTCGACAGAGCTTGGGGGTGGGGGGGACGGGGGACACCCAGGATGCTGCTGCCCCTAAATCCAGCTTTGAAGTGAACAAAAGCGCTAAGAGCCAGGAGGACGCAGATTCCAGCTTTCATCCCTTTTGGGGCATCCCCCTTTCCCCCCCAGCTGCTGGGTGCAGAAACTTGACCCTCCACCGCTTTCATCCCAGCGTGGGTGGGAAAAGGGCCCTGGGAAATGGTCCTAGATGTGGCTGGGGGCACACAGCGGGGTGGCCACGCCAGTAGCGGCACAGCCGGCCACCCCCGCGTGTCCCCAGTCCCGTCAGCCGGCGTAGGGGGTCTTAGCATGGCTCCAGTGGGAATCCCCCGTTACATACACACGCAGGTGCTCTCCCCGCTCCAGCTGCCCTCCCGCAGGCACTAACCCCCGCGGGGGCTTGGGATGGCGGGGGGCGGTTTCAGGCAGCCCCTGCCTCCCCCCAGTGCTTAAAGCCTTCCCCAGCCTGGCTGGGTGAGACAGCGAGGAGCAGCCGGAGGGGACGCAGCCGGTCCAGCCCGGTGGGGTAAGTAACCGGCTCGGTGTGGGTGAGATGGAGCATCCCTCCTGCAAACAGGGGTGGGGGAAGGAAAAGGAAAGAGGGACAACTGAGGGAGATGGGGGTTCCTTGGGGGTCTGCACCGGCTCTGCAGAACAGGTGAAACCCACCGGGATGAGCCCTGAATGCCCCCCCGGGCTCAGCAGCTCGTGCCCTCTGTGCCTTGGCACAGTGCTGGGTGCTGCACGTGCCGAACATGACCGTGCCGTGCTGGAAAACACCCGCTGGGTGAGTCAGTGCCACCGGCAAGGTGTGGGCAGGCGGTGACGGGAGGTGAAATAGCTGCAGCCCTGGCATACCGCCACATGCGGCACAACGGGGTTTTCCACGGCCGGGACCGGCACACAGCAAGCAGGGTGGCAAACCC
>NW_009647056.1:39060-39443 GCF_000708025.1 Charadrius vociferus
CAGAGCGCCCAGAGATGGGGGTGGCTTTGCAGAGCCGCAGCGTGGGGAGCAGGGCCTGAATCCGCCCTCGCTGTCCCCGCAGCGTGCTGCTGTCCCACTGTCCTGTGCCACCTCGGGGAAACACTCGTGTCCTCCAGTCCCGGCTGTCCCGCTGGGTGACTGATGGTGTGACTGCTGGGGACAGCAGCCTGGCTAAGGACCGCAGCGCTGGGATGGGGACACAAAACGCCAGGACATGGCTGCTTCAAAACCCGCTCCAGGCACCTGCCTGGGTCGTGGCCCCCCGTGCGTGGGGCAGGGGCTTCCACGCGGCATCGCGGGCGGCTTCGGGGCCGGCGGGGCGCCAGGGCCGGGCATGTGCCGTGGTGTGTCTCCCGCCACCG
>NW_009647056.1:40801-42955 GCF_000708025.1 Charadrius vociferus
CTGGGGGGGGCGCGGGGCGTCCCGGGGGGTGCGGGGAGCTGGCACAGAGCACAAGCCGAGCGGTGACTGTCACCGCGCATCCAGGCTGCGTGGTACAACCCAGGCTGGCAGGCAAGGAGAGCTTTCGGGGGGCCCGGGTCTGGGTGCCTCTCTCCTCTCATCACCTTCCTTCTCCCACACGGTTGGGTTTTGGTGGAGGAGCCAGTCCGGTCCCTCCAGCCCGTGCCAAACCTGCAGAGCAAGTTGGCGCTGGGACTGCTCCTCTCTCTCCATCCCGTGACATCCAGCCCTGCACGTCACCTCCCTCGTGGGACGCAGGGCAGTGCTGCCCGCAGCAGGTCCCTGCCAGCTCCCCGGGCCAGGCACAAAGCCCCGAGCGGGCAGGAGGGGACAGAGAAGGGTTGTTGGGTGCCGGTTGCCCCCACAGCAGTCCGGGCTGGGAGCAGGTGGCCTCCCTTGGTGTAAATTGGGGCAGGATCGACCAGCAGTGCAGATTCTCCTTTAGGAAATGGATGTCGTTTCCCGTCTATCTCGGTTCCTCATCTCTGTGCTCCCAGTGTCCCCCCCGCACGCATCCGTGGCTCCTGGCCCTTGAGGACCCCGTCTGCTGGGAGATGGAGCAGGTGGGCGGCCGCTGGGAGACGGGCATGGCCATGCTCGGGAGGCTGGAAGGAGGCACGTCAGCCCTTTCAAAGCATTTGTTCAAGCGCTGGCAGGGCCGAGAGGGAAAAAATAGCCATCAAAGTGACTGTGGAGCGTCTGAGCTGGAGGGGCCCCTCCTGCCTGCGGGGGCGGCGAGAGCATCGGCGCGGGGATGGCGCAGGTGGGAGCCGTGTTTGGGGCTGCCTTGGGCACTGTTACCCCACCGAGCCCGGGCACCAGGACCGGCTCCGGGCATCCCTGCTGCGGGAAGCAGGGTGACACAACCGTGGTGTCCCCATCCAGCCTGGGCGAGTTGAAGCTGAGCCCTCGGTGCCCAAATCTCTCTCCTAAGCGCCAGGGCTTGTGCCGCGTGGGCTGGAGGAGCATCACCCAGCCCTCCTGCCGGGCCTGGCCCCCAGCAGCCTGGGCAGGGTGCGGGGAGGGAGCGGAGGGCGGTGGGGAGCCCGGGCTGGGGGTCCCTGGGGGCCCTTCCTTCAGCCTCCCCATCCCCAGCTCAGGACAGAGCTGTGGTGGGACCTGCGGGATGCAGTGTCACTGCAGGAGAGCACGAGGTGGGTGGCCACACTTGTGCGTAGGTCTCCACTGGTCTGCCCACCCATGGGGGCACAATCTGGCCCCATGCTGGGGTCTCGTGCCCCGGCAGTGCTGCTGCTGCTGGGGCTGGGGCTCCAGATCCAGGTTTTGCAGACGCTTGTGTCTCTCTGACAAGCTGATCCTAAACCCTGGATCCCACCCAGCCAGAAATTTGGATCTGGAGCCAAAGGTGACTCTTGGCCCTTATTGCCATCACGGGCAAAGCTAAAATCTGGATCTGAGAAGTGACATGAGGAGCCTGGATCCGGCTCAGGAGCTGGACGTGTGGCTTGTGCTCCTTCTGCCCATCAAATTGGATTTCCCGAAATAGCCTGTTGAAGACCAGGGCCCGGCAGGGACCAAATGACAGGTCACCAGGGGTGTGGAAGCCCCACCATGATCCTGGCTGCCTGCTTCAAGACGTTGGCAGCCAGCAATAATAGTAATATACGGTGCCATTGCCGGGAGAGCGCAGCGCTGGAGAGCTAAGAATAGCAGGCGAGACGTGCCGGCAGCCGGGGGGGCTGGCGGGGGGGGCTGGTGGCCGGGGGACACGCGGTTGGATGTGTCCTGGGGGACCTCCTGGTGATGGGGTGGCTGGAGGTGGCTGCCTGCCTTCCTCCCGGGGGGGAGGACATCCCCGCGGTGCAGGTGGCACGGGGCACGGCGGGTGCCAGCGGCAGGCAGAGCAGTGCCCAGTAAAAACCCCTGCGTAGTGCCCTTCAACGTGGCCTCAGGGCTTTGCCGTCCCCAAGAGATGGGGGTGAAGCCTGCGCTGCCAAAGTGCTCCATGGCCTTGGGATTGTGGCCATCCTGATGGCCCCGTGAAACGCGGTCCCCCGGCGAGCGGCAGCACAGATGGGGCCACCCTGGCGTGATGGAGGGGGACAGACTCCAGCGCAGCACCCCGTGCTCCCC
>NW_009647056.1:45473-46565 GCF_000708025.1 Charadrius vociferus
CCCCCGTGGGTACGAAAGCCGAGCTGCAGGCAGGCCGGGCTGCTCTCTGCCAGCCATGGCAGCGGCACGTGGCATCAGAGCAAGTGCCCATCAGATTAAGGAGAATTAATTTGTACTTCCCCCATTTCTGTGGGGCCGGGGTGCTGCAGGCGCCCGGTGTCCCCCTCCCTCCAGCAGCTGTGCTCCTGCAGGTCCCGTGCCAGCGCCTCCACAATTTGCCCTCAATCCTAATTAGATTTTCCACGTCCCCCTCCCCAGCTCACTCCTCCCCAAATGCTGGAGTGGGAAGGAGCCATGACATGGTTTCTAATCAGCTCCTGAATTCAGATTTCTCTTGGCTGTCGTGTGAGGAGGCTTCTGGCTGCCTTTGTCTGGTGCTGCCCGAGCAGGGTGCTGCTCTGTGGTTCCCATCGATGCCGTGGCGGCCGGCAATGCCGGTGCCATGGGAAGCGAGTGGCTCAGTGCCACGCGTGGAAGCAGCCGGGAGACCCTACAAGAAACACAGCGCTGTTTGGAGCTGGGCACTTGCACGAGCATCACCAGCACCCACAGAACCTGCCACGCGCTTGCCTGGTGGGAGCCAAAGCCAGGGCCGGCAGGTGCTGGGGCTGCCACGTGGCACGGCGGTGCTGTGCCGGCAGGGCCGGCTGCTCCTGGCATGCACGGAGCACCGCTGCTGCTGTTTTCCTGGGGCTCATTCTGCGTAGCTCCTGCGGGGCCGGGCATCTGGTGTGGGAGCAGGGCACTGTGCCCCACGTGCCCGTCCTGGCACAGCTCCGCCGCGGCCAGTGCGTTGCTGGGTTTGGCTCCTTCCCCGGCACCCGGACCTCATCGGCAGCGAGTTGTGGCTCTGAGCGAAGCCAGGGGATGCAAACACTTCCCAGGGCTGCCAAGCCCCAATTAATAGCCTGTGAATCATGATGCCGTTGGAAGAGCAGATGTTTGCGGCGTGGTTGCCAGCGCTCGGTGTTTCACCGAGGGTCTGTTTGGCCCTCAACCGGCAGCTTCGGGCGGCAGGCGGTGGTAGGAGCCTCGCTGCCTGCCTGGCCCTCTTCCCCGGCGGGGGCCGGAGCCGGTTGGGCTGGGGATTAG
>NW_009647056.1:48211-49111 GCF_000708025.1 Charadrius vociferus
CCCCCTGCGCTGGGCTGGGGGCTGCGTCTGCTGGGCCAGCGTGTGCTGGGGGCTGTGCCCGTGCTGAGCTCACCCTTGGGGAAACGGCGCGCTCAGCCCTGGGGACACGGTGGTCTCAGCGCAGGGTCAGGATGAGGGAGGTGAGACGCCGTTGCTCCTGGCCCAGCTCTGCACGGGGCCAATGCTGCGCTGCCTGTCCCCCCGCCATGCAGCATGGGGGTCTGTGGCCGGTGTGGGGGCAAGGAGGGAGCAGGCTGTGCACCGGGGAGGCTTTGCTGTGCACTCAGAGCCGAGGGGATGTGCTGGCCTTGCCTGAGACCCCGTGGGGTGGGTGTTCTCTGTGTCCCGCAGGGCTTTTCCTGCCCCACTGCAGAGCAGGGAGCAGAGTCCCAGGGCAGCCATGCCCAGCATGTCCCAGCAGCGTGGGGAGCGGGGCAGGGCTGCACCTCTGTGTGTGCCAGCGGTCCCCTCTGCGGTGTCAGTGTGTTGGCCCATGGGTGGAGGTGGGGAGCCCCGGCCCTGCCTGCCTGCCAGACCGCCCCGCTGCCGGTGAGCAGCACAGCCGGTGCCAGCATCTGTGCTTCAAGCTTTGTATCTTTGGTTTGCTCCTTGGCACAGTCATGGTGGCAGTCAGGTCCCTCTGTACCTCTCCATGGTTTTCCCCCACCACCTTGCCTCTCCACCAGGCAAACCTGTATTCTCCGGTGTGTTTTCTTGGAGGGGAAACTGAGGCAGGAGGGAGGGAAGTAGCAGAGCCCTCACCCGATCCCCGCCATCCTCAGGCTCGGTCCCACGCCTCACCTCGGGTTTTTTTTTCCTGCCAAGTGATGCCAACAGCCGGGGGGGGAAGTGAGGGCATCCCGGGACACGGCCCACGGCTGTGTCTGCCCGGGGCCCTGG
>NW_009647056.1:49539-50297 GCF_000708025.1 Charadrius vociferus
GGGCCCCCAAGTCTCCATCACGCCCTGCCGGGTTTGGGGCGGAATGGAAAGGTGCTGCCGGCTCTGCTCGGTGCACCCAGGTGGGCGCAGAGTGGGCGATGTCGCGTGCCTGGGGTAGCACTGCTGGCTGGGGACACTGCGCCCACCTCTGCCCCTGGAGCTGTGTCCCCAACCACAGTGCCAGTGTCAGTGCTCCCAGCACAAAATGTCAAGCCATGCAAATGAGGCTGCAGGAGCGGCTGATTGAAGGGCCCTGCCCCGCCTTGGAGTTGCAATCAAATATGCAAATGGCTCCCGAGGAGGCTAGTGAAGGCTATTAATAGTGGGGGATGAGGCTGTGAGAAAGCATGGTGTTCCTTGAGAGGAAGAGGCTGGGGGCTGAGCAGGCTCTGCTTTATCCCTCTGCCACGTGTGTGCCACCCGGGCAGGCACCCGCCTCTCTGCCGATGCCCCGGATGGGGTGGTGGGGGGCCCTGGCAGGGACCCCACAGACACCAGGTATCGCTTTGGCCACTGTGACCCTTTGCAGGCTGGGTGCTGCCTGTGTGCCTGCGCTCCTGTCCAGTGTCCCGCACGAAGGGTGCGTGTCTCCATGCCGAGCTGCCGGAAAACCCCCCGGGGAAGGCACATTTGCTGAAAATGTGGGGCTGAGATTTTCCCCTTGGGGAGTCTAACCTCTAACGAGGAGGAATTAGGTACCAGGGGGGACCTGGGCGTTGCTGGGGGGATTGCTGTGGGTCAGCCGGGCAGGGGGAGGT
>NW_009647056.1:50336-51367 GCF_000708025.1 Charadrius vociferus
GGGCTGAGGAGGGTTCCTCCCGGCCCCCCATCCGTCACGCTCCGCTTTCATCTCCCCTCCTCTCTCCTGGTTTCCTTCCGTTGCCATCGAGGCAGAGGATGTTCCTCTCCTGTCAGCTCCAGTGTGAGCGTGAGGTGGGTTCCCACCGTGGCGCTGGCGGGGACCGCGCTGTCCCCAGTGTCCCCAGCTGGCGCAGGGGGCTCGGTGCACTTGGGTCCCCACTGCAGCTCCTCTGCCCTGTCTCGCGGGTTTCAGGAGCCGGGAACCACCTGACCTTTTTAGAAAACTGTGGAAGTAAGGCTGGAGACAACAGTAACTAATTATTTAAAATCTGAAACTGGAATAATTAGCCCAATTAACAGTCTCAGGTGACGTCTTATTCCATCTGATAATGGCCTGAGGAAGAGGGAAATTAATTAACCTGTCAGCCTGACGTTTGTAGGTCACTGCTGGCTCCTCGCACCCATCCGGGCGGAAGCAGGGACGGTTTGGGGGTGCCCATCCCGCTTGGTGCAAGGGCTCTGCATCTTTTGGGGGTCTCAGTGTGGGGAGCGGTTGGGGGGCTGTGGGTGAGCCCAGGCAGCAGCAGGGGGAGATGGGTTGGGGGGTGAGGGGGAAAGGGTGCCCTGGTCTAAGGCTGGGGTGATGGGCAGGGGGACAGGGCTTGGCATCCCCCTGGAACGCCATCAGCGCAGGTTCGTTAGCGAGGAGGCAGCTGTAGGCCTTTAAGGTTGCTGTGGAAACAGTGGTGCTCGTTACTGGGAGGAGCATCCTGCTTCCCAGGCAGGGCCCCCCCCATCGCTGCGGGAGGGGGACCCCTGCCCCGGACACCTGGGACATGCAGACCCCCATGTCTGGGGAGGGACATGGCAATGCCACAGCCGTGCACGCGCAGGCGGGTGGCATTGGCTGTGCAGCTCCCTCTGGCACGGACCCCTCCGGCCCCCGGCTGTTCCTTGGCCGGTGGTGCCAGGCAGGGCTGCACACGCATGGATGACACGCATGGACACACATGCATCCCTGCAGAGCGC
>NW_009647056.1:52441-53171 GCF_000708025.1 Charadrius vociferus
CCCGCCGGTGTAAATCCCTGCGGCGCGGCTGGCACGAGCATGGTGGCTGCCTCCCGTCGGGCCAGGGCGTTCCAGCCTCCCCGGGGGTTTTCGAGCCGGGTTTCCCGTGGGGCCATATGGTGCACAGCCCAGCACGGCCGTCCCTTCTCCGTCTCACTCTCCTGCCTGCTGAAATGAGAATAAAATGGTGATAATGCTGCAGTCATCCTCTGGAAAGGGCTCTGAGGCAGATGAAAAGCCCTACTTAAGAGTAAGGCCATTATTATTAATAACTCGGAGCGAGGCTGTAAATTCAGCCGACACAGGTATTATGGGAAACGAACCTGTTCCCATGCTGGGTCCGAGGCTGCCCCGGTGTGGGATGGGGACAGGAGAGCGGGGCTGGACGGCCGCACGGCTGCTGGCTGGGTCGTGTCCGCAGCCTTTGGGGCAGCATGGCTGGTGGGGGCAAAACCTTTTGGCAGACACCAGCTCCATCTGGGCTCGCAGGGACGATTTCTTGGCTTTTCTGGGAAGGTTGGAGGTGTGCGGGAGGGGGTCTGGAGCGCGGGTCTTCCCCCAGCGGGACAGGAGGTGGGTGAGGTTTGCAACAAGGCTGAGGCCTGGCTGAAGCTCAGGACAGGGGTGATGCAGGCTGCGAGGAGCATGGCAGGGACTGGCACCAGGGCTGGGTGCGGGGACAGGGGACACGGTGCTGTGGCCGGCACAGGGCTGGGCTGTGCAGCACACA
>NW_009647056.1:53390-54045 GCF_000708025.1 Charadrius vociferus
GCGGTTACCGGGAATGGGCAGAGCGGGGTGTGGGGCCGAGCACGGGGTCCTCTGGGGACATGGGGTGCCGTGGCCATGGGCTCGTGGTGCTGCCTGCGCCCGGCTCGGGAGCTTCTGCAGGGGAACGAGCTTTGATATAAATATCTTTTTGCTCAGCACACGACCTACTTTCCAGACAATGCCATTAGCCTCCCGACTCCCTCATTCATCTTCCGCTGTCCTCCCCCAGCCCGCCCCACAGCAGCACCCGCGCCGGCACTGCACGCCTGTCCATGGTGCGGCGACTCAGGATGGGCACTCGCCTCGGTGGCACCATGGGGACCCCCGTGCTGGGGCTCGGGGCCAGCCCTGTCACTGCTGGGGGGGCTCTTGCTGTTTGGCCTCTGCCCCTGCTATGGCCCTGCAGGGGGTGGCCGGGTCCCCTTTGGGGTTTCTCCACCCCATCCCAGAGGGTACTCAGCTCTGTCGTCCCTTCCCTCTGCCCTCAGCGCTGTTCCCTGACGCGGTGCATGCCCTGGCTGGCAAACAGTCTCGTCCAGGGACAGCCTCATCCAGGGACAGCCCTGTTGGGGACATCCTCCTCTGGTCGGGGGGGAGCAGAGGGAAGCGGGCAGCAGCCAAGTGCTGGCTCCGGGCTGGCCCCGGGGCAGCGGGG
>NW_009647056.1:54879-55085 GCF_000708025.1 Charadrius vociferus
CCCCGCACCGGGCCCACGCTAAGAGCATTGTGCAGAATTATGTATTTAAATATTTAGGTTTTCATCAGCTTTGCAAATTAAGCCCATCCATTAAAGCGGCAGTTTGGGTTCTCCACTGGTGAGCTGGGCTGCGCCGTGCCACGGGCTCGCTGTGCCATTCCCAGCCCTGGCCCCGAGGGACCCTGCGGGGGGGGATGCAGCCCGGG
>NW_009647057.1:0-1289 GCF_000708025.1 Charadrius vociferus
GGATGAGCCGGGGGAAAACTCCTCCCTCGATGGTCTTGGGGAAGAATTTGGGGCTGTACACGAAGATTTGGGTGACCCACAGCCCAAACTCCTCCAGAAACACCCCCAGGGAGAGGATTTGGGGCTGAATCCCAACATCAGGGGGTGGAAAACAGGATGAGCCGTGGCCAAACCCCCTCCCGGAACGGTCTTGGGGAAGAATTTGGGGCTGAAAACGAAGATTTGGATGAACCGCAGCCCAACCCTTCTGCCCCAAATCGCCCCGGGGGCCGAATTTGGGGCCAAACCCGGGACTCGGAGGGGGAGAAGGCGTTTCACCCCCACCCCCACCTTATACTCGAGGGCGGCGGCGTCGAGGGGGACGAGGCGGTGAGCGCGGTGAGCGTGGGAGATCTCGCAGAGGAGGCAGACGGGAGCTTCGTCGTCGCGACAGAAGCGAACCAAAGCTTGGCCGTGAAGCGGGCAACGGTTTTCCTCGCCGGCTTTTCGTTTGGAGCCCCGAAGTTGTCGGGCGGCTTCCACCATGTTACCCAGTTGACGGTTGGGACGGAGAGAACGGTGGCGGGAGGTTTTGCGGCAAACGGGACAAGGGAAATCGCGAACCAGTTCGGCCCACCAGCGGGTGATGCAACGGCGGCAAAAATTGTGACCGCATTCGATGATGACGGGATCCTGAAGGTATTCCAGGCAGCCGGCGCAGCTGGCTTCCACCCGCAGCGTCTCCAGGGGGTCGGCACCCGACATGGCGGCGGCCCCTAAAATTCGGAGACGGTAGAAGGCGTCCGGAAGGGGTTTTGGGGAGAAAAGAGCTTAAATCCGTCAAAGCGATGAAAAAGTTTGAGTAGGAAACGAAGGCGAGGCGGCGGTGTGGACTCAAAAGCGGTTTCGGGGAGAAACCAGCTCGATTCCGGCGAGGCGACGAGGTGGGTTTAGCAGGAAGCGATGCCGAGGCGGCGGCGCGGATTCCAAGTGGTTTTGGGGAGAAAAGAGCTCAATTCCGTCAAGGCGATGATGTCATCGCGGCAGGAAGCGATGCTGAGGTGACGGCGCAGTTTGCAGGAGGGTTTTGGGGAGAAAGCAGCTCTCAATTCGGTCAAGGCGATGATGTCATCGCGGCAGGAAGCGACGCTGAGGTGACGGCGCAGGTTGAAGGAGGTTTTTGGGGAGAAAGCAGCTCGATTCCGTCAAGGCGATGATGTCATCTTCCTGGGAAGAGATGCTGAGGGGACGGTACAGGTTCGAAGAGGTTTTTGGGGTGAAACCAGCTCGATTCCGTCAAGGCGATGATG
>NW_009647058.1:0-1206 GCF_000708025.1 Charadrius vociferus
AGCGCGGTGACGGGGATGGGGAGAGCTGTGGGGATGGCAGTGGGGACACGTCTGCGCGGGGGAGCGGCCGTGGGGACAGCGGTGGGGACAGCGGTGGGGACGCTTCACCGTGGGGATGACGATGGGGACGGGGACAGAGACACGTCACTGTGGGGAGGAAGATGGGGACAGCCATGGGGCCACGTCGCTATGGGTCTGGCCAGGGGGCTGGCCATGGAGACATGTGGCTATGGGTCTGGCTGTGGGTCTGGCCATGGGGACATGTTGCTATGGGTCTGGCCATGGGTCTGACCATGGGTCTGACTGTGGAGACACATGGCTGCGGGTCTGGGCGTGGGGATGACCATGGGGATGACCACGGGGACACGTGGCCGTGGGGATGACCATGGGGATGACCACGGGGACACGTGGCCGTGGGGATGACCATGGGGATGACCACGGGGACACGTGGCCGTGGGGATGACCATGGGGATGACCACGGGGACACGTGGCCGTGGGGATGACCATGGGGATGACCACGGGGACACGTGGCCGTGGGGATGACCATGGGGATGACCACGGGGACACGTGGCCGTGGGGATGACCATGGGGATGACCACGGGGACACGTGGCCGTGGGGATGACCATGGGGATGACCACGGGGACACGTGGCCGTGGGGATGACCATGGGGATGACCACGGGGACACGTGGCCGTGGGGATGACCATGGGGATGACCACGGGGACACGTGGCCGTGGGGATGACCATGGGGATGACCACGGGGACACGTGGCCGTGGGGATGACCATGGGGATGACCACGGGGACACGTGGCCGTGGGGATGACCATGGGGATGACCAAGGGGACATGTGGCCGTGGGTCTGGCCATGGGGATGACCATGGACATGTGGCCATGGGGATGACCACGGGGATGACCACAGGGACACGTGGCTGTGGGGATGACCATGGGGATGACCATGGGGATGACCAGGGGGACACGTGGCCGTGGGTCTGGCCATGGGGATGACCAAGGGGACATGTGGCCATGGGGATGACCATGGGGATGACCATGGGGATGACCATGGGGACAGGTGGCCGTGGGTCTGGCCGTGGGGCGGGCGCGGGGCTCACGGAGAGGATCTGGTCGCCCTTGCGCAGCTCCCCGCTGAGGTCGGCCGGGCCCCCCGCCAGGATGAAGGAGATGAAGATGCCTTCGACGTCCTCTCCC
>NW_009647058.1:2224-2910 GCF_000708025.1 Charadrius vociferus
TCCCCGGCGTCGGGGACAGCGTTGGGGACAGCGTTGGGGACAGCGTCGGGGCTGCGACACGGCCACCCCGGGAGAGCCACCGCGTCACCGTCCCCTGGTGACGGACAGCCTCTTGTCCCTGACCCGTGTCCCCAACATGTCCCCGACCTTGTCACAGTCCCAAACGTGTCCCCACCGTGTCTCCATCCCTGTCCCCATCCCATCCCAAACATGTCCCCATCCCCGGGGTGTCCCCATCCTGTCCCTGTCTTCGTGGTGTCCCCATGGTGTCCCCGTGGTGTCCCCATCCCCATGGTGTCTCTGTGGTGTCCCCATGGTGTCCCCGTCCCCATGGTGTCCCCATCCCCATGGTGTCTCTGTGGTGTCCCCATGGTGTCCCCGTCCCCATGGTGTCCCCACGGTGTCTCCATCCCCAGGGTGTCCCCGTCTTCGTGGTGTCCCCATCCCCATGGTGTCCCCATCCTGTCCCTGTCTCCGTGGTGTCCCTGTGGTGTCCCCATCCCCGCGGTGTCCCCATCCCCATGGTGTCCCCATGGTGTCCCCGTCCCCGTGGTGTCCCCATCCCCATGGTGTCCCCATGGTGTCTCCATCCCTGCAGTGTCCCCATCCCCATGGTGTCCCCGTGATGTCCCCATCCCCGCAGTGTCCCCGTGGTGTTTCCATCCCCATGGTGTCCCCATCCCCAT
>NW_009647059.1:0-1571 GCF_000708025.1 Charadrius vociferus
AACAGAAAATTGGTTCTGTTTTGCCTCTCAAACCAGGACAATCGCGCTCAGCATAAAAGCTGAGTGATCAAAACTATCAGCCTCTTTCTTCAATGGCCAGAGTCGGAGGAGGACTCTGTCTGCCTTTGATCCTGATGTGTGAGTTCCTGAATCCAGTTTCTGAGTTCAGTTTCCGTCCATTGCTGAATCCAGTCTGGGACTTTCCCGGTGCCTGCTGGAAACATGATTGTCTTAGTTTTAGTTTTCATTTTAATCCATTCATCTCTCTCATTCTTCTCTCCCTTGGGGGAGAGGTGAAGAGAGCAGCTGTCATTCGTTTTAGTGGCCAGCCCAGCCCAAAACACGAGAATGGCGTTCATTATTTTTGAAAACTAGAACTGAATTTCTTATACACACACAAGCTTGCTGCCTCTGGTTCTGTCTACAACTATCACAGCTATCTACAACAAAGATAACAGGACCATTGAGACACCAGGAACCGGTTCTCCCCAGAACTACCTGGGGGGCTTTGGCAACCAGATAAGGACAGTTCATCAAAACAATACTGTGATAAAGAGGAGTAAATGACTACCAGAGGATTCTGAAAGACCACGGAGAGACTATAATGCGACTACAGGAGTAATAACCTATGGTAATGAGTTCCCCGGAAAAGTAATGAACATGTTACTAGTTTCTCGGAAACCTTGTGAATATGTATATATGGCATGTATATAAGCTGTATCACTAAACCTTTACGGCACGCGCATTAGGAGGAGCGATCCCCTGTGCGTCCAGCGCTGCAATAAAGAATACCTGCTTAATAGTCACCAAGACTATTGAGTCCTGATTTCAACTTTTCATGGCATCATTTTGGCATCCCAGATGGGACCCACTCTGCTCAGTTGCAGGACCTGCTGAGAACAGGACTCCCTAGGGTACCCCTGGGATTTCCAGAGGGACTCCTCGCCTCAATCGGATCACTGCAGGAGCAGATAAGGACCATCTAACAAGGTATTCTTTAAGTATTCTTTAAGCTTTCAGTATACAGGTAAAATGCATTCTGGTTTAAGGGATTGGTCAATAGGGGGTTCCCATAAGTCATGAGAGACGTCTTACGCAGGGCGATGTATACCAGGCTACTAGTGCCTGAGGGTATACATTTGGTAATGGTACAAAACTTTGCATGTTTGTACTTCTGGTTATGTGCACGCTCGCTGTGAGTAGTATACTCTGGTATGTAGTACATTGGTACAGGCCCGGTGGTAAGCTTCGTACTTCTGTAATAACGTACTCTGTGGCGGTATTGATTTATTGGTATTGAACTCGGATATACTCATAAGGAATCGTTTACAGAAAATTTATTTGGATTTGGTACTTATGTGTGTATGGACTGAGTTGCGACTTGTGTGTGAATGAAATAAGTGACTGAGACGCGGTATAGCTGCGAAGCAAGTGCAGAGTTCCGATCCGCTGTTCCATTATCCCACGAGGGGTGCGGCCAGAGATGAACAAAGCCAGTGTAGGGTCTCAAGATCCTTATAACTTAATTGTTAACTCTGTTATTCACCAGTATTTTGTTACGCACATATTAA
>NW_009647060.1:0-4917 GCF_000708025.1 Charadrius vociferus
GGGAGGTGCTGGTGACTCTCTTGAGGGCCGAGAAGCCTTGCAGAGGGATCTAGATAGATTGGAGCATTGGGTAATCATCAATGGCATGAAAATTAATAAGAACAAATGCCAGTTTCTGTACCTGGGATGGGCGTAATGCCAGGCACAAGTGTAGACTGGGAGAGGAGTGGCTGGAGAGCAGCCCTGCAGAAAGGGATCTGGGGGTGCTGGTTGTCAGCAGGCTCTATAGGAGTTAGCAGTGTGCCCTGACAGCCAAGAGGGCAAACTGCATTCTGTGTTGCATCAAACACAGTATAACCAGCCAGTCAAAAGAGGTGATTATCCCACTGTATTTAGCATTGGTGCAGCCTCACCTTGAGTACTCTGTGTATTTCTGGGCCCCACAATTTAAAAAGGATGTTAAAGTACTTGAATGCATCCAGAGGAGGGCAACAAAGCTGGTGAAAGGGCTGGAAGACATGTCCTATGAGGAGTGGCTGAGGACTAGTTTGGAGAAAAGGAGGCTGACAGGCAACCTCATTGCTCTCTACAGCTTCCTGAGGAATGGAAGTGCAGACAGAGATGCTGATTTCCCTGGTATCCAGTGACAGGATATGTGGGAATGGTTCAAAGCTGCATCAGGGGAGGTTCGGACTTGACACTTCTTTACCAAGAGGGTGGTCAGACAATAGAACAGGCTTCCTAGAGAGATGTCAATTTTTAAGAGGCATTTGGCCAACACCCTTTATAATATGCTTTAACTTTTGGTCAGTCCTGAAGTGGTCAGGCAGTTGGACCAGCTTATCTTTGTGGGTCGCTTCCAAATGAACTATTCTATTCTGTTCTGTTCTATTCTATTCTATTGTTAATAACTGAAGAATATTAAATCTTACTTGTTGTCCAGTCAAATGGAAGGAATTCTAGGGAAATCGCAACTCTCACCAGACAAATTAGATCTAAGCTGATGGCAACGAAACAAAGCTCATGGTGGGGGGACTTTCATAATCTGATGGGATTTTTTTAAGGTTGAACAATGATGGGTGTCTACTCATAATGGGAATTAATTTGTCTGAAATTCCAACACCTGAAAACACTTGTACATTTGGCATGGTTGATGTCAGCAATTTGTTTTGCAAAATTGAACACTTTTACCACCCTAAGGGTTGATTTTAGAAAACATGACTCATATCATACTAACAATTAATCATGTTCATAAGTTCCATGGGTATAAAGTATATAAGCATTTTATATGGCATTTGATGGTCTAATCTTAAGTGATTTGTGTTCATTTAGATGTACTTAAGAAATTAGATTTTTTTTTCCCACAGGTAGTTTTTTAAATCAGCAGATACATTTATTAATGATCATTCAGAAACCTTCATTAATTAGGAAGAGCAAAGCAAACCTTAAAGTGCTTACAAATGTCAGCCTGGAAGTCAGATAAAATAACTGAAGCCTAGAAGTTATTTGAGTGCATCTGAAAGCAGTATTTAAGCTAAGGTATATTTTCATCCTTCTATTGGTCTCTGTGTCTTTCCACACAACATATATACACAAATATAATCACTAAAATAGAGAATTATGCCAGATTGTTCCAAATTTATTTCCTGTTAAATCATGCAGACACTTAAATCAAACTATTGCTTAAGTTGCATATATTCAAAATTCTTGGGCTATAACTATAATTACTATTATTATTTGTTATCCCAGCTTCTCTTTCAAGAGCTTGTGTTGTCCTGTATTGCATTGCTTCAGTGACTAGACAGGTTTTCTTATTATTGTCACCTCATTATCTGTAATTTCAGATTTCATTAAAAAAAAAAAAACAACAAACCAACATCCTCCCTCCAATAATATAGTCTCCTATAAAACATAATAAAAGAAAACTCATTACTACCATTGCACTGTCCACTCTCAAAAAAGTAAGTGAACTGAAACTGCTCT
Organism: Charadrius vociferus; assembly: GCF_000708025.1. NCBI lineage: Eukaryota > Metazoa > Chordata > Aves > Charadriiformes > Charadriidae > Charadrius > Charadrius vociferus. The sequence continues at coordinate 1,924 of NW_009647060.1, forward strand.
GGGCACTGCAGCTGATATTCTCCTGCAGCCTGTGAAAGAGACCATGGTGGAACAGAGAATCACACTGCAGCCTGTGGTGGACCCCATGCCAGAGCAGTTGGATATTTCCTGAAGGAATTGAGGCTTATAGAGAACCAATGCTGGAGCAAGGGAAAAGTGTGAGGAGGAAGGAGCGGCAGAGAAGAACTGTTATGTACTTACTGTAACCCCCCCTGCCCCATTCCTAATCTCCCCTATGCTACTTGGGGGAAGGGAGGTAGAGGAGCCAGGAGTGAAGTTGAGCCTGGGAAAAAGGGGTGGATGGAGGGAAGGTGTTGTCAACTATAAACATAGGTCTTACCACTCTGAGAGGAAACTGAACATTAGGAAAGAATTTTTCACAGAAAGGGTGGTCGGGCATTGGAATAGGCTGCCCAGGGAGGTGGTTGAGTCACCATTCCTGGATGTGTTTAAGAGCTGTTTAGATGTGGTGTTGGGGGATATGGTGTAGGGGAGAACTTTGTAGAGTAGGGTAGATGGTTGGACTTGATGATCCCAAGGGTCTCTTCCAACCTAGACAATTCTATGATTCTATGAAACAGTTTCTGCACAATATGCTGTTAATTTCAGTCGTTAGACGAGGCCTACCGAAAAAGTAAAGTTACTGAACAAAATTGGTCCTGTTTTACCTCAAACCAGGACAGCTCTCAGAGAGATAAGACCTGATTATTTATAATTATGCCAAGGAATGGTATGCAGAGAGGCTCTTGCTTATACTTATTGCTATAACAAACAAGGCCAACCAACTTTGTTATTTGCCCCATTGGAGGGTCAGAAGCGAAAAAGCATTGAGGGGTGACCCAAAACTGACCAACAGGGTATTCCATCCCATCTGCCTCAGGCTCAGTATAAAAGCTGATGGATCAAAGAGCCAGTCTCTCTCTTTTCTTTAATGGCCAGCATCCGAGGACTCTGTCTGTCTGCCTTTGATCCCGATCCGTGTGTTCCTGAATCCATTTCCTGAGTTCAGCTCCCATCCATCACTGAGTCCAGCCTGGGACTTTCTCAGTGCCTGCCAGTGATGTGATCGTCATCCTGGGAGCTCGATACGGTTTTTTATATATTGTATATATTTCATTATTTTCTTTTTATTATTTTATTAATATTATCATTGAAGTAGTTTAGTTTCTTCTAAACTCATAAGTCTCTCTCTCTCTCTCTCCCTCCTCCCCTTGGAGAGAGAGGTGGGAGAGAGCATCTGTCATTCATTTCAGTGGCCAGTCTAGCCCAAACCACAACAGGAAATTATAGAAAAAAAGACCAGTAACAATAACAAAATGAGCCACATCAATATATGCTATTTAAAAGCAGAAAATTCTCAGTTATTACTGAGCTGAGCGCACTACTAACAGCATGAGTGATGCAAAGTAGAAACTTTAAACTGTCTGACATTGCTCACCTTGAGTGATTCTATTTAAATCTTGCCTTTCTTTCTATTTATTATATAGAAACCATCGAGTTTTGCGCATAAATACTTTCAATACTAGTACATGAGCGTGGCATGTTGTTTTCAAAGGTTTTAATGATGTGTATTAAAATAATTTTCAAGTAATGACTGCAGGGGAGTCAAGGCACTTTTCTCCTTCTGTAAGGGGTTTCTCTGGTGTTGTGGTTTAGCTCCAGCCGTCAACAAAAGAACTCAAAGCTGCTAGCTCACACCCCCCCAGGTGTGGAATGGAGGGGAGAATCAGAAGAAAAAGGCAAAACTCATGGGTTAAGATAAAGGCAGTTATAACAGAACAGCAAAGGAAAGAGGAAAACAATAACAATAATACTGATAGAGGAATGTACAAAACATGATTAATGTACCACCGCTCACTGACCAGACCCTGGAAGCCCCCAGCCCGCTTCAAGCAGCAACTTCCTGCAACCTCCCTTGGCCAGCTCCCTGGCTGTATACTGGGCATGGCATCACATGGTATGGAATACCTGTGTCCCTGCCAGATCCTTGGGAAAATTAACCCTATCCCTGCTGGAACCAGGACGTTATCCACCCCTTATTCTATATTGTCTACATCATGCCCAGATCTTATGTTTTGCAATTAATTACCACCACTTTTTCCTATCTTTGATATATATACACACGTGTATATACACATACAGATATCATTCCCTTAGTCTATGGGCAATTCCTCTAAAATGTCCACTGAGTTCATTTAATCCATGACTTTGAGCTCCATCTGTTAGAACAGTCTCACAGGGCAGGAAGATGGTGTGTGGTGCTGGACTGTTGCATGCTGTATTCAGAGCTCGTGGCTGGTGTCTCCGGTGCAGCTCATGCCCACAGTCTGTGGGTTGAAGATGTCAATCTCAAGGAAGCTGCTAGGCACCAGCTGCTGAGGTCAGTTCTTATTACATCCCCACTGCACTTTACTCAGTTTGATCAAAGTCCATCTGTCATTAGTTTGGGTGATACTTACTATAGTACCATGGATAGCAATTATAGTAATGATGACATACAGGAGCAGGGTTATTTAGCAATTAACATCATACAATTTGATTCATTGGCTATTATCACCCAAAATCAAATCCCCATGAGGTACGCAGCGGACCTCCCCATCCTTCCGCATCACCCACCAAGTGCACCCAGGTCCTTGAGCGAAAGCAATCCCGGGGATGGGTTTGCTTTGCCTGAGGCAGGGCTAACCCAGACTGTCTTCCCTAACATATTCTTCATGTGTACTACAGGGACTCTATCCCCTTCTACAGTATGTAGAAGCTTTGATTGGGCAGGGCCGGCTCGATTGGCAGATCCCCTGGTGTTGACTAATCCAAGTAGCTTTTTGCTAAATGCGTATCCCAGTGTTTTAAGATGCCACCATCCATGGCTCTCAGTGTAGTTTTGTATCTTTCTATCTTCCCAGAGGCAGGTGCATGATAGGGGATCTGATATACCCACTCAATGCCATGCTCTTTGGCCCAGGTATCTATGAGGCTGTTTCGGAAATGAGTCCC
>NW_009647060.1:6266-7832 GCF_000708025.1 Charadrius vociferus
GATTCCAGGTGTATTGGATGCCCCTCCAAGTGAAAGCAAACTGTGGCCTGCACTCTGCCGCCAAAGGGATTGAGAAGAATACATTGGCGATATCAATTGTTGCATACCACTTGGCTGCTTTTGACTCCAGTTCATATTGAAGCTCTAGCATGTCCAGCACGGCAGCGCTCAGCGGTGGCGTGACTTCATTCAGGCCACGATAGTCCACTGTTAGCATCCACTCTCCATTAGATTTTCGCACCGGCCATTAAAGGGTGAATGAGTCTTACTGATCACTCCTTGAGTCTCTAGTTGACAAATCAACTTATGGATGGGAATCAGGGAGTCTTGGTTAGTGCGATATTGCTGCCGATGTACTGTTTTGGTAGCGATCGGCACCTGTTCTTCAATCCTCAACAACCCTACCACAGAGGGGTCCTCCGAGAGACCAGGCCAGGTGGATAACTGTTTAATTTCTTCTGTCTCCAAGGCAGCTATGCCAAAAGCCCATCGGTCCGTTCAAGAGGATCAGAAGTAAGAACAGGCCTTCTACTCTGTCTGGGGAACTGCCCACTGGAAACCGGAGTGGCACTTTTCCTTTTGTGATCGTTCTTCCTTGCAACTCATGTACCCGTGCCTGTAGGGTAGAGTTAGGTTGTCCATCCCACTTCCTCATGTCCTCTCTGTGGTCATGCAGGTAAAACCACAGCGTGCCTCGTGGTGTGTGCCCTCTGTATTCTCTTGAATAGAGAAACACCTGTTTCTAATAGCTGAGGTACTGGCTCTTACAGGTGGGGTGTAGGACATATTGTCTTTGAGTTGCTGGAACTTCTGGGACAGTTTCTACACAGTAAAGATGAGGGGGGAAGAGAGTCTTTCTTTGTATCGCCAGAATTGGCCAGCCACTCCATCCACCACTGGTCCCTCTTCGCCTTTCCATTCCATCACTGCCAAGGAGTTGGCATACGATGATGGTGCGTTCCGTACAAACTTCAATGCACATGGGCCTTGTGCACTGGACTTCATCTGGATCTGTGGGTAACTGCGCGTTGTCTGGGACATAAGAAATCATCTCCCACATGGCTAATTCCCTCAGGTACTGGATACCTCTCTCCATGGTGGTCCACTTGCTTGCAAGACATACATCTTCACTGAAGGGTTATTTTTCCCTGATGCCTGACAGGAGTCGCCTCCAGAGGCTGAGGGCTTGTGTCTTTTTCCCAATCGCCTTGCCAATGCCCACTTCCCTAGACAGGGATCCCAGTTGCCTGGCTTCCCTGCCCTCTAATTCCAAGCTACTGGCCCCGTTATCCCAGCTGTGTTGTTAATTAGTGTGATTACTTTTTTTTCTTGCTTGCTGTGTAATAGATAGATGCAGCCACACAGCCACGCTGGCATGCCAAGTGCCATGTCTCCTAAGCGCAGTCCCGGCCGCAGCACTACTGAGGGCTGTCTGATATCTGAAGTGATGCTGCAAGCACCGCTGCTCAGGGGATGCTCCCCATTTCAGTACAAGCCACGATTACGGGCTGTTCCTCCTGCGTTTGTTCCAAGGCGAGAGTTGCATCTGCTGGGGTGAGAGCAGGC
>NW_009647060.1:8195-13319 GCF_000708025.1 Charadrius vociferus
AAATTCTCAAAAGCTGTCATACCTGGCCCAAAGGAGAAAAGGGAGGCAAAAGAGCTGGGGAAAGTATCTCCCCCTGTTTCCCCCATAGATTGGGTGTGATTATTAATAACTTCTGAGAGATGGAGCCCAAGGTATGGACAGGACAGCAATGCTGCATAAACACCCCAACATAACCGCCTGAACAGAGACGTTATCATATAATTTAATATTACACAGGACGGCAAAATTATAATCCTGATCCCTGTCCCAGAGGTGATAAACAGCATCGCAGGGAATACATAGAGCATATAAGAATTTACATAACACAGCCATGCAAACAAGCAAAGCAACATTGTGACCAGCAACTATATAACTAATATAATAAATGCATAGAACAAATTTGTTTTAACATGCTCTGGTCGGATCTGTCATTATCTCAACCCTTTAAGCCCCATGTTGTGTGCCAAAAAGGACTGCCATGGTTTAACTCCAGCCGGCTACAAAGAACCACGCAGCTGCTCTCTCTCACACACACGCACTCCACAGCTGTGGAATGGGGAAAGAATCGGAAGAAAAAGGCAAAACTCATGGGGTGAGATAAAGGCAGTTTAACAAAACAGTGAAGAAAAGCGGAGAACAACAACAATAATACTGATAGAGGAATGTACAAAACACAATTAATGTAGCCTGGTTATGGCGTCACATGGTATGGAATACCTGTGTCCCCTGCCAGATCCTTAGGAAAATTAACCCTATCCCCACCGGAACCAGGACATCTGGCAATGGAAAGGCTTGAGAACTCACTACTGTTGAACGCAGCTGTGGAGGGTCCTAATCTAAGAACAAATTTGGGAACTCTACTCATCAATGTGGAGTGTCCTCACTGCACAGTTAAATCAGATTGTTTCTACTTGACTATGCAGGTCAGCCTAACCCAGGTGTTAGTAGTGAGTCCTCACTGGCACTGGAGTAGCTGGTGTGTGTCATCAAGACATAGAGACAGACACATCCCGCTGCCTTGATAAGCTCAGAGTGTCTGTGATTCCTCCCCACTGACTTATACAAAAGTACATTTATTTTGGGCATGAAATGAGTGGCACCAGAGACCTACCTACCTGCAGTTGAATGACATGGGCTGCAACCTCACTGCAAAGTGGATAACTCAGAAAGCTGAGCAAAACCTGGCTCAAACCTAGATAGCAAGCTAACCCAGATTGACAGACACAGTTGGGTGAGAAGGTTTTAGCTGGTGAACAGGAAAAGCTCAACAGTGTAGTAAATGCAGGGATATTATAAGGTGGGAAGTACTGCTGCAGTTCAGTCAAAGACGATTAAACTCACTAAGTATATCTGAGTTAATCAATGTGAAGCACTGTGAGTACATTTTGATGAAGTATGATACCAGGGAAAGTGCAAGCATGAAACTAATGCACAGCACAAAGTCCCTCTGCAAATTGTTATTCCTCATCAGAAATCACTCTACCGTTCTTCCCTTTTACCCCTATCTTGCAGGACATTTTGAGTCCCATTGGACCTGTTCAAGCACTTATTTAATAAGCTGTAAACAATAAACACATGCTTTGCATGTTTAGAGCTTGAAAGAGCTCATTGGACAAAAGCCAGTTACCAACCAAATAATGTTTTTTGTACAACTTGTGCTGTGTATCAAACCATACAGAATATATGGACTGTACTCTGAATGCCATTTGGTTCTCTGATTCCCTGCATTCTGCTGATGCTTTTGCTCTCTTTCTCTCCACTGAAATGGCTCCCACTCTCAGTAAAACTGCTGGCTGACAGCCATTTGGAATAGACAGCCACAACATGCAAACAGAGGCTTGCCCAGCTTGTCATGAAATGGATTTCACTGGACAAAGAGTGATCAAAAGCTGGAATTTTCCTGGACAGTGGAATATTTTAGAGATAAATTCCCCATTGGTTTCTTAATAATTCTTGAATTTCTCAGTCCCACCTCACTTTGCTATTTTATTAAATATAGCTGCCCTGTGTACCATGATTGCTTCAAAATGTTTAGACACATGTAAGCAAGAATGCTACTGCTGTTTGCTAGATGAACATGAACACATATGTAAAGGGCAAACTATCAGTTTTACAGTTCTCATAATACAGCATGAACAAAGTCAGTACTGACACTGGAGGCTGTTTAGAGTAATATATGAAGGAGCAGAAAATGGGTGAGTTTATAAACACTGGAGCCTTCAGGAAAAAAACGGAGATTTGCTCTTTGATCTGTGTAAGGGGCATCCTGCAGCCTTGATGCAGGAACACAAGTACCAAAAGCAAGTAGTTTCATCAGGAAAGAATGAGTTCAGTATAAGGGTTTAAAAAATTGTAGCCTAGGAAGTCTCAACTACAGAAGTTTGTGTTAGAATCAAGTAAAACTATTTACGTGCAAATGTATGAATTTCCTGAACCTAATCACCAAGTGCAAGTTCAGCTCAGCAAATATGAGTGTTCAAAAGCAATGCAAATGAATTATGCTGTCACCAGCAGACCTAGTTCACGATGTAATCCCACCCATTCTCAAGCCCACTTCTTTCTTTTCATTTGCCATAGATAGTGCTGACAATACTTTTCAACCACTTTTCAACCAAATAATCCAGGCTAAAGAAATATGACTGTGAAAAAAAGAAATTACTTCAACCCTCAAAAATGCCTTTTCTTTTTGGGCTCTATGTATCCAGTTACTCATACTTTCAACAGTGGTTTTCAAATTAAGGAGTTGAGTTAAACTAAAAAAACAAAAGAAAACATACATTTCTTTCCCTGCCTTTTTTTAAATCACATCTTTTTTTTTTTTTGCTAGAGATGTGGCTCAGCTCTCATTTGGAATTGCCCAATGAATTTTTTTGCTATGACACAGGAGGTCAAAATAAACTTTGAAACTCAAGTACCTAATTAGTACCAAATAACTGAAAGTTCCAATTAAAGAAAATAAGCAAAAGGAACTGAGGGTCAAAAAAGAACATAGATATTTCATCACTACACTATAGATTTAATGAGGAAGGTTTAATGCAAGGTTTTTGCTGAAGTAATATTGTTTTAACAAATGACAGGCTTTTTTTCTGTAACTGCTTTCCCTTCCTCTGCTACTGTTGGATAATAACAGTGTTCCAAAACTCTCAACTCCTTCATCTGATCTTGGCATCCCCTTTTCCTCATAAGTCCCACCAATGATCTTCTATAGTCCCCTTCTTTGATGTTATGCATGGATTATTGACAATTATGATAGCATTTTCTGCTTCACTCATAGTACTGCAGCTAAAGTACAGGGAGCTGTCAGTGGTACTGTTTAAACTGTTATGTTTATGCAGCCCATAGTGACACGCCACAGAATTCTTAAAACTTTATAGGGAATTGTCAGGCTCCAGTAATGTTTTCTTAAGTGTTTTTATTTCCAGGGATGCAAGTTGTTATAGAACTTCTAACTGTTATTGATCCATTTCAAACTATGATTTGTGAAAAATCAAACTTTGGGGCACATTAATCGTGGTGAAGTGATGAATCTTGCATTTTACAGCACTTAGAGGTAAAAATTATCCCGAGCCTTAATGTAGACTGTGTTGTACATTACCATTTAAGGGAACAACACTGGAAAATGGAGAGTAAGCAAGGAAAAAAAAAATCTGAAAAGTACACTTAAAAAAATGAAGCAACAATAATAAAGTAAGTTCCATTTATTTTCAAGATAAAGGGAAGTAACTTTAGGCAAACACAAAGATAAACCCTGTAGGCAGGTCTATGAAGACATATACTTGGAAAATTACTGCCCAAATGCCACACATACCCAGATACACAAAGGGATATCTTAGAAAAAGCATTAGTTGAGGACACCATTATTTCACTAAATAGTGGTAAAACAGATGGCTGGATAGTTTGTGAAATAGATTCTATAAAGTCATTAAAGAAACTCAGGGATTCACTTTGTCTGCAACATTTTGTATGGCCTTTGAATGTGGTGAAGAGCCAAGACATTTGGCATAATTCTAATTGAGACTACACATATCCAGCATCCTTTGATTTAGCTCACCAACAAAGTTTTGCAAAGGCATTTCCAAAGGGCTTAAATATATTTTTACCATTACTGAAAACCATAATTGGATAAATTTTGTTAATGGAGATTATTTGACTATTAATAAACTTCTTTTTGGCTTTATCATATTAATCAGAATAATTAACAGAAGGATGTACTCATGAGGTACAAAAAAAATTTGTTTGCAACGCCTTAGTTTTTAAGCAGTGTTAATAGGCCTCTACATCTATATCAACAAGTCATGTTATTTTTTTAAAGAACATATATTGTTCTTCAGGATCAGAGAGCCAGGAATTAGTCAAAGTACTCTTTTTCTCCCATAAAATACTAATTTCTCAAAACAAAAATTGTTGGTATGAAAGTATTGCTTTCAATAAATCCTTGAGCTTGAAAAAATGTTTGGAAAAGTTTCAAAAACATCAAAATAGCCTGTTCAAAATAAAAAATCCAGTCCTTTTCATTCATGCGCAAAATACAAGATAGTTATAGTGGCAGGTTTAACAGCTTTTTCAAGTGTGCCGAAGAAGTGCTTTAATTCACCTGAACCAAATTTTTCCCCAACTGAAGGGCAGGGCATCCAGACTGAATCCTTTCACTGTACTTCTCAGTTTCCTGTTTACAGAGATATTCCTGACCCCATGAGACATGCAGTTCCCTTTGACCTCCTTATAAGGACTGAGAGCCAGATCTATGGATAGTCTGTAGAAAGGGAGTAGCACTGAAAAAAGTATAATCTTTGTGACTATGAAGAAAGCCTTAGAAGTACCTAATGAATTTAGCTAGTGCAATGAGGTCAGCCTGTACCAGCACATAGCATGAAACAGACACAGCATTTGTGAACTCTGATGCCTGAAGGAAACTATTTGTGTCAATATTATTAACTTTCTTTTTAATGATAATTTTAGAAGGAACATTCAGCTAATATGCTTTTTCTATAGTCAAAAATCCCATCCATATCACATATGGTAGTTTTCTGATCCTTCCCTAAAAGAGAGCAGGTCCCTTAGGTTCCTTAACAAACAGAAATGAAAATAAAATCAGAAACAGAAAAAGCTAACTACAGTAACAAGACAAAATTGACCCATGGGGGA